>NC_088399.1:44726419-45086419 GCF_034236695.1 Oncorhynchus nerka
TCTCCTGTTCAATCTCCTGTTTTCTCCTGTCCTCTCTCCTGTTTTCTCCTGTCATCTCTCGTCCTCTCTCCTGTGCAATCTCCTGTTTTCTCCTGTCCCCTCTCCTGTTCAATCTCCTGTTTTCTCCTGTCCCCTCTCCTGTTCAATCTCCTGTTTTCGCTTGTCCCCTCTCCTGTTTTCTCCTGTCTTCCTGTCCTCTCCTGTTTTCTCCTGTCTTCCTGTCCTCTCCTGTTTTCTCCTGTCCCCTCTCCTGTTTTCTCCTGTCTTCCTGTCCTCTCTCCTGTTTTCTCCTGTTTTCTCCTGTCTTCCTGTCCTCTCTCCTGTTTTCTCCTGTCCTCTCTCCTGTCCTCTCTCCTGTTTTCTCCTGTCATCTCTCGTCCTCTCTCCTGTCCTCTCTCCTGTTTTCTCCTGTTTCCTCCGGTCCTCTCTCCTGTTCAATCACCTGTTTTCTCCTGTCCTCTCTCGTCCTCTCTCCTGTTCAATCACCTGTTTTCTCCTGTTTCCTCCTGTCCTCTCTCCTGTTCAATCTCCTGTTTTCTCCTGTCCTCTCTCCTGTTTTCTCCTGTCCTCTCTGTCCTCTCTCCTGTTTTCTCCTGTTTCCTCCTGTCCTCTCTCCTGTTCAATCACCTGTTTTCTCCTGTTTCCTCTGTCCTCTCTCCTGTTCAATCTCCTGTTTCCTCCTGTTTCCTCCTGTCCTCTCTCCTGTTCAATCACCTGTTTTCTCCTGTTTCCTCCTGTCCTCTCTCCTGTTCAATCTCCTGTTTTCTCCTGTCCTCTCTCCTGTTTTCTCCTGTCCTCTCTCGTCCTCTCTCCTGTTTTCTCCTGTTTCCTCCTGTCCTCTCTCCTGTTCAATCACCTGTTTTCTCCTGTTTCCTCCTGTCCTCTCTCCTGTTCAATCTCCTGTTTCCTCCTGTTTCCTCCTGTCCTCTCTCCTGTTCAATCACCTGTTTTCTCCTGTTTCCTCCTGTCCTCTCTCCTGTTCAATCTCCTGTTTTCTCCTGTTTCATCCTGTCCTCTCTCCTGTCCTCTCTCCTGTTCTCTCCTGTTCTCTCCTGTCCTCTCTCCTATCCTCACTCCTGTCCTCTCTCCTATCCTCTCTCCTGTCCTCTCTCCTGTTCTCTCTCCTGTCCTCTCTCCTGTTCTCTCTCTGGTTCTCTCTCCGGTTCTCTCTCCTGTTCTCTCTCCGGTTCTCTCCCATGTCCTCTCTCCTGTCCTATCCTCTCTCCTGTTCTCTCCCATGTTCTCTCCCATGTCCTCTCTGTTGTTCTCTCTCCTGTCCTCTCTCATGTTCTCTCTCCTGTTCTCTCTCCTGTCCTCTCTCCTGTTCTCTCTCCTGTCCTATCCTCTCTCATGTCCTCTCTCCTGTTCTTTCTCCTGTTCTCTCTCCTGTCATATCCTCTCTCCTGTTCTCTCCCATGTCCTCTCTCCTGTTCTCTCTCCTGTCCTATCCTCTCTCCTGTTCTCTCTCCTGTTCTCTCCCATGTCTTCTCTGCTGTTCTCTCCCATGTCTTCTCTCCTGTTCTCTCCCATGTCTTCTCTCCTGTTCTCGCTCCTGTCCTATCCTCTCTCCTGTTCTCTCCCATGTCCTCTCTCCTGTTCTCTCTCCTGTCCTCTCTTCTGTTCTCTCTCCTGTCCTATCCTCTCTCATGTCCTTTCTCCTGTTCTCTCTCATGTCCTCTCTCCTGTTCTCTCCCATGTCCTCTCTCCTGTTCTCTCCCATGTCCTCTCTCCTGTTCTCTCTCCTGTCCCCTTCTCATATCCTCTCTACTGTTCTCTCTCCTGTCCTCTCTCCTGTCACCTTCTCATGTCCTCTTTCCTTATCTCTCATGTCCTCTCTCCTGTCCCCTTCTCATGTCCTATCCTCTCTCATGTCCTCTCTCCTGTTCTCTCTCCTGTCCCCCTCTCATGTCCTCTACCCTGTCCTCTCTCCTGTCCCCTTCTCATGTCCTCTCTCCTGTTCTCTCTCCTGTCCTCTCTCATGTCCTCTCTCCCGTCCTCTCTCCTGTTCTCTCTCCTATTCTCTCTCCTATCCTCTCTCCTGTCCTCTCTCATGTCCTCTCTCCTGTTCTCTCCTGTCCTCTCTCCTATCCTCACTCCTGTTCTCTCTCCTGTTCTCTCTCCTGTTCTCGCTCCTGTCCTGTTCTCTCTCCTGTCCTCTCTCCTGTTCTCTCTCCTGTCCTATCCTCTCTCCTGTTCTCTCCTGTCCTCTCTCCTATCCTTTCTCCTGTTCTCTCTCCTATCCTCTCTCCTGTTCTCTCCTATCCTCTCTCCTGTCCTCTCTCATGTCCTCTCCTGTTCTCTCCTATCCTCTCTCCTGTTCTCTCTCCTGTCCTCTCTCCTGTCCTCTCTCCTGATCTCTCTCCTATCCTCTCTCCTATCATCTCTCCTGTTCTCTCTCCTGTGTTCTCTCCTATCCTCTCTCCTGTTCTCTCTCCTGTTCTCCCGCCTGTCCTATCCTCTCTCCTATCCTCTCTCCTGTCCTATCCTCTCTCCTGTTCTCTCTCCTATCCTCTCTCCTGTTCTCTCTCCTATCCTCTCTCCTGTTCTACATTTACATTTACATTTAAGTCATTTAGCAGACTCTCTCCTGTCCCATCCTCTCTCCTGTTCTCTCTCATGTCCTCTCTCTCCTGTTCTCTCTCCTGTCCTCTCTCCTGTTCTCTACTGTTCTCTCTCCTGTCCCATCCTCTCTCCTGTTCTCTCTCATGTTCTCTCTCTCCTGTTCTCTCTCATGTTCTCTCTCTCCTGTTCTCTCTCCTGTCCTCTCTCCTGTTCTCTCCTGTCCTCTCTCCTATCCTCACTCCTGTCCTCTCTCCTATCCTCTCTCCTGTCCTCTCTCCTATCATCTCTCCTGTTCTCTCCTGTCCTCTCTCCTGTCCTCTCTCCTGTCCTCTCTCCTGTTCTCTCTCCTGTTCTCTCTCCGGTTCCCTCTCATGTTCTCTCCCATGTCCTCTCTCATGTCCTCTCTCCTATCCTCTCTCCTGTCATCTCTCCTGTTCTCTCTCCTGTCCTATCCTCGCTCCTGTTCTCTCTCCTATCCTCTCTCCTGTTCTCTCTCCTGTTCTCTCTCCGGTTCTCTCTCATGTTCTCTCCCATGTCCTCTCTCATGTCCTCTCTCCTATCCTCTCTCCTATCCTCTCTCCTGTTCTCTCTCCTGTTCTCTCTCCTGTTCTCTCTCCTATCCTCTCTCCTGTTCTCTCTCCTGTTCTCTCTCCCGTTCTCTCTCTGGTTCTCTCTCCGGTTCTCTCCCATGTCCTCTCTCATGTCCTCTCTCCTATCCTCTCTCCTGTTCTCTCTCCTGTCCTATCCTCGCTCCTGTCCTTTCTCCTGTTCTCTCTCCTGTCCTCTCTCCTGTCCTATCCTCTCTCCTGTCCTCTCTCCTATCCTATCTCCTGTTCTCTCTCCTATTCTCTCTCATATCCTCTCTCTTGTTCTCTCTCCTGTCCTCTCTCATGTCCTCTCTCCTGTTCTCTCCTGTTCTCTCTCCTGCCCTCTCTCCTGTTCTCTCTCCTGTCCTCTCTCCTATCCTCTCTCCTGTTCTCTCACCTGTTATCTCTCCTATCCTCTCTCCTATCCTCTCTCCTGTGTTCTCTCCTATCCTCTCTCTTGTTCTCCCTCCTGTTCTCTCTCCTATCCTCTCTCCTGTCCCCTTCTCATGTTCTCTCTCATGTCCTCTCTCCTGTCCTCTCTCCTGTCCTCTCTCCTGTTCTCTCTCCTATCCTCTCTCATGTCCTCTCTCCTGTTCTCTCCTGTCCTCTCTCCTATCCTCTCTCCTGTTCTCTCTCCTATCCTCTCTCCTGTTCTCTCTCCTGTCCTCTCTCCTATCCTCTCTCCCTATCCTCTCTCCTGTTCTCGCTCCTGTCCTGTTCTCTCTCCTGTTCTCTCTACTGTCCTCTCTACTGTCCTCTCTCCTGTCCTATCCTCTCTCCTGTTCTCTCTCCTGTCCTATCCTCTCCTGTTCTCTCCTGTCCTCTCTCCTATCCTCTCTCCTGTTCTCAATCCTGTCCTATCTCCTATCCTCTCTCCTGTTCTCTCTCCGGTTCTCTCTCCTGTTCTCTCTCATGTCCTCTCTCATGTCCTCTCTCCTGTCCTTTCTTCTGTCCTATCCTCTCTCCTGTTCTATCTCCTGTTCTCTCTCCTATCCTCTCTCCTGTCCTCTCTCATGTCCTCTCTCCTGTTCTCTCCTATCCTCTCTCCTGTCCTCTCTCATGTCCTCTCTCCTGTTCTCTCCTATCCTCTCTCCTGTCCTCTCTCCTATTCTCTCTCCTGTTCTCTCTCCTGTTCTCTCTCCTATCCTCTCTCCTATCCTCTCTCCTGTTCTCTCCTATCCTCTCTTCTGTCCTATCCTCTCTCCTGTTCTCTCTCCTATCCTCTCTCCTGTTCTATCTCCTGTTCTCTCCCCTATTCTCTCTCCTGCTCTCTCCTGTCCTCTCTCCTGTCCTCTCTCCTATATTCACTCCTGTCCTCTCTCCTATCCTCTCTCCTGTCCTCTCTCCTATCCTCTCTTGTTCTCTCTCCTGTCCTCTCTCATGTCCTCTCTCCTGTTCTCTCCTGTTCTCTCTCCTGCCCTCTCTCCTGTTCTCTCTCCTGTCCTCTCTCCTATCCTCTCTCCTGTTCTCTCACCTGTTATCTCTCCTATCCTCTCTCCTATCCTCTCTCCTGTGTTCTCTCCTATCCTCTCTCCTGTTCTCCCTCCTGTTCTCTCTCCTATCCTCTCTCCTGTCCCCTTCTCATGTTCTCTCTCATGTCCTCTCTCCTGTCCTCTCTCCTGTCCTCTCTCCTGTTCTCTCTCCTATCCTCTCTCATGTCCTCTCTCCTGTTCTCTCCTGTCCTCTCTCCTATCCTCTCTCCTGTTCTCTCTCCTATCCTCTCTCCTGTTCTCTCTCCTGTCCTCTCTCCTATCCTCTCTCCTATCCTCTCTCCTGTTCTCGCTCCTGTCCTGTTCTCTCTCCTGTTCTCTCTACTGTCCTCTCTACTGTCCTCTCTCCTGTCCTATCCTCTCTCCTGTTCTCTCTCCTGTCCTATCCTCTCTCCTGTTCTCTCCTGTCCTCTCTCCTATCCTCTCTCCTGTTCTCAATCCTGTCCTATCTCCTATCCTCTCTCCTGTTCTCTCTCCGGTTCTCTCTCCTGTTCTCTCTCATGTCCTCTCTCATGTCCTCTCTCCTGTCCTTTCTTCTGTCCTATCCTCTCTCCTGTCCTCTCTCCTGTTCTCTCTCCTATCCTCTCTCCTGTCCTCTCTCATGTCCTCTCTCCTGTTCTCTCCTATCCTCTCTCCTGTCCTCTCTCATGTCCTCTCTCCTGTTCTCTCCTATCCTCTCTCCTGTCCTCTCTCCTATTCTCTCTCCTGTTCTCTCTCCTGTTCTCTCTCCTATCCTCTCTCCTATCCTCTCTCCTGTTCTCTCCTATCCTCTCTTCTGTCCTATCCTCTCTCCTGTTCTCTCTCCTATCCTCTCTCCTGTTCTATCTCCTGTTCTCTCCCCTATTCTCTCTCCTGCTCTCTCCTGTCCTCTCTCCTGTCCTCTCTCCTATATTCACTCCTGTCCTCTCTCCTATCCTCTCTCCTGTCCTCTCTCCTATCCTCTCCTGTTCTCTCCTGTCCTATCTCCTGTTCTCTCTCCTGTTCTCTCTCCTGTTCTATCTCCTGTTCTCTCTCCTATTCTCTCTCATATCCTCTCTCCTGTCCTCTCTTCTGTCCTATCCTCTCTCCTGTTCTCTCTCCTATCCTCTCTCCTGTTCTATCTCCTGTTCTCTCTCCTATTCTCTCTCATATCCTCTCTCCTGTTCTCTCCTATCCTCTCTCCTGTCCTCTCTCATGTCCTCTCTCCTGTTCTCTCCTATCCTCTCTCCTGTCCTCTCTCCTATTCTCTCTCCTGTTCTCTCTCCTGTTCTCTCTCCTATTATCTCTCCTGTCCTCTCTCCTGCTCTCTCCTGTCCTCTCTCCTGTCCTCTCTCCTATATTCACTCCTGTCCTCTCTCCTATCCTCTCTCCTGTCCTCTCTCCTATCCTCTCCTGTTCTCTCCTGTCCTATCTCCTGTTCTCTCTCCTGTTCTCTCTCCTGTCCTCTCTCCTGTTCTCTCTCCTGTTCTCTCTCCTGTTCTCTCTCCGGTTCTCTCTCCGGTTCTCTCCCATGTCCTCTCTCATGTCCTCTCTCATGACCTCTCTCCTATCCTCTCTCCTGTCATCTCTCCTGTTCCCTCCCATGTCCTCTCTCCTGTTCTCTCTCCTGTCCTATCCTCTCTCCTGTTCTCTCTCCTGTTCTCTCCCATGTCCTCTCTCCTGTTCTCTCCCATGTCTTCTCTCCTGTTCTCGATCCTGTCCTATCCTCTCCCATGTCCTCTCTGTTGTTCTCTCTCCTGTCCTCTCTCCTGTTCTCTCTCCTGTCCTCTCTCCTGTCCTATCCTCTCTCCTGTTCTCTGTCCTATCCTCTCTCCTGTTCTCTCCGGTCCTCTCTCCTATCCTCTCTCCTGTTCTCAATCCTGTCCTATCTCCTATCCTCTCTCCTGTTTTCTCTCCGGTTCTCTCTCCTGTTCTCTCTCATGTCCTCTCTCATGTCCTCTCTCCTGTCCTCTCTCCTGTTCTATCTCATGTGTTCTCTCCTATCCTCTCTCCTGTTCTATCTCCTGTTCTCTCTCCTATTCTCTCTCATATCCTCTCTCCTGTTCTCTCCTATCCTCTCTCCTGTCCTCTCTCCTATCCTCTCCTGTTCTCTCCTGTCCTATCTCCTGTTCTCTCTCCTGTTCTCTCTCCTGTCCTCTCTCCTGTTCTCTCTCCTGTTCTCTCTCCTGTTCTCTCCGGTTCTCTCTCCGGTTCTCTCTCCGGTTCTCTCCCATGTCCTCTCTCATGTCCTCTCTCCTATCCTCTCTCCTGTCATCTCTCCTGTTCTCTCCCATGTCCTCTCTCCTGTTCTCTCTCCTGTCCTATCCTCTCTCCTGTTCTCTCTCCTGTTCTCTCCCATGTCCTCTCTCCTGTTCTCTCCCATGTCCTCTCTCCTGTTCTCTCCCATGTCTTCTCTCCTGTTCTCGATCCTGTCCTATCCTCTCTCATGTTCTCTCCCATGTCCTCTCTGTTGTTCTCTCTCCTGTCCTCTCTCCTGTTCTCTCTCCTGTCCTCTCTCCTGTCCTATCCTCTCTCCTGTTCTCTGTCCTATCCTCTCTCCTGTTCTCTCCGGTCCTCTCTCCTATCCTCTCTCCTGTTCTCTCTCCGGTTCTCTCTCCTGTTCTCTCTCATGTCCTCTCTCATGTCCTCTCTCATGTCCTCTCTCCTGTTCTCAATCCTGTCCTATCTCCTATCCTCTCTCCTGTTCTATCTCCTGTTCTCTCTCCTATTCTCTCTCATATCCTCTCTCCTGTTCTCTCCTATCCTCTCTTCTGTCCTATCCTCTCTCCTGTTCTCTCTCCTATTCTCTCTCATATCCTCTCTCCTGTTCTCTCCTATCCTCTCTCCTGTTCTCTCTCCTGTTCTCTCTCCTGTTCTCTCTCCTATCCTCTCTCCTATCCTCTCTCCTGTTCTCTGTCCTGTGTTCTCTCCTATCCTCTCTCATGTTCTCTCTCCTGTTCTCTCTCCTATCCTCTCTCCTATCCTCTCTCCTGTCCTCTCTCCTATCCTCACTCCTGTCCTCTCTCCTATCCTCTCTCCTGTCCTCTCTCCTATCCTCTCTCCTGTTCTCTCCTGTCCTCTCTCCTGTTCTCTCTCCTGTCCTCTCTCCTGTCCTCTCTCCTGTTCTCTCTCCTGTTCTCTCTCCGGTTCTCTCTCCGGTTCTCTCCCATGTCCTCTCTCATGTCCTCTCTCATGTCCTCTCTCCTATCCTCTCTCCTGTCATCTCTCCTGTTCTCTCCCATGTCCTCTCTCCTGTTCTCTCTCCTGTCCTATCCTCTCTCCTGTTCTCTCTCCTGTTCTCTCCCATGTCCTCTCTCCTGTTCTCTCCCATGTCTTCTCTCCTGTTCTCGATCCTGTCCTATCCTCTCTCATGTTCTCTCCCATGTCCTCTCTGTTGTTCTCTCTCCTGTCCTCTCTCCTGTTCTCTCTCCTGTTCTCTCTCCTGTCCTCTCTCCTGTTCTCTCTCCTGTCCTATCCTCTCTCATGTCCTCTCTCCTGTTCTCTCTCATGTCCTCTCTCCTGTTCTCTCTCCTGTCATATCCTCTCTCCTGTTCTCTCCCATGTCCTCTCTCCTGTTCTCTCCCATGTCTTCTCTCCTGTTCTCGCTCCTGTCCTATCCTCTCTCCTGTTCTCTCCCATGTCCTATCCTCTCTCATGTCCTTTCTCCTGTTCTCTCTCATGTCCTCTCTCCTGTTCTCTCCCATGTCCTCTCTCCTGTTCTCTCCCATGTCCTCTCTCCTGTTCTCTCTCCTGTCCCCTTCTCATATCCTCTCTACTGTTCTCTCTCCTGTCCTCTCTCCTGTCCCCTTCTCATGTCCTCTTTCCTTATCTCTCATGTCCTCTCTCCTGTCCCCTTCTCATGTCCTATCCTCTCTCATGTCCTCTCTCCTGTTCTCTCTCCTGTCCCCCTCTCATGTCCTCTACCCTGTCCTCTCTCCTGTCCCCTTCTCATGTCCTCTCTCCTGTTCTCTCTCCTGTCCCCTTCTCATGTCCTCTCTCCTGTTCTCTCTCCTGTCCTCTCTCATGTCCTCTCTCCTGTCCTCTCCTGTCCTCTCTCCTATCCTCACTCCTGTTCTCTCTCCTATCCTCTCTCCTGTTCTCTCTCCTATCCTCTCTCCTGTTCTCTCTCCTGTCCTCTCTCCTGTCCTATCCTCTCTCCTGTTCTCTCTCCTGTCCTATGCTCTCTCCTGTTCTCTCCAGTCCTCTCTCCTATCCTCCCTCCTGTTCTCTCTCCTGTCCCCTTCTCATATCCTCTCTACTGTTCTCTCTCCTGTCCTCTCTCATGTCCTCTCTCCTGTCCTCTCTCCTGTCCTCTCTCCTGTTCTCTCTCCTATTCTCTCTCCTATCCTCACTCCTGTTCTCTCTCCTGTTCTCTCTCCTGTCATATCCTCTCTCCTGTTCTCTCCTGTCCTCTCTCCTATCCTCTCTCCTGTTCTCAATCCTGTCCTATCTCCTATCCTCTCTCCTGTTCTCTGTCCTATCCTCTCTCCTGTCCTCTCTCCTGTTCTCTCTCCTGTTCTCTCTCATGTCCTCTCTCCTATCCTTTCTCCTGTTCTCTCTCCTGTCCTCTCTCCTGTCCTATCCTCTCTCCTGTCCTCTCTCCTGTCCTCTCTCCTATCCTCTCTCCTGTTCTATCTCCTGTTCTCTCTCCTATCCTCTCTCCTGTTCTATCTCCTATTCTCTCTCATATCCTCTCTCCTGTTCTCTCCTATCCTCTCTCCTGTCCTCTCTCATGTCCTCTCTCCTGTTCTCTCCTATCCTCTCTCCTGTTCTCTCTCCTGCCCTCTCTCCTGTTCTCTCTCCTGTTCTCTCTCCTGTTCTCTCTCCTGTCCTCTCTCCTGTCCTCTCTCCTGTTCTCTCTCCTGTTATCTCTCCTATCCTCTCTCATATCCTCTCTCCTGTTCTCTCTCCTGTGTTCTCTCCTATCCTCTCTCCTGTTCTCTCTCCTGTTCTCCCGCCTGTCCTATCCTCTCTCCTATCCTCTCTCCTATCCTCTCTCCTGTCCTATCCTCTCTTCTATCCTCTCTCCTGTTCTCTCTCCTATCCTCTCTCCTGTTCTCTCTCCTATCCTCTCTCCTGTTCTCTCTCCTGTTCTCGCTCCTGTCCCATCCTCTCTCCTGTTCTCTCTCATGTCCTCTCTCCTGTCCTCTCTCATGTTCTCTCTCTCCTGTTCTCTCTCCTGTCCTCTACTGTTCTCTCCTGTCCTCTCTCCTATCCTCACTCCTGTCCTCTCTCCTGTCCTCTCTCCTGTCCTCTCTCCTATCCTCTCTCCTGTTCTCTCCTATCCTCTCTCCTATCCTCTCTCCTGTTCTCTCTCCTGTTCTCTCTCCGGTTCTCTCTCATGTTCTCTCCCATGTCCTCTCTCATGTCCTCTCTCCTGTCCTCTCTCATGTCCTCTCTCCTGTCATCTCTCCTGTTCTCTCTCCTGTCCTATCCTCGCTCCTGTTCTCTCTCCTGTCCTATCTCCTATCCTCTCTCCTATCCTCTCACATATCCTCTCTCCTGTTCTCTCTCCTGTTCTCTCTCCTGCCCTCTCTCCTGTTCTCTCTCCTGTTCTCTCTCCTATCCTCTCTCCTGTTCTCTCTCCTGTTCTCTCTCCCGTTCTCTCTCTGGTTCTCTCTCCGGTTCTCTCCCATGTCCTCTCTCCTATCCTCTCTCCTGTTCTCTCTCCTGTCCTATCCTCGCTCCTGTACTTTCTTCTGTTCTCTCTCCAGTCTTCTCTCCTGTCCTATCCTCACTCCTGTCCTCTCTCCTATCCTCTCTCCTATCCTATCTCCTGTTCTCTCTCCTATTCTCTCTCATATCCTCTCTCCTGTTCTCTCTCCTGTCCTCTCTCATGTCCTCTCTCCTGTTCTCTCCTATCCTCTCTCCTTTTCTCTCTCCTGCCCTCTCTCCTGTTCTCTCTCCTGTTCTCTCTCCTATCCTCTCTCCTATCCTCTCTCCTGTTCTCTCTCCTGTTATCTCTCCTATCCTCTCTCCTATCCTCTCTCATATCCTCTCTCCTATCCTCTCTCCTGTTCTCTCTCCTGTGTTCTCTCCTATCCTCTCTCCTGTTCTCTCTCCTGTGTTCTCTCCTATCCTCTCTCCTGTTCTCTCTCCTGTTCTCCCGCCTGTCCTCTCTCCTGTCCTATCCTCTCTTCTATCCTCTCTCCTGTTCTCTCTCATATCCTCTCTCCTGTTCTCTCTCCTGTTCTCTCTCCTGTCCCATCCTCTCTCCTGTTCTCTCTCATGTCCTCTCTCCTGTTCTCTCTCTCCTGTCCTATCCTCTCTCCTGTCCTCTCTCATGTTCTCTCTCCTATCCTCTCTCCTGTCCTCTCTCCTGTTCTCTCTCCTGTTCTCTCTCCTGTCCTCTCTCCTGTCCTATCCTCTCTCCTGTCCTCTCTCCTGTTCTCTCTCCTGTTCTCTCTCCTGTTCTCTCTCCTGTTCTCTCCTGTCCTCTCTCCTATCCTCACTCCTGTCCTCTCTCCTATCCTCTCTCCTGTCCTCTCTCCTGTCCTCTCTCCTGTCCTATCCTCTCTCCCGTTCTCTCTCATGTTCTCTCTCCTGTCCTCTCTCCTATCCTCTCTCCTGTTCTCTCTCCTGTCCTATCCTCGCTCCTGTACTTTCTTCTGTTCTCTCTCCAGTCCTCTCTCCTGTCCTATCCTCACTCCTGTCCTCTCTCCTATCCTCTCTCCTATCCTCTCTCCTGTTCTCTCTCCTGTCCTATCCTCGCTCCTGTACTTTCTTCTGTTCTCTCTCCAGTCCTCTCTCCTGTCCTATCCTCACTCCTGTCCTCTCTCCTATCCTCTCTCCTGTCCTCTCTCCTGTCCTCTCTCCTGTCCTATCCTCTCTCCCGTTCTCTCTCATGTTCTCTCTCCTGTCCTCTCTCCTATCCTCTCTCCTGTTCTCTCTCCTGTCCTATCCTCGCTCCTGTACTTTCTTCTGTTCTCTCTCCAGTCCTCTCTCCTGTCCTATCCTCACTCCTGTCCTCTCTCCTATCCTCTCTCCTATCCTATCTCCTGTTCTCTCTCCTATTCTCTCTCATATCCTCTCTCCTGTCCTCTCTCCTATCCTCTCTCCTGTTCTCTCTCCTGTTATCTCTCCTGCCCTCTCTCCTATCCTCTCTCATGTCCTCTCTCCTATCCTCTCTCCTGTTCTCTCTCCTGTTTCTCTCCTATCCTCTCTCCTCTGTTCTCTCCTCCTCCTGTTCTCTCTCCTGTTTCTCTCCTATCCTCTCTCCTGTTCTCTCTCCTGTTCTCCCTCTCTCCTGTTCTCTCTCCTGTTCTCTCTCTCTCTCCTGTCCTATCCTCTCTTCTATCCTCTCTCCTGTTCTCTCTCCTATCCTCTCTCCTGTTCTCTCTCCTGTTCTCTCTCCTGTCCCATCCTCTCTCCTGTTCTCTCTCATGTCCTCTCTCCTGTTCTCTCTCTCCTGTCCTATCCTCTCTCCTGTCCTCTCTCATGTTCTCTCTCCTATCCTCTCTCCTGTCCTCTCTCCTGTTCTCTCTCCTGTTCTCTCTCCTGTCCTCTCTCCTGTCCTATCCTCTCTCCTGTCCTCTCTCCTGTTCTCTCTCCTGTTCTCTCTCCTGTTCTCTCTCCTGTTCTCTCCTGTCCTCTCTCCTATCCTCACTCCTGTCCTCTCTCCTATCCTCTCTCCTGTCCTCTCTCCTGTCCTCTCTCCTGTCCTATCCTCTCTCCCGTTCTCTCTCATGTTCTCTCTCCTGTCCTCTCTCCTATCCTCTCTCCTGTTCTCTCTCCTGTCCTCTCTCCTGTCCTCTCTCCTGTTCTCTCTCCTATCCTCTCTCCTGTTCTCTCTCCTATCCTCTCTCCTGTTCTCTCTCCTGTCCTCTCTCCTGTCCTCTCTAATGTCCTCTCTCCTGTCCTCTCTCCTGTCCTCTCTCCTGTTCTCTCCTGTCCTCTCTCCTATCCTCTCTCCTGTTCTCTCTCCTGTTCTCTCTCCGGTTCTCTCTCATGTTCTCTCCCATGTCCTCTCTCATTTCCTCTCTCCTATCCTCTCTCCTGTCATCTCTCCTGTCCTATCCTCGCTCCTGTTCTCTCTCCTGTCCTATCTCCTATCCTCTCTCCTATCCTCTCTCCTGTTCTATCTCCTGTTCTCTCTCCTATTCTCTCACATATCCTCTCTCCTGTTCTCTCTCCTGTTCTCTCCTATCCTCTCTCCTGTTCTCTCTCCTGCCCTCTCTCCTGTTCTCTCTCCTGTTCTCTCTCCTGTTCTCTCTCCTATCCTCTCTCCTGTCCTCTCTCCTGTTCTCTCTCCTGTTCTCTCTCCCGTTCTCTCTCTGGTTCTCTCTCCGGTTCTCTCCCATGTCCTCTCTCCTGTTCTCTCTCCTGTCCTATCCTCGCTCCTGTCCTTTCTCCTGTTCTCTCTCCTGTCCTCTCTCCTGTCCTATCCTCACTCCTGTCCTCTCTCCTATCCTATCTCCTGTTCTCTCTCCTATTCTCTCTCATATCCTCTCTCCTGTTCTCTCTCCTGTCCTCTCTCATGTCCTCTCTCCTGTTCTCTCCTATCCTCTCTCCTGTTCTCTCTCCTGCCCTCTCTCCTGTTCTCTCTCCTGTTCTCTCTCCTATCCTCTCTCCTATCCTCTCTCCTGTTATCTCTCCTATCCTCTCTCATATCCTCTCTCCTATCCTCTCTCCTGTTCTCTCTCCTGTGTTCTCTCCTATCCTCTCTCCTGTTCTCTCTCCTGTGTTCTCTCCTATCCTCTCTCCTGTTCTCTCTCCTGTTCTCCCGCCTGTCCTCTCTCCTGTCCTATCCTCTCTTCTATCCTCTCTCCTGTTCTCTCTCCTATCCTCTCTCCTGTTCTCTCTCCTGTCCTCTCTCCTGTCCTATCCTCTCTTCTATCCTCTCTCCTATCCTCTCTCCTGTTCTCTCTCCTGTTCTCTCCTGTTCTCTCCTTTCCTCTCTCCTATCCTCACTCCTGTCCTCTCTCCTATCCTCTCTCCTGTCCTCTCTCCTGTCCTCTCTCCTGTCCTATCCTCTCTCCCGTTCTCTCTCATGTTCTCTCTCCTGTCCTCTCTCCTATCCTCTCTCCTGTCCTCTCTCCTGTCCTCTCTAATGTCCTCTCTCCTGTTCTCTCTCCTATCCTCTCTCCTGTTCTCTCTCCTGTCCTCTCTCCTGTCCTCTCTAATGTCCTCTCTCCTGCCCTCTCTCCTGTCCTCTCTCCTGTTCTCTCTCCTGTTCTCTCTCCTGTTCTCTCTCCTGTCCTCTCTCCTGTTCTCTCCCTGTCCTCTCTCCTGTCCTCTCTCCTGTTCTCTCTCCTGTTCTCTCTCCTGTTCTCTCTCCTGTCCTCTCTCCTATCCTCACTCCTGTCCTCTCTCCTATCCTCTCTCCTGTCCTCTCTCCTGTCCCCTCTCCTGTCCTATCCTCTCTCCCGTTCTCTCATGTTCTCTCTCCTGTCCTCTCTCCTATCCTCTCTCCTGTTCTCTCTCCTGTCCTCTCTCCTGTCCTCTCTCCTGTCCTCTCTCCTGTCCTCTCTCCTGTTCTCTCTCCTGTCCTCTCTCCTGTCCTCTCTCCTGTTCTCTCTCCTGTCCTCTCTCCTGTTCTCTCTCCTATCCTCTCTCCTGTCCTCTCTCCTATCCTCTCTCCTGTTCTCTCTCCTGTCCTCTCTCCTGTCCTCTCTCCTGTCCTCTCTCCTGTCCTCTCTCCTGTTCTCTCTCCTGTCCTCTCTCCTGTCCTCTCTCCTGTCCTCTCTCCTGTCCTCTCTAATGTCCTCTCTCCTGCCCTCTCTCCTGTCCTCTCTCCTGTTCTCTCTCCTGTCCTCTCTCCTGTTCTCTCTCCTATCCTCTCTCCTGTTCTCTCTCCTATCCTCTCTCCTGTTCTCTCTCCTGTCCTCTCTCCTGTCCTCTCTCTAATGTCCTCTCTCCTGCCCTCTCTCCTGTCCTCTCTCCTGTTCTCTCTCCTGTCCTCTCTCCTGTCCTCTTGGTCAGTGAACTGAGTGACAAACAGAAGGGCTCATTTGGGATGCCATTTCCTGCTTTCCATGCCCAAGATATATTCTCTCCTGTTTTTAAACAATGAAGTCACATTTGATATTATGAGAGTTTTGTTAATGTAGTGGGAATGATTAACATGTAGGAAAGTGCGTGTTTATCGGATTCCTTTCAGAGAAAGAACAAGACAAGGATAAACACTAGTTTGACAAAAACAGCATCATTCTTCTCATACTGGAATGTAAGTTCTGGGTTTTGTGAATGTGTGTACATCTACGTGTGTGTGTGTGGCTTTCCAGGACATTCTGTGTGACCCTGATTTAGCCCACTGCAGTGAAAGGTTAACCTCTTGCCTCTAGTTGGGACGCTTGCGTCCCAACTAGAGCTCTGGAAATGCAAATGTGCTACGCTAAATGCTAATAGTATTAGTTAAAACTCAAAAGTTCATTAAAATACACATGCAGGGTATCAAATTAAAGCTACACTCGTTGTGAATCCAGGCAACAAGTCAGATTTTTAAAATGCTTTTCGGCGACAGCATGAGAAGCTATTATCTGATAGCATGCACCAATACACTACAACAGAAAAGCATAGCAGGGGACGTAAACAAAATAATTAGCATTTCGGCGTTACACAAACCGCACAATAAAATAGAAAACAGTCATTACCTTTCACCATCTTCTTTGTTGGCACTCCTAGATGTCCCATAAACACTATTGGGTCTTTATTTCGATTAAATCGGGCCATATAAAGCCAAGATATCGTTATATGTAGACTGTGTGATAAACGAAAAAACAGCGATTTCACAACGTAACGTCATTTTTTAAAATTCAAAAAGTAGATGATAAACTTTCACAAAACACTTGAAATACGTTTGTAATGCTACTTTAGGTATTAGTAAACGTTAATAAGCGATAAAAATCATCCGTAGGCGATGTAAATATCATTAGCTGTCGTCTTGGAAAAAATTTCAGGAGAGAGCTCTTCCGGAATGATCTGGGCGGAGACCGGAGGTAAGCGGTGCCCCTCTTTCGGTTCAACCAAGAATCAAAGATGATTAAATTCACAAGATACTCGACAACATGGGGATGCTGTGGGAGTTGAATGCTCGGTCTTATCTAATTCGGCTCACTGTTAACAATTGCTGGAAGTGGCGCAAGGATATTTATTTCCATTTTCTGTGATCAGGTTTTCCTGCGCTTTCCGATGTAACGCACGTTATGTAATAGCCACAGTCGTGATTTAACCAGTTTTAAAAACGTCCGAGGGTTTCCTATCCACACATTCTAACCATATGAACGTACTATATTCCTGGCATGAGTAGCAGGGCGCTGAAATGTTGCACAATTTTTAACAAAATGTTCAAAAAAGTAGAGGGTCGACTGAAGAGGTTAAGCAGACCAATATAAGCAGACCAAGTGGGGATTTGTTTGTATTCTCGCATGGACAGATTTTGACAGAAGTGGACCCTGTCACTTCGCCTCTTCCTCTCTGGTACCACCTTAAATGTTGATTCTATTTCCTGTTTACTTCCTGGTAATAGTATTTATGTTTCCTGTTTTCTCCAGCACTACTTCTTGGTGGTGTTTGGCCATGACGGTCAGAAGCCTCTGGAGCTGCGGACGGAGGAGGAGTCAGACTGCAAAGCGTGGGTGGAGTCTATCCAACAGGCCAGGTAAGAGGGTGGAGTCTATCCAAGGACATCACGTCAACGCCTCTTCACAAGAGCCTGGGGGCTAAGAACTCGTAGCTACTGTAGCAGCTAGGGGCTAAGGGAAGGATAGGAGTTAGGCTCGGATTTCGGTCTGGCTTGCTTGTTTTACTCATGACACACATGCAAATGCACTGGTTGACTGTCACCTAGGCAGCCGGTATGCTGTGTTCTGCTCTGAGACACACAGTGACTGTGTAGTGATCCTCACACTAAACACACACACACAACCCCCTCTCCACATGTCTGCTCCATTTGTAGGAGTTTGTGTGTGCTCTGCTCGGAGCAGTTCACATTTAGGTCACACTCTGGTGCCGTACCACCAGAGTGATTACATCACAGCCCTAACCTCGACACTCCGCCTCGCTCTCTCTCTCCCCCCTCCTCTCTCTGTCTCTATCCAGCACTTTCTCTCTCTCTCCCCCTCTCCTCTCTCTGTCTCTATCCAGCACTTTCTCTCTCTCTCCCCCTCCTCTCTCTGTCTCTATCCAGCACTTTCTCTCTCTCCCCCTCCTCTCTCTGTCTCTATCCAGCACTTTCTCTCTCTCCCCCTCTCCTCTCTCTCTCTATCCAGCACTTTCTCTCTCCCCCTCCTCTCTGTCTCTATCCAGCACTTTCTCTCTCTACCCCCTCCTCTCTCTGTCTCTATCCAGCACTTTCTCTCTCTCCCCCCCCTCCTCTCTCTGTCTATCCAGCACTTTCTCTCTCTCTCCCCTCTCCTCTCTCTCTCTATCCAGCACTTTCTCTCTCTCTCCCCTCTCCTCTCTCTGTCTCTATCCAGGACTTTCTCTCTCTCCCCCTCTCCTCTCTCTCTCTATCCAGCACTTTCTCTCTCTCTCCCCTCTCCTCTCTCTCTCTATCCAGCACTTTCTCTCTCTCTCCCCCTCTCTCTCTCTATCCAGCACTTTCTCTCTCTCTCTCCCCTCCTCTCTCTCTCTATCCAGCACTTTCTCTCTCTCTCTCCCCTCCTCTCTCTGTCTCTATCCAGCACTTTCTCTCTCTCTCCCCCTCTCCTCTCTCTCTCTATCCAGCACTTTCTCTCTCTCTCCCCCTCTCCTCTCTCTCTCTATCCAGCACTTTCTCTCTCTCTCTCCCCTCTCCTCTCTCTCTCTATCCAGCACTTTCTCTCTCTCTCTCCCCCTCCTCTCTCTGTCTCTATCCAGCACTTTCTCTCTCTCTTCACCCCACTACTGTAACTTCTCTGTCTTGCTCTCTCTACATCTCCCACGTTCTCTCTCTCTCTCTCTCTCGTTCTCTCTCTCGTTCTCTCTCTCGTTCTCTCTCTCTCTCGCTCTCTCTCTCGCTCTCTCTCTTCACCCCACTACTGTAACCTCTCTCTCGTTCTCTCTCTCTACATCTCCCACGTTCTCTCTCTACATCTCCCACGTTCTCTCTCTCTCTCTCGTTCTCTCTCTCGTTCTCTCTCTCTCGCTCTCTCTCTTCACCCCACTACTGTAACCTCTCTCTCTCTCTCTCTCTCTCTCTGCACACTGAGGGATGATGAATACATTTATGCTATGGTGTTTACTTTGAAATGTTTCTCGGTAATATGCATAGAGCATAATGCTTCTGTGGCGTTCCCTGTGCAGAGTGCACCATGTCGGCTGGGTTTAAACTCACCATTCCACACTTACCATTCCACCTGTAGTTACTCTGACATCATCATTGAGCGCGAGGTCCTGATGCAGAAGTACATCCACCTGGTCCAGATCATGGAGACAGAGAAGGTGGCGGCCAACCAGCTACGCACCCAGCTAGAGGACCAGGACACAGAGATAGAGAGGCTGAAAGCAGAGGTACACACACATTTACCCGGTCTCTCGCACACTCACGTACACACACACACACACACACACAACCACACACGTGCTCCCTCACACACACACACGGCCACATTGCTCACACACAAAAATACACACACAAATAAAGGTTTCCGTTAGGCAAGGGGATCTGGCTAGTGTTTGATTTGTGTTGACTGTTGTGTGTTGACTGTTGTGTGTTGAACTGTTGTGTGATGACTGTTGTGTGTTGAACTGTTGTGTGTTGACTGTTGAGTGTTGACTGTTGTCTGTTGACTGTTGTCTGTTGACTGTTATATGTTGACTGTTGTGTGTTGACTGTGGACTGTTGTGTGTTGACTGTTGTGTGTTGACTGTGAACTGTTGTGTGTGGACTGGTGTGTGTTGTGTGTTGACTGTGGACTGTTGTGTGTTGACTGGTGTGTGTTGACTGTGGACTGTTGTGTGTTGACTGTGGTCTGTTGTGTGTTGACTGGTGTGTGTTGACTGTGGTCTGTTGTGTGTGGACTGGTGTGTGTTGACTGTGGTCTGTTGTGTGTTGACTGGTGTGTGTTGACTGTGGTCTGTTGTGTGTGGACTGGTGTGTGTTGACTGTGGACTGTTGTGTGTGGACTGGTGTGTGTTGACTGTGGTCTGTTGTGTGTTGACTGGTGTGTGTTGACTGTGGTCTGTTGTGTGTTGACTGTGGTCTGTTGTGTGTGGACTGGTGTTTGTTGTGTGTTGTCTGTGGACTGTTGTGTGTTGTCTGTGGACTGTTGTGTGTGGACTGGTGTGTGTTGTGTGTTGACTGTGGACTGTTGTGTGTTGTCTGTGGACTGTTGTGTGTGGACTGGTGTTTGTTGTGTGTTGACTGTGGACTGTTGTGTGTGGACTGGTGTGTGTTGACTGTGGACTGTTGTGTGTGGACTGGTGTGTGTTGTGTGTTGACTGTGGACTGTTGTGTGTTGTCTGTGGACTGTTGTGTGTGGACTGGTGTGTGTTGTGTGTTGACTGTGGACTGTTGTGTGTTGACTGTGGACTGGTGTGTGTTGACTGTGGACTTTTGTGTGTGGACTGGTGTGTGTTCTGTGTTGACTGTGGACTGTTGTGTGTTGACTGTGGTCTGTGTGTGGACTGGTGTGTGTTGTGTGTTGACTGTGGACTGTTGTGTGTTGACTGTGGACTGTTGTGTGTTGACTGTGGTCTGTTGTGTGTGGACTGGTGTGTGTTGTGTGTTGACTGTGGACTGTTGTGTGTGGACTGGTGTGTGTTGTGTGTTGACTGTGGACTGTTGTGTGTTGACTGTGGTCTGTTGTGTGTGGACTGGTGTGTGTTGTGTGTTGACTGTGGACTGTTGTGTGTGGACTGGTGTGTGTTGTGTGTTGTCTGTGGACTGTTGTGTGTGGACTGGTGTATGTTGTGTGTTGACTGTGGACTGTTGTGTGTTGTCTGTGGACTGTTGTGTGTGGACTGGTGTTTGTTGTGTGTTGACTGTGGACTGTTGTGTGTGGACTGGTGTGTGTTGACTGTGGACTGTTGTGTGTGGACTGGTGTGTGTTGACTGTGGACTGTTGTGTGTGGACTGGTGTGTGTTGTGTGTTGACTGTGGACTGTTGTGTGTTGTCTGTGGACTGTTGTGTGTGGACTGGTGTGTGTTGTGTGTTGACTGTGGACTGTTGTGTGTTGACTGTGGACTTTTGTGTGTGTTCTGTGTTGACTGTGGACTGTTGTGTGTTGACTGTGGTCTGTTGTGTGTGGACTGGTGTGTGTTGTGTGTTGACTGTGGACTGTTGTGTGTGGACTGGTGTGTGTTGTGTGTTGACTGTGGACTGTTGTGTGTGGACTGGTGTGTGTTGTGTGTTGACTGTGGACTGTTGTGTGTTGTGTGTGGACTGGTGTGTGTTGTGTGTTGACTGTGAACTGTTGTGTGTTGTCTGTGGACTGGTGTGTGTTGTGTGTTGTCTGTAGACTGTTGTGTGTGGACTGGTGTTTGTTGTGTGTTGTCTGTGGACTGTTGTGTGTTGTCTGTGGACTGTTGTGTGTGGACTGGTGTGTGTTGTGTGTTGACTGTGGACTGTTGTGTGTGGACTGGTGTTTGTTGTGTGTTGACTGTGGTCTGTTGTGTGTGGACTGGTGTGTGTTGACTGTGGACAGTTGTGTGTGGACTGGTGTGTGTTGACTGTGGACTGTTGTGTGTGGACTGGTGTGTGTTGTGTGTTGACTGTGGACTGTTGTGTGTTGTCTGTGGACTGTTGTGTGTGGACTGGTGTGTGTTGTGTGTTGACTGTGGACTGTTGTGTGTTGACTGTGGACTGGTGTGTGTTGACTGTGGACTTTTGTGTGTGGACTGGTGTGTGTTCTGTGTTGACTGTGGACTGTTGTGTGTTGACTGTGGTCTGTTGTGTGTGGACTGGTGTGTGTTGTGTGTTGACTGTGGACTGTTGTGTGTTGCTTGTGGTCTGTTGTGTGTGGACTGGTGTGTGTTGACTGTGGTCTGTTGTGTGTGGACTGGTGTGTGTTGACTGTGGTCTGTTGTGTGTGGACTGGTGTGTGTTGACTGTGGTCTGTGTGCTTCCAGATCGTGCTGTTGAACAAGGCCAAGGAGAGAATGCTGCCTTACCAGACCAACCAGGAGGAGGAGGACCCAGACATTAAAAAGATCAAAAAGGTCCAGAGTTTCATGCGAGGCTGGCTGTGTCGGAGGAAGTGGAAGATCATCGTCCAGGACTACATCTGTTCCCCCCACGCTGAGAACATGAGGAAGAGGAACCACATCGTGTTCAACATGGTGGAGGCCGAGACCGAGTACGTCTGCCAGCTCTCTGTCCTGGTCAACTTCTTCCTCAGGCCGCTACGTATGGCCGCCAGCTCCAAGAAACCTCCCATCAGCCACGATGATGTCAGCAGCATCTTCCTCAACAGGTAAACACACCGTCTGACCCCCCTCCAGAATCAACCCACAGCCCCTACCCCCTAGACACTTGCGAATGGATTGAATAGATGTCATAGCAATGTCTTTTTCTTCTTTGTGTCCCTTAGTGAGACCATCATGTTCCTCCATGAGATCTTTCATCAGGGCCTGAAGGCTCGGATAGCCAACTGGCCCACGCTGGTGCTGGGTGAGATATGAGGCGTCTATGTTGGGTCAAATCTACTCTAGCTAACCTCTAGCATTATCTTTGTGTGGGATGTTTTATGTGTCTGTCTCCCCAGCGGACCTGTTTGACATCCTGCTGCCCATGCTGAACATCTACCAGGAGTTTGTGAGGAACCACCAGTATAGCCTGCAGGTGCTGGCCAACTGTAAACAGAACCGGGACTTGGACAAGCTGCTGAAGCAGTATGAGGCGAACGCTGCCTGTGAGGGACGCATGCTGGAGACCTTCCTCACGTACCCCATGTTCCAGGTAGCACACGCGCGCGTGTCCAGACCTCATTAACCTCCGCCCTTTCACCCCCTCCTCTTCCACATGTTAGTATACGGCCCAGACCTGACTGACTGACACCTCTCCGTTGTGTTTCAGATCCCTCGTTACATCATCACTCTCCATGAGCTGCTGGCACACACGCCTCATGAGCACGTGGAGCGCAAGAGCCTGGAGTTCGCCAAGTCCAAACTAGAGGAGCTGTCAAAGTGAGGATAACGGAGCTGTAGTGGTTGTGTAGTAGATCATGTAGCCAACAGTGGTTGTGTAGTAGATCATGTAGCCAACAGTGGTTGTGTAGTAGATCATGTAGCCAACAGTAGTTGTGTGGTAGGTAATGTAGTTAGCAGTGGCTGTGTAGTAGGTAATGTAGTTAACAGTGATTGTGTGGTAGATAATGTAGTTAACAGTGGTTGTGTGGTGGATAATGCAGCCAATGGTGGTTGTGTGGTGGATAATGTAGGTAACAGTGGTTGTGTGGTAGATAATGTAGTTAACAGCGGTTGTGTTGTGGATAATGTAGCTAATGGTGGTTGTGCGGTAGATAATGTAGTTAACCATGGGTGTGTGGTAGATAATGTAGTTAACAGTGGTTGTGTGGTGGATAATGTAGCTAATGGTGGTTGTGTTGTCAGGATGATGCATGATGAGGTGAGCGATACAGAGAACATTCGTAAGAATCTGGCCATCGAGAGAATGATCGTAGAAGGCTGTGACATATTGCTGGATACCAGCCAGACCTTTGTCAGACAGGGTGAGTACACACACACACATACTGTACAAATGCACTCACTCACACACACACACACAGACCAGCCAGAATCCCGAGCATTATAAGATGGCTACTGGTAACTGTCATCAGTAGTACAGTATGTGTAGCCTATGTTTTTTGTTTTTTCCCCCTCCCACCAAACTCACACACACTCTCTACTCATCAGGCTCTCTGATCAGGCTCCCATCCAGCAGTGAACGGGGCATGCTCAGTAAGGTCCGTCTGGGCTCTCTGTCCCTCAGGAAGGAAGGAGAACGACAGTGCTTCCTATTTACGAAACACTTCCTTGTCTGCACACGCACCTCCGGGGGAAAGCTGCACCTGCTCAAGGTGAGAGTCAAACTCACACACAGACACATTATGCATGTACAGATGTTCAATCTTAATTTGTTCACTGTTTTGTCACGTGAAATTTTCCTGCGCAACAGGGACTTAAAATGAGTCTCATGATTCAGATGCTTTCACAAAAACTTATTCAGGGGGCAGTCGAGTCATTCAGACCAGCGCCAGCTATCAAAATCATATTCCGTCTCTGACTTTGCTCATAGACTCAAGCTAGACAATGTCCTACTGCTACTGTAGGCCTATAGGTCCTATCACCCCCACATTCAAATGGACTCATCTGAAATGTATCCATACACGTGTCCATTAGGCCTATAGATGTATTTCTTTTATCTGCATCAATTAGATGAGCAATAAAAGTCCCACTTTTATTCCATAGGCTTAGATCTGCACTGTGCAGCTGTTATTCCATAGGCTGGGATCCGCACTGTGCAGCTGTTATTCTATAGGCTGGGATCCGCACTGTGCAGCTGTTATTCTATAGGCTTAGATCTGCACTGTGCAGCTGTTATTCTATAGGCTGGGATCCGCACTGTGCAGCTTTTATTCCATAGGCTTAGATCTGCACTGTGCAGCTGTCATTCCATAGGCTTAGATCTGCACTGTGCAGCTGTCATTCCATAGGCTTAGATCTGCACTGTGCAGCTGTCATTCCATAGGCTTAGATCTGCACTGTGCAGCTGTCATTCCATAGGCTTAGATCTGCACTGTGCAGCTGTCATTCCATAGGCTTAGATCTGCACTGTGCAGCTGTCATTCCATAGGCTTAGATCTGCACTGTGCAGCTGTCATTCCATAGGCTTAGATCCGCACTGTGCAGCTGTTATTCTATAGGCTGGGATCCGCACTGTGCAGCTGTTATTCTATAGGCTTAGATCCGCACTGTGCAGCTGTTATTCCATAGGCTGGGATCTGCACTGTACAGCTGTTATTCCATAGGCTTAGATCTGCACTGTGCAGCTGTTATTCCATAGGCTGGGATCTGCACTGTACAGCTGTTATTCCATAGGCTTAGATCTGCACTGTGCAGCTGTTATTCTATAGGCTTAGATCTGCACTGTGCAGCTGTTATTCTATAGGCTGGGATCCGCACTGTGCAGCTTTTATTCCATAGGCTTAGATCTGCACTGTGCAGCTGTCATTCCATAGGCTTAGATCCGCACTGTGCAGCTGTTATTCTATAGGCTGGGATCCGCACTGTGCAGCTGTTATTCTATAGGCTGGGATCCGCACTGTGCAGCTGTTATTCTATAGGCTGGGATCCGCACTGTGCAGCTGTTATTCTATAGGCTGGGATCCGCACTGTGCAGCTGTTATTCCATAGGCTGGGATCCGCACTGTGCAGCTGTTATTCTATAGGCTGGGATCCGCACTGTGCAGCTGTCATTCCATAGGCTTAGATCCGCACTGTGCAGCTGTCATTCCATAGGCTTAGATCCGCACTGTGCAGCAGTCATTCCATAGGCTTAGATCCGCACTGTGCAGCTGTCATTCCATAGGCTGGGATCCGCACTGTGCAGCTGTTATTCTATAGGCTGGGATCCGCACTGTGCAGCTGTTATTCTATAGGCTTAGATCCGCACTGTGCAGCTGTCATTCCATAGGCTGAGATCCGCACTGTGCAGCTGTTATTCTATAGGCTGGGATCCGCACTGTGCAGCTGTTATTCCATAGGCTGGGATCCGCACTGTGCAGCTGTTATTCTATAGGCTGGGATCCGCACTGTGCAGCTGTTATTCTATAGGCTTAGATCCGCACTGTGCAGCTGTCATTCCATAGGCTGGGATCCGCACTGTGCAGCTGTTATTCTATAGGCTGGGATCCGCACTGTGCAGCTGTTATTCCATAGGCTGGGATCCGCACTGTGCAGCTGTTATTCCATAGGCTGGGATCCGCACTGTGCAGCTGTTATTCCATAGGCTGGGATCCGCACTGTGCAGCTGTTATTCCATAGGCTGGGATCCGCACTGTGCAGCTTTTATTCCATAGGCTTAGATCCGCACTGTGCAGCTGTTATTCTATAGGCTGGGATCCGCACTGTGCAGCTGTTATTCCATAGGCTGGGATCCGCACTGTGCAGCTGTTATTCCATAGGCTGGGATCCGCACTGTGCAGCTGTTATTCCATAGGCTTAGATCCGCACTGTGCAGCTTTTATTCTATAGGCTGGGATCCGCACTGTGCAGCTGTTATTCCATAGGCTGGGATCCGCACTGTGCAGCTGTTATTCCATAGGCTGGGATCCGCACTGTGCAGCTGTTATTCTATAGGCTGGGATCCGCACTGTGCAGCTGTTATTCTATAGGCTGGGATCCGCACTGTGCAGCTGTTATTCCATAGGCTGGGATCCGCACTGTGCAGCTGTTATTCCATAGGCTGGGATCCGCACTGTGCAGCTGTTATTCTATAGGCTGGGATCCGCACTGTGCAGCTGTTATTCTATAGGCTGGGATCCGCACTGTGCAGCTGTTATTCTATAGGCTGGGATCCGCACTGTGCAGCTGTTATTCTATAGGCTGGGATCCGCACTGTGCAGCTGTTATTCTATAGGCTGGGATCCGCACTGTGCAGCTGTTATTCTATAGGCTGGGATCCGCACTGTGCAGCTGTTATTCCATAGGCTGGGATCCGCACTGTGCAGCTGTTATTCCATAGGCTGGGATCCGCACTGTGCAGCTGTTATTCCATAGCCTGGGATCCGCACTGTACAGCTGTTATTCCATAGGCTGGGATCCGCACTGTGCAGCTGTTATTCCATAGGCTTAGATCCGCACTGTGCAGCTGTTATTCCATAGGCTGGGATCCGCACTGTGCAGCTGTTATTCTATAGGCTGGGATCCGCACTGTGCAGCTGTTATTCCATAGGCTGGGATCCGCACTGTGCAGCTGTTATTCTATAGGCTGGGATCCGCACTGTGCAGCTGTTATTCCATAGGCTGGGATCCGCACTGTGCAGCTGTTACAAGAGCACATTTTTCATTGGCTGTCCACTGGTTTCAAAAACAATGATTGATAGGCAGCTTAAACTTCTTGAATTCAACCATTATTGGGTTCAAATACACATTTAGATTTGTGAACAGCCATCCACAACAACCACAATCCATAAGACACAAATAGCTAAATGAGAGAGCAGCAGTGTGATTCACATCAATGTGCTATGTAGATATCAATAATAAGTGATATCCGTATCGCTGTAGACTACACCACTGCTGTCATCCTTACCTCCAAGCGTTTATTCAAGTTGGATCATCTTTGGATGCCGACAGCAGTCGCCCTTTGGAAGACATAGCTTGGACTGCAGCCTACAAAAGCCTATTCCTGCTCTTTTCCCAGGATCCATCAAACACATTTGGTGTGTCATCATAGTGGTCTCTGACTTGTGGTCAGACTCGTTCAAGTGGAACAAACTTGAACTTGCGCCTTTTTTCAATGCTGATTTGAATGTCATTGAGAAAAGTATCCCCAAAAAATGTGCAAACATCCTTTCTGAATTTAAAAGTCATCCTCGGAGTAATCATCTAGTTTTTCAAAAGTATCTGTAATCTGATTACAGTATTTTTGCTGTTAATGTAATGGATTAGTTACCGTTTTTTTGCAATTATTACATGTAACGGATTACTCCCCAACCCTGATAGGCTACACCTAAACTATAGCCTACATAGGCCTGTAATATCAGATGTAAAGACAAGATGTAAAAGCAGGCAAAAAAAAACTTGGCCCATGATTTTTGAAATCTACAGTGTATTATCAAAAAACTAAAAACATTTCAAGGTTTATCACGAACGTAAGGTTATGAATCAACTGTCAAAATGTAGTTCAATCATGGCCTGGAGCAGTGTAGTTGTTAGGACCGCTGCTTTATAATACCAACATGTCTGTAATACCAACATGTTTCAAATAGACCACCACAGTCCCTGTGCCCAAGAACACTAAGGTAACCTGCCTAAATGACTACCGACCTGTAGCACTCTGTAGCATTGAAGTGCTTTGAAAGGCTGGTCATGGCTCATATCAATACCATTATCCCAGAGACCCTAGACCCACTCCAATTTGCAAACCGCTCCAACAGATCCACAGATGATGCAATCGCTATTGCACTTCACACTGCTCTTTCCCACCTGGACAAAAGGAACACCTATGTGAGAATGCTGTTCATTGACTACAGCTCAGCGTTCAACACCACAGTCCCCACAAAGCTCATCACTAAGAAAGGACCTTAGGACTAAACACCTCCCTCTGCAACTGGAACGTGGACTTCCTGATGTGGCACCCCCAGGTGGTAATGGTAAGTAACAACACATCCGCCACTCTGATCCTCAACACAGGGGCCCCTCAGGGGTGCGTGCACGATCCCCTCCTGTACTCCCTGTTCACTCATGACTGCACGGCCAGGCAAGACTCCAACACCATCATTAAGTTTGCCGATGACACAATAGTGGTAGGCCTTATCACCAACAACGAGACAGCCTATAGGGAGGAGGTCAGAGACCTGACCGTGTGGTACAAGGACAACAACCTCTCCCTCAACGTGATCAAGACAAAAGGAGATGATTGTGGACTACAGGAAAAGGAGGACAGAGCACGCCCCCATTCTCATCGACAGGACTGCAGTGGAGTAGGTTGAGAACTTCAAGTTCCTTGGTGTCCACATCACCAACAAACTATCATGGCCCTCAGGAGACGGAAAAGATTTGGCATGGATCTTCAAATCCTCAAAGGTTCTACAGCTGCACCATCGAGAAGCGCTCCAGCAAGCGATACCGGAGCGCCAAGTCTAGGTCCAAAAGGCTTCTTAACAGCTTCTAGCCCCAAGCCATAAGACTCCTGAACAGCTAATCAAAGGGCTACCCAGACACCTCTTTTACGCAGCTGCTACCCTCTGTTTATTATCTACACATGGTCACTTTAACTCTACCTACATGTACATATTACCTCGACCCCCTGTATAAAGCCTCACTATTGTTATTTTACTGCTGCTGTTTCATTATTTTTTACTTTTTTTCAGATTTTTTAAAAACTTATCCTATTTTTTACTGAACACGTTTTTCTTAAAACTTCTTAAAGCATTGTTGGTTAAGGGCTTGTAAGTAAGCATTTCACTGTATACCGGTTGTATTCGCCGCATGTGACAAATAAAATTAGATTTGACATTTAGGCCTACCCTGTCGGCATGGATTCGATTCCATCCCATACCCTTCTGGCACCAGTTACACATTTCAAATATGGACAGTCCAGGGATATTTTACCCCCGAACTTGATAAGAAATCACCCTACCAGACACTTTTATTAGAAAGACAGATGTATTTAATGGATAACATACTGTAAATAGGAAACTGATAAGAAAAGCAATCTCTCAAAATAAAATAAAGATATTTATCATACAAAAAGCCTGAACTCCCGAGTGATGTTTCAAATGTTTACTCGGCGAAGATGTAACAGTCGAATACATCCGGTACATTCAGTACAGCGCAGTGTTCATTTATACCCTTAGCTCTCACCCCCTCCCTTCCACAAAGATGTACTTTTCCATCAGCCAGGATTTATTTGTGCTCCTCAGTATATTTCACAGTCAGGAGAGGCAATGAGTAACTGAGAGTAGACGTTCCTACAGTCTACTGCCGTCCATTAAATAATTGGACTTCTCATGCACAAAGAGCTTCAACCCAACACGACTTTCACTCTCTAAGGATATATAAAAATCTGTTCATACTAAGAGGACATAATGGTATGAAATAGTGAAGACATGAAACAGTCATTTTAAATCTATTAACAAACCAAATAATAGCAGTGGGCTTCACCAACGTTAGTTTCATACAAAGTGTGGGGTAAATTGCCACAGTAGACTTGCCGTGGTAAATTAGGAAATACTTGATTTATTTTGTACGGAATTCTTGTCAAATAGATAAATCACCCTTAGTATTTTCAAAAAGGACTAAGTTGTTCCGATGATAATACCAACCAGAGAGCGAACATATCTTGAAAGACTTGGGTTGCAACCAGGACGAAGGCAACACCGATATCATCTTTCAGGGCGCGGTAATCAGGTGACCAATAATGGTTGCAATTGAGATCAGCTGTGCGGGTGAATTTAGCACGTATTGATCGTTTAAAAAGACATCAACTGGTGATAATCTAGTGCCATCAATGGTTGCAATAGGTTCCTTGTTATTTGATTATATTCCAATACTTCTCTAAGCTACCCAATCACATACTGTTTGTGTTCCCCTGTCTGAGTTGATGAGCTGATTTGGGCCATCAGTTGATTGATAGATGAAGGCCCGCCGAATAACGATACACATTCTTCCAGTACTCGCCCACGTTTTATACATTACCATTACCACACTGTTATGCGCCGGCTACAGTAGCAAAGGCCTGCTGTGCTTCCAGTTTGATGCCGGCATTTGAAGTCATCCTTGTTGTGGATTGAAAGCCTGTATTGTGTGGCTTTAAAATGTCCTTTCTTAAAGCTGTCAGGATGTGTATGCGTTTGAGCCTATCCAAAGACTATTTTGTTGAGCTGAGACACGTTTCTTTGATCTGTAAATTATCAGGCTATTCGTTTTACTTCTTGAAAACATTGAAATGGATGCAATTAGCTTGTGGGCCTAATGTAGGTTATAGGCTATCTAAATGAATTGAAGTCTTTTTTTGTTGTTGTTGCTTACCTTGAAGAGCTAGAACAGTGTTGTAAAGATGGAGAAGATAGGGGGAGGGGGAGTCAAAGGGCAGTGGGCCGGATTCGAACCATATGTGTGCCAGGGTCAGCGGTTGTAACCCCTGGACCACACAGGCACTGAGGCCACCAATCATCTATTCTTGCTATTGCTTCCCTTGCACATATAATAAAACCATGTATCTATATTTATTTCAACGGATATGCCCTAACGAAAAATAAGTATATCCCCTACAAATATGCCCGTTAATTATAATCCACATAAGAATTCACATAAGACGCTACTTGAACAGGCGCCCAGTGGACCTGCAGTCTAAGGTACAATGTAGGTACGGTGCTGCATTGTACATAAACACCGCTTCAGCTGCCCCCTGGTGGCGATTCTTAATATTTCTCCAGATATTCAAAGCCTCTTGCTGCAGGATTATTTTCCTCAAATTAAGATGCGACATCTGTACTTTCACGTGGTCAGACACATGCAAACATATACATACGAAATGTGTTGATATACACTACCGGTCAAAAGTTTTCGAACACCTACTTTTTCTTTATTTTGACTATTTTCTACATTGTAGAATAATAGTGAAGACATCAAAACTATGAAATAACACATGGAATCATGTAGTAACCAAAAAAGTGTTAAATAAATCAAAATATATTTTATACTTGAGATTCTTCAAATAGCCACCCTTTGCCTTGATGACAGCTTTGCCAACTCCTGGCATTCTCTCAACCAGCTTCATGAGGTAGTCACCTGGAATGCATTTCAATTAACAGGTGAAATGTGGGAATTTCTTTCCTTCCTGGGTTTGAGCCAATCAGTTGTGTTGTGACAAGGTAGGGGGGTATACAGAAGATAGCCATATTTGGTAAAAGACCAAGTTCATTAGTTACCAGCCTCAGAAATTGCAGCCCAAATAAATGCTTCACAGAGACACATCTCAACATCGACTGTTCAGAGAAGATTGTGTGAATCAGGCCTTCGTGGTCGAATTTCTGCAAAGAAACCACTACTAAAGGACACCAATAAGAAGAAGTGACTTGCTTGGGCCAAGAAACACAAGTAAAGGACATTAGACCGGTGGAAATGTGTCCTTTAGTCTGGAGTCCAAATTTGAGATTTTTTGTTCCAACCGCTGTGTTTTGTGAGACATGGTGTGGGTGAACGGATGATCTCCACATGTGTATTTCCCATCGTAAAGCATCAGATGACCTGGCCTCCACAATCCCCCGACCTCAACCAATCTCAGCATATGTGGAAACTGTTGCAAAAGCATTTCAGGTGAAGCTGGTTGAGAGAATGCCAAGAGTGTGCAGAGCTGCCATCAAGGAAAAGGGTGGATATTTGAAGAATCTCAAATATAACATATATTTGGATTTGTTTGACACTTTTTTGGTTACAACATGATTCCATATGTGTCATTTCATAGTTTTGATGCCTTCACTATTATTCTACAATGTAGAAAATAGTACAAATAAAGAAAAACCCTTGAATGAGTAGGTGTTCTAAAACGTTTGACCGGTAGTGTAGGTCGTAGAAAACATTTGTATGTCAAGCAGATTTTGACACAGTTGACCTTCCCTCTGCCCTTTGACCCTCACAGCAGGGTGGGGTGTTGTCTCTAATAGAATGTACCCTTGTAGAGGAGCTAGATGCCAACGATGAGGACTGTAAGTATCTTTCATAAAGTAATAAATCAATGAATAAGTCAATTCAATCAATCAATCAATACATCAACAAACTTTTGACCTTGATCCTTCCCACCTCCCTCCTGTAGACAATGCAGGAGGTCAGGGCTTCAACCACCTGGAGTTTAAAATCGTGGTGGAACCCCCTGATGGCCCCGCCTTCTCTGTCGTCCTATTGGCTCCCTCCCGCCAGGAGAAAGCTGCCTGGACCAGTGACATCAGTCAGGTAAACATACCTGGGGATGAGATGCCCAGTCCCAAATCAACTCCTACACCAACTGCTTCTGCAAGTCTCTGCACTGATTTTGAAAGAGGTTCAGCACCATGGACAGTAACATGACTGTCTCTCCCCTCTTGTCTCTCTCTGTCTTTCATTCATTCTGTACCTTTTTCTTTCTCTCTGTCTATAGTGTATAGATAATATCCGCTGTAATGGCCTGATGACCAGCGTATTTGAGGAGAACTCTAAAGTAACTGTGCCGCACATGATCAAGTAAGAGCCCAAATAAAGACTGTATATTCTTTTCCACGTCAGTTAGAGTTGATAATCCCCAGGTTATCCAATCCCCTTTGCCCATCTGGGAGATCACCCAATAGCTGATGATCTTATTGATACTTGTCCCACCAGGTCGGACGCACGGCTGCACAAAGATGATGTGGACATCTGCTTCAGCAAGACGCTCAACTCCTGCAAGGTCCCCCAGATCCGCTACGCCAGCGTGGAGCGGCTGCTGGAGAGACTGACTGACCTGCGCTTCCTCTCTATCGACTTCCTCAACACCTTCCTCCACACGTACAGGATCTTTACTACCGCTGCTGTGGTCATGGACAAACTGGCCGACATATACAAGAAACCTTTTACCTCTATACCGGTCAGGTAGAAAGATATACAGTCTTCTCATGCCACATCACTCCATCACTCCTTCATCCATTCTGTCTCTTCCTCCTTCTATCCTCGTATAATAGACATGCATGCTGACCATCACTCTCTCTGTCTCTTTCCTTCTCTTTCCTCCCCCTCCACTCCACTCCTGGTTTTGTCACTCCTCCCCCTCCTTCCACATGTTTCCCTTCGACACCTCCTCTCCCATGCCATCTTGCCATCTCCTCTTCTCCTTCTCTCCTCCACTCCTCCTCTCCTCTCAGGGTTCAGTATCACTCCTCCGATCGTCTGTCCATCACGTCTCTCTGTCCTGACTACAGTCTGAAGATCACACGGCTTGCTCTGGACCAAAAAGAGTGACACTCTTTTTTTTTCTTTTTTCTCTTACATTCTCCTCTTTTCACTGCCTCTCCTCTGACTCTTTCATTGGTTCATTTCACTCATACAGCCTTTCAAACAAAAATACCTTTTCTTCTTGGTTTTAGTTCAGAGGGCTAACATAGATGTTACATAGGTTTCTCATATGACGTAGGAATAATCAAGTGCTTCCTTTTTGTCTTTATCCTCCTCTTCTTCTCCCATCCCTCTGTCCCTCCTCAGGTCTCTGGAGTTGTTCTTTGCCACCAACCAGGGGACGTGGGGAGGCGAGCACCTCAACAACAAATCTCCCCGTCTCTGTCGCAAGTTCTCCTCTCCTCCTCCTCTCACCATCCCCTCCCGCACCTCCTCCCCGGTTCACTCCCGCAAACTCTCCCTCTCCTCCCCGGTCTCCTCCAAGGCAGGGGTCCTAGACCTCTCCACCCCTTCCTCCTCTGCTGCTAACTCCCCCACTTCCTCTCACCCTCCCTCCATCTCCTCCCCCCCTCCCAACGCCACCAGGCCCCCTTCAGGGTTTTCCTCCCCTCCTCCCAATGCCACCCGGGCTCCATCTGGGTTCTCGTCCCCCCCGCCCACCTGTACGCGGGCTCCCAGCCTGCCAACAGTCCTGGGGGTCTCCACCTCCCCTCCCACCACCACAAAAGCCCTTCTAGAACTGAGCCGCCCCACCTGTTCACAGGAACCTGTCCCCCCAACGCCGGAAGAGGGAGGAGACATGCCGCGCATCGACGCATTCTGTGGAAAACTCAGACGCAGCATCCGCAGGGGTAGGCTGGCACACACGTAGACGCACAAACACAGACACACACACACAAACACAGACACACACTCACAAACACAGACACACACTCACTGAGTGCCTGTATATTTTAATTAACAGCTGTTCTGGAGACGGTTTCTCTGGAGAAGTTCCTCCCAGAGTCTAACCCTCAAGTCAGCGAGGACCGAGTCCCCCTGACAGAGTCCCCCTGTCGCTCCCCCTCTACACCCAGACACATGCGATACAGACAGTCTGGAGGTTCCACGGGGGAAAACAATCGTGGTACTATGTCACCAGCCTCAGCCTTCGCTATTGCCACGGCAGCCGCCGGACACGGCAGTTCCCAGGGTAACAGACAACATGAACAATAACAACCGTCTTACCAGCATCATTTACCATTTCACCACAAGTTCTCCTCTCTCTCTCTCCCTCTCTCTCTCTCTCTCTCTCTCTCTCTCTCTCTCTCTCTCTCTCTCTCTCTCTCTCAGGTTTCAATAATAGCGAGAGGACCTGTGACAAGGAGTTTATCATCCGTAGAGCTGCTACCAACAGAGTCCTCAACGTACTGCGTCACTGGGTCTCCAAGCACTCACAGGTCTGAACCACATACACACACAAACACTGCCTGCCTACCCCTGTTGTCCTCTGTCCAACTCTCGTGATGTCCAGAGAAATGTCCCCCTGCTCCACTGGGGCCCCCTGGTGTCCTGCCCTCTGTAGCAGACAGGACTGTTGCTCTTGAACAAACCCCAGCTCTGACACTACTGTCGCCACCATCTGCTCTGTGGGGCCTGGACACACATGCACATTTACGGGATGGTCAGCCCTCATCTCCTGTGTCCTGGTGTGTAGGTGACCATACATGCTGAAACAGGCTGATGTTGACGCAGAGGGAAGAGGTCAATTTATGCTCTATAATAATTCTGATGTGGAAGGGAGTGAACGATGTACCTGTGAGTTTACAGCATCCTCTGAAGAAATGACTGGGGGAAATGATCGCTAAGCGTGTGTGTTTGTGCGTGTGTCAGGACTTTGAGATGAACAGTGAGCTGAAGGTGGGTGTAATGACCCTTCTGGAGGAGGTGCTAAGAGACGCAGACCTGCTGCCTCAAGAGAGGAAAGCCACCGGAAACATTCTAAGGTACACACACGCAAGCTAAAGTACAAGCCCACACACACTCGCAGACACACACACTCACAGACACACACACAAACACACACACACACACACACACACATGCTTAAGTACAAGCTCACACACACTCACACACACACACAGTGAGAGTTAGTGAGTGTGTGTGGTGTGTGTACCTTAGTATACCGTGTGAGAGTGTGTGTTTGTGTCATTACATTTGTTATTCATGAGACTCTGCTTGTCTCTCAGTGCCCTTTCTCAAGATGAACAAGATGATGCTCAACTCAAGATAGAAGACATCCTACAGACGGTATGTATAGTTCAATCACACACACAACTACTGCCTAGAATAGATGCTCATTTCATTTGCAGGATAGCAAATCTAGTCAAATCAAATTGTATTTGTCACATGCTCCGAATACAACAGGTGTAGGCCTTACAGTGAAATGCTTACTTACGAGCCCCTATCCAACAATGCAGTTTAAAAAAAAATATGGATAAGAATAAGAAATAAAAGTAACAAGTGATTAAAGAGCAGCAGTAAAATAACAATAGCAAGACTATATACAGGGGGGTACCGGTACAGAGTCAATGTGCGGGGGCACCGGTTAGTTGAGGTAATATGTACATGTAGGTAGAGTTATTAAAGTGACTATGCATAGATGATAACAACAGAGAGTAGCAGCACTGTAAAAAAAGGGAGGGGAAATGCAAATAGTCTGGGTAGCCATTTGATTAGGTGTTCAGGAGTCTTATGGCTTGGGGGTTGAAGCTGTTTAGAAGCCTCTTGGACCTAGACTTGGCGCGCCGGTACCGCTTTCCGTGCGGTAGCAGAGAGAACAGTCTACGACTAGGGTGGCTGGAGTCTTTGACAATTTTTAGGGCCTTCCTCTGACACTGCCTGGTATAGAGGTTCTGGATGGCAGGAAGCTTGGCCCCAATGATGTACTGGGCTGTTCGCACTACCCTCTCTAGTGCCTTGTGGTCAGAGGCTGAGCAGTTGCCATACCAGGCAGTGATGCAACTCTCGATGGTGCAGCTGTAGAACCTTTTGAGGATCTGAGGACCCATGCCAAATATTTTCAGTCTCCTGGGGGGGAATAGGTTTTGTCGTGCCCTCTTCACAACTGTCTTGGTGTGGTTGGACCGTGTCAATAATCCTTTGCTTATTGATGAACTTTGAGCGCACTATGGTGTTGAACGCTGAGCTGTAGTCAATGAATAGCATTCTCACATAGGTGTTCCTTTTGTCCAGGTGGGAAAGGCCCGTGTAGAGTACAATAGAGATTACATCATCTGTGGATCTTTTGGGGCAGTATGCAAATCTTTTGGGGCAGTATGCAAATTGGAGTGGGTCTAGGGTTTCTGGGATAATGGTGTTGATGTGAGCCATGACCAACTTTTTGAAGCACTTCATGGCTACAGAAGTGAGTGCTACGGGTCGGTTGTTGTTTATGCAGGTTACCTTAGTGTTCTTGGGCACAGGCACTATGGTGGTCTGCTTAAAACATGTTGGTATTACAGACTCAGACAGGGAGAGGTTGAAAATGTCAGTGAAGACACTTGCTAGTTGGTCAGCGCATGCTCGCAGTGCACTTCCGGGTAATCCGTCTGGCCCCGCGGCCTTGTTAATGTTAACATGTTTTAAGGTCGTACTCACATCGGCTGAGGAGAGCGTGATCACACAGTCTTCCAGAACAGCTGGTGCTCTCATGCATGTTTCAGTGGTACTTGACTCGAGGCGAGCATAGAAGTAGTTTAGCTCGTCTGGTAGGCTCGGGTCACTGGGCAGCTCTCGGCTGTGCTTCCCTTTGTAGTCTGTAATGGTTTGCAGGCCCTGCCACATCAGACGAGCGTCAGAGCTGGTATTGTACGATTCAATGTTAGTCCTGTATTGACTCTTTGCCTGTTTGAAGGTTTGTCGGAGGGCATAGCAGGATTTCTTATAAGCTTCCGCTCCTTGAAAGCGGCAGTTCTAGCCTTTAGCTCAGTGCGGATGTTGCCTGTAAATCCATGGCTTCTGGTTGGGTCATGTACGTATGGTCACTGTGGGGACGACGCTATCGATGCACTCATTGATGAAGCCAATGACTGATGTGGTGTACTCCTCAATGCCATCGGAGGAATCCCTGAACATAGTCCAGTCTGTGCTAGCAAAACAGTCCTGTAGCTTAGCATCTGCTTCCTCTGACCACTTTTTTATTGATCTAGTCACCGGCGCTTCCTGCTTTAATTTTTGTTTGTAAGTAGGAATCAGGAGGATAGAATTATGGATTTGCCAAATGGAGGGCGAGGGAGAGCTTTGTATGCGTCTCTGTGTGTGGAGTAAAGGTGGTCCAGAGTTTTTTTTCCTTTGGTTGCACATTTAACATGCTGATAGAAATTTGGTAAAACATATTTAAGTTTCCCTGCATTAAAGTCCAAAGATTGCACGTTTGCTAGCAGAATGGAAAGAAGTGGGGGTTTGTTCGATCGCCTACGAATTCTCAGAAGGCAGCCCACCCTCCAGCCCCATTTTCTCCGCCTACTCTTCACGCAAATCATGGGGATCTGGGCCTGTTCCCGAGAAAGCAGTATATCGTTCGCATCGGCCTCGTCAGACTCGTTAAAGTAAAAAATGCCTTCTTCTCCGGCGCCATCTTATAACAATATGGTGATAGAAAGTGTGTTTAGTTATTATTTAGTCAGTAAATGAATGTTGATGTAATTTGGAATGCTGACTTTGGAACAGAGAAGTCCACTGCTCCACTTCATCCTGGTAAGACGTTGTCCAGATACATAGTCTCGATTTAGACTATTTGAAGTCTTCGCCATAAATAATTAGAACCTACAGTATTAGTTATATTAGTGTGTCTTGTGGTGGAGCATCCCCCTGAAGACCCAACCAATACTTGATGTAAAATACTTTAGAATGCATTTAAAAGTATTTGAGGTGCGCTTGATTTCGATCGGAGATTTCACTTTTGGGAAAACGCCATTGCTTCTATTTTACAGGGGAAGTAAATCAAGCTTAGCTCAAGTATTGTAAAGTATTTGACATGCACTATGTATGTGACCCTGGTTTTAGTCCCCTGTAGAGCCATATTAGTCCACTGTGTCCTTTTATTTAGCGGCTACCTGCCAGGTAGCCTAGCGGTTAGAGTGTTGGGCCGGTAACCGAGAGGTTGCTAGTTTGAGCCGACAAGGTGAAAAGTCTGTCGAGGAACTTGACCCTAATTCCTCCAGGGTCGCCTTGAGTAATGGCTGAACCCTGGCCATGACCTCACTTTCAGGGGGGATATGCAAAAAATACACTTATATAAGCTCCCCTTATTTGTGTATATTAGGTGTCAACCCGTTTGTAGTGCAGACATGGAACACTGTTTAATATTGGTTTACCAGGCGGAGTGTCCCAAAGCAGAGTGTTTTGAGTCTCTGTCTGCAATGGAGCTGGCTGAACAGATCACCCTGCTAGACCACATTGTGTTCAGGAGCATCCCTTACGAGTGAGTGTATATTCTACATCAGAGAATAGTGTGAGTGTATATTCTACATCAGAGAATAGTGTTGTTGTGTTGTTGTTGCATAGTTGTGGTGTGTTCCGTGTCCACCAGAGAGTTTCTGGGCCAGGGCTGGATGAAGCTGGACAAGTCAGAGAGAACTCCATACATCATGAAGACCAGTCAGCACTTTAACGATGTAAGATTTAAAACAGATCTATACTCAATAGCTCTATACCAGCCAGCGCTTCAGATCTATACTCGTATCTCAACATATTTCCCTGTCCCTCTTTTCTGTATCTATGCCTCTTTCCCACTTCCCTTATTTCTCTCATCCCTCCTCTCTGTTTCTCTTCTGTTTTCCTGCTCTAGATGAGTAACCTGGTAGCGTCTCAGATCATCGCCCATACAGACGTGGGCTCCAGGGCTAACTCCATAGAGAAGTGGTTGGCGGTTGCTGATATCTGTCGCTGCCTCAACAACTATAACGGCGTTCTAGAGATCACCTCAGCTCTCAACCGCAGCGCCATCTACAGGCTGAAGAAGACATGGGCCAAAGTCTGCAAACAGACCAAGTCGTTGATGGACAGGCTGCAAAAGACAGTGTCATCAGAGGGCCGGTTCAAGAACCTGAGAGAAACCCTGAAAAAGTAAGAAAGAGGGGAGATAAAGGGAGAATTTGTGTGTCTGGGTTTTGGTCACAGATTATCGCCACGACGTGTACCTGGGCGAACAGTGAAATCTCACCAAGGAGCTATGGGACGTCAGGTAGCCTTGCGGTTAGAGCTTTTGGGCCAGTTCGAATACCCGTGCCGACAAGGTGAAAAATCTGCCGATGTGCCCTTGAGCAAGCACAATACAATAGAGGCAGAATATTTGTCCACATGATTAAGCGCGTATTTAAAAAAATAGTTAAAGTGATGCTATAGATGTTTTGTATCATTTCAGCCAGTAGTTTTGGAAGTAGCGCTCACGAGTCAAAATGGGTCCCAGGAAATGGTGCACAATCGTCTACTGTACATAGTCATCCATCGCGTATGATGTTCCGTCCCGCATTTCATTTATTTTTTAATCCTGAAATTCATATGATATGTTACAAATTTGTAAGGGCTGTAGATCCTTTTTCAATCTCTTTAAGGACTTGTGAAAAGTTAGGAAAAGCTTGAATACTATGTGAACATTGATTGATGGATTGGTCCGTGTGCAGCTGCAACCCTCCCTGTGTGCCCTATCTGGGGATGTACCTGACTGACCTGGCCTTCATCGAAGAGGGAACGCCCAACTTCACCGAGGAGGGACTCGTCAACTTCTCCAAGATGAGGATGGTAAACACACAAACGCACGCACACACAGTCAGTCAATCAGTCAGCCTGTATCTCTCTCTCTCTCTCTCTCTCTCTCTCTCTCTCTCTCTGCCTGTCTCATGTCTCTCCTCCCTGTTCTCCTGTCTGTTCCAGATTTCTCACATCATCAGAGAGATCCGTCAGTTCCAGGGTGCGCCCTACAGGATAGAGCACCAAGCCAAGGTAACACCCGCCCCGCCGCACAGTCAATCAATGTTTCTAGCTACAACCCTGTTAGAAGTAACTGACTCGCCGGGCTTCCTCTCTCCCAGGTCACTCAGTTCCTGCTGGATAGGACTCTGGTGATGGATGAGGACACGTTGTATGAGCTGTCCCTGAAGATTGAACCCCGCATCCCTCCTGGCTAAACACACAGAAACAGCCGGTCTCAGTCCAGCTGCATCAGACACTTAGTAGTTAGTGTTCTTATTGTTGTCTGCTTGGTAACTATGGAACCAGTGGACGGGAGAGCCCTGAGAATCACCCGGTTAAGGGTTCCTCTTACTTTATCACCATTGCCAATGATTATGCTTAAGAACTCTGGTGAAGATGTGCCTTGCTTGTAAATATGTACATATCAAGATTGAGTAATACGCTGTAAAGTGTGTTTATAACAGGTTATAATAATTTCCTGATGATCTTGCATGCATTTCCATGTATCCATTTACATTTGCTCTGAAAAAGGCAGGTTTGGCTGTAACTGATTAGGAGAGACGTCTAGCTTGTCGGACTAATGGCATCTGTGGGCAGACGAGTGGGGAGGAACAGTGGTGGTCACTATATTGCCCTCTACTGGTGAACAGCCTCATCGAATAGTGATAACATTCCCCAGAGGTTTTTGCACTTCCTTGAAGACATCTTCATGGGTCCACCCGAACCCGAATACCCGCGACCCGACCGGGTTCAAAATTCAATATTTTCCCTCGGGTCCGGGTCGTGTCCTGTCTGATTGTCATCATGTCTGATTGTCATCAAAAACCTATTTGTTAACCAGAAGACGAACTTGGAAGATAAACATAATTTTTTTGTCACTCGGGTCCAATCGAGTCGATCTGTGTCTGTTGAACAATTACCTGATTGGTTCCGGCCTTGTTCCTGTTGACACACACTGATGATGTAAGCATGGACTTAACATCCTGTCATTTAGCATGTTTATTTACTTACTTATGTATTAAGCATTTTAAACATTGTTTTGCTTCTGTCTATTATTGTATTCACACTGGACACTGACATCAATTCAACATCTATTCCACATTGGTTCAAGGTGAAATGAGGTGGAAACAACATTGATTCAACCAGTGTGTGCCCCGTGGGTTCTCTGTGTGAAGGTTTTCAACTGTTATTTGTTACAAGGAACATTTGAAGAACATGTAAAGGCATATGAGGAGCCACTTTTCTCAACCGTGTCATTTTGCACAATCTAATATACTGTAGCTAATTCTCCCCAGAGCCAGACAGTGTATAAGAGAATATACATGTACAGCTTTACCTTTGCCAGTCCTGACCCAAATTGCAGTTTCAGAAATGTTGTTCAATCAAGTGTAACTTGTCTGTTTTGTGAATGACGACATTCAAGTAAAGGGACTTGACCCAAACGGTCGTTAAAGTTTACTTACAACTTTTGTCTGAATATTTCTCAATTGTTGTAGCTTGTCTCTGGATGTGTTTATTTATTAGTATTTGTTCGGTTTTTATCTGATCACTTGTTAAACAGTATTTTTTTGGAAATCTTGCGCTATTGATTTGTAAAGTATGTCAATAGATTTGTAACTTCTTGGAGCTTTTGGATCGTTTAAGCGGTAGAGCACGTTTCTCTTTCCTTGCAGTGTCGTTCTTCAGATAACTGCTTTTTCCAGACTGCCTCCGTTTTCTACGGTCCTGAATGGCAGGAATCTTTCTCACATCCTGATAGTATCTACGGTCCTGAATGGCAGGAATCTTTCTCGCATCCTGATAGTATCTACGGTCCTGAATGGCAGGAATCTTTCTCACATCCTGATAGTATCTACGGTCCTGAAGGGCAGGAATCTTTCTCGCATCCTGATAGTATCTACGGTCCTGAATGGCAGGAATCTTTCTCGCATCCTGATAGTATCTACGGTCCTGAATGGCAGGAATCTTTCTCGCATCCTGATAGTATCTACGGTCCTGAATGGCAGGAAACTTTCTCGCATCCTGATAGTATCTACGGTCCTGAATGGCAGGAATCTTTCTCGCATCCTGATAGTATCTACGGTCCTGAATGGCAGGAATCTTTCTCGCATCCTGATAGTATCTACGGTCCTGAATGGCAGGAATCTTTCTCACATCCTGATAGTATCTACGGTCCTGAATGGCAGGAATCTTTCTCGCATCCTGATAGTATCTACGGTCCTGAATGGCAGGAATCTTTCTCGCATCCTGATAGTATCTACGGTCCTGCTTTTATACCTGACATTGTACTTTGTTGTAAAATCTGCTGTTTCACCGCTGTATTGTTCCATGCACTTCCTTAGAGAATGTACAGATTTACACCCCTGGCTTGGAAATAAAATAAAAGTTGTTAATGTCACTTCTATAGTAAGTTGATATTCATCTCAACAGTCAAGAGCTGAGAGGGGGAGGGGGAGAGAGAGAGGGGGTAAAGAGAGTGAGAGGGGAAGGGGGGAGAGAGAGAGAGAGAGACACTATCTATGTTTGGAGAGGGGAGGGGAGGGATCTTTGCGTCTAGTACAGATCAAGGTCAATACGGGCAGCAGAGCCAGGACCATCCAAGGTGTTGCACCAGAAATACATTTGATTGGTCAGCAGCACAGCTTCTTACATACCCATTGGCTCACAGCGTAAATTCAGACATTTTAATTGGCCTAAAGCACAGATCCTAGTCACGTGTTAGTGGGTAGAGTGTGGGATCAGAAAGAGAAATAGACTCCTGAAAGAGAAATCTTTAGCCGGGAGGGAAACCAGCAGTGAAACAGGTACTGTACCCTCTATCTTTCATTCTGTGTTCTCTCTCTCTGTAGCTCTCCTCTATCTCTCATTCAGACAAGGGGGGATAATAACAGGCTGTTTTAAATGTATACATTTTAAAAGTTCTAGATGCAGCCAAGTAGTTGTTAACATCTCCCTTCCACCTACAGGTTATTAGTTCAAGTTTCCTGACGCGTATCCTTATGAGATTTGGCTGATAGTTGTCACTATAATTGCTATATTGACATGCCATTGATGGACAGAGCAGGAGCCTTTTGGTGTAGGGAACGTAGACTGGTCTACATGGTCTCGTCTGACGTTCTGAAGGACAGCAGAGCATCAGTTCCTTAAGCACATTATTAGCTGTCATAACGGTCATGAGCTGCTTCACGACTTGAGATAATACATCCTTTCGAGAGCTTTACAGAGAAGTAGTATTCCATCACCATGTGTTTAACACTCCTCTCCGTATGGCTAGTAGCATGACATTGCTCCCCAACACTGATCTAAGGTCAGTTTTTACGTTTCTCCCCCTGGCGGTAAACTGATCCTAGATCTGTGGTTTCAGAGCTGGTTCTAGTGTAATCCTGGCTTTAAGGCTTCTATTACCACCGTGACTCCGAGGCATTTAAACCACCATACAGGCCTGTCATACCAGCTGCTCGCCATTTATGACATAACCTTATCACTGATTCACTGATTCATCTCTGTATCCATTGCTCTATCTCTCTATGTCTCTCTATGTCTCTCCGTGTGTGTGTGTGTGTGTGTGTGTGTGTGTGTGTGTGTGTGTGTGTCTCTCTCTCTCTCTCTCTCATCCACTCCCCGTGTCCTTGTCTTGGCCTGTGCCCTGTAATGAGAGGCTGTGACCGGTTCGGAATGTCAGAGCAGGACAGAACACGTGGCCTGCGGTGTTTTGATTCCTGAAAGAGCGGTCATGGCATTAGACTCATTTGGCATGTCTTTCAGCGCTGACTGCCTCCTCCTCTCAGGCTGCCTCATCCTCTCAGACTGCCTCATCCTCTCAAACCCCTCAGCCACCTACTTTGTTCTGGTCTGCTGTACTTAACTCGGGGGTAAACACAGCCACGACTTTGAGGTCAATAGTGTTGAGTTGACCCAGAGACCTTGTGTTCAGACACTGGGCTTCATTGATATGGATCGTAGAGTAGAGAGGGTGCATTGTCAGCTTTGCAGCTAACTGACGATCTGGCGATCAAACCCAATTGTATTCTTCCTCCAAGTCGTTACTGTATTCTTAATGAAGAACAATCACATGGAACTTAGTCAACTGACGACTGCAGACAATGATGTAATAGGTGTGTAGACGGATTAATGAAACAGAAAGTCAATCCCTGCGTCTGTTCTTTTAGTGACTAGACCTCTACAGATCTATATAGACCTCTCTGTTTTAAGACTGCTTTCCCTCTCTCTGTATCTCTGTCTCTCTCTCTGTGTCTCTGTCTCTCTCTCTGTGTCTCTCTCCGTGTCTCTCTCTTTCTCCCATCTCTCTGTCTCTCTATTTCTCTGTTTCTCCCTCTTTCTCTCCTCTGTGCTGAAGTGAAGGACACGTGGGTGAGAACGACCTTTCACCTTTAGATTTTAGTCACAGGACATATGGAAAGGAATACCTTGCTCAGGGGCTACACTAAAGTTAGTTTTATCTTGGTGACCTACGATCGGTGTACAGAGGCAACTTCCTCCTACCTCCTCCCCCTTGATGGTGGTGGCCATTTTGCGTCAGCCATTTTGGGATAGTTAAGAGGCCGTCCTGTGAGGCCAAATCAGCAGACTGAGCTTAATCAGGCATCTGCTGAGACTCCCCTCTCATACTGTAAGCTTGTTATCGACGACCTGCACGAACTTTATGAACTTTTTTAAAGTACTTAATATGATTTGATTGAATGCAGTACAATCAACAAACCGGAAGCACATTGTAACTCAACTGAGGACATGGAGTCTGCTTGACCTGCATCATCCACAGTCTGTATTCGATGGACAAAATGTAGAGGTCAAAGGGTGAAGAGGGTGACTGTCTGACTCTGCATCGTGAAGCTTGCTACAACAGAAAAAGACCGTCAGACAGGCCGAAAGGTTAAAGAAAGGAAGTGTACTGCTCTTAAGAAGCCAACGACAGTTATACATACACAACAAGAAACCAATGCATAAATAAACACATATTTAAGAATTTTGAGGAAGTACAGCCTTTTAAATGTGTAACTTATACCTTGTGTCTCTCTCTCTATTCTTGCCGCTTCCTCTCTCTCTCCCACCCCCAGTTGACCTGATTCTGACCTTTGAACCGTCCAAGATGGCGTTCTCCTTCACTAGAATGATGTCCAGCCGTAACACGGCCACGCTGTTGGCCAGCCTGGGAGCAGGCACCATGGCAACCTGCTACCTGATGACTGACAGCAACATCCTTTCCGCTGAAGAGAGGAGGAAGCTCTACCCACCCAGGTAGGACTACAAAACAACATGGCCTCTAATGGCCTGTGGACTACAAAAAGCTTGGCCATATACAGACGACCTACAGAGGTTGGAGAAATTATTTGGAGCACATTAGTTGGGCCTGGGATAGCTGCACCTGTTGAATGGGAAGAAACCTGAATCTGACACCCAGTTTGCAGTCAGTCTGAAATGTAAGTCAAAGGTAGAGGGCTGGGACAGGGAATGAAACCTAAGACGTTTAGTAGATACATCCTCTGCCCTTTTTTACATCCACATATAGTAGACACGTACACACACACACACACGTACACACACACACACACGTACACACACACACACACACACACACACACACACACACACACACACACACACACACACACACACACACACACGTACACACACACACATACACACACACGTACACACACACACACGCGTATACACACACACGTACACATACACACACACGCGTATACACACGTACACACACACGCACGCATGCACACACACACACGCACACACAAACACACAAGATCAGGAACTAAGCCTTGAGCCACAGATTAGACACATCACCAACACTCTAAAACAACTTCCTCTACTTGTCTCAATCAATCAAGCGACCAGTCAATCAATCAATCAATATGTACCTGTAAAAAAATGTTTTTAATCCACATCACATCCAAAACAGCAGTGTATAAGCTGTCCTCTTGGCCAGGACGGTGTCCATAATCACACTTTATTTGAAATGTCCTTCATAATGCACACCTTTCGATCTTTTCATCTCTATGGTTTGAATGAAAACTACTTCTCCCATCATCCCCAGCGCTGACTTCCCTGACCTGAGGAGGCACAACAACTGCATGGCGCACGCTCTGACCCCTGCTATCTACGGCAAGCTGAGAGACCAGGTGACGCCTAACAACTGGACCCTGGACCAGTGCATCCAGACCGGAGTGGACAACCCGGGCCACCCCTTCATCAAGACTGTCGGCATGGTGGCTGGGGACGAGGAGAGCTACAAGGTACGTGGTGGAGGTTGCCTGTGTGCATCTTTCGATCTATCTGAAGGAGATCTGTTAACAGTCCATCCCGTCCTCTCCAGGTGTTCGCCGACCTCTTTGACCCTGTCATTAAAGACCGACACAACGGCTACGACCCCAAGACAATGAAACACCCCACTGATCTGGACGCATCCAAAGTAACTCTCTCTCTCACTCACTCACTCACACTCACACACACACACACACACACACACACCGTATAGTTCATTGTCCTCAGATGTATGCACAATAACTGTCCCGTTCCCTCCTCAGATCACTAACGGTGTTTTCGATGAGAAATACGTTCTGTCGTCTCGCGTGCGCACAGGCCGTAGTATCCGCGGTCTGAGCCTGCCCCCGTGCTGCTCCCGCTCGGAGCGCCGCGAGGTGGAGCGTGTGACCGTGCAGGCCCTGGCCGGCCTGAAGGGTGACCTGTCCGGGCGCTACTACAGCCTGGGAGACATGACGGACAAGGAGCAGCAGCAGCTTATTGATGTGAGGCACTCACAAAGGACTGCTATCGATCTCTGTATCCCCCCTCTCCTTTCCCATTGGTCTGTGTCTGTGTCCAAAAAGTACATGACTGCGTGTTTTCTTTGTAACCTGACTGCATACAGGATTCTTCTTATCCGTGATATTGCCTGTTTGTATTACCATGTTAATGGCAGGGACTGTTGTGAAGACTGAAACAGTGCCACAGGAACCTAAACTGTAGTGACAGCATTGTCACATCAGTTTTATCTGGCCCGACTCTTCTGAAGACATGGTTCTCGATTGCACTAATTTATCGTCATTCCCCATTGGTAGCCCATCCAATTATTTCAGGGAAGTTTTGCAGAGTTTTTAGTTACCAAGTTAATTCACTCTGTCTAGACACATTAGGGTGACATCATGTTGCTTTTAAAGCCTAACGGCTATGATAAGGATTGAAAATAGAGGCAATCCTTTGGGGATTTGGGAGAGACTAGACTAGTGTTGACCTTCAACCCTCAGTCTCATTGACCTTTGCCCTCTCACCCTCACGTTGCCTCAGGAGCACTTCCTGTTCGACAAGCCCATCTCTCCTCTGCTGACCTCTGCCTTCATGGCCCGTGACTGGCCTGATGCCAGGGGCATCTGGTAAGACCAGAGCAGTAGAGAGCCGGACCCTGTCCCTGTAGATTTAAATGCCTGTAAGACTATCTTGTATTATAATAGCTGTAGAGATAGTACTATCTGTGAATAGAGGAATCTGGTGAGACCAAAGGAGTAGAAAGCAAAACCATGTTCCCATAGCATTAGAGGTCTTTGGGGAAGGTTTCTTCCTCTCAACTCATTTTCCCCAAAGTATAATTACCTCTATGTAGTTGTAACCCTGACTTCCCTTTCCTTGACCACTACCTTCTCCTCCTCCACCTCCTCCCCCCTCTCCCCCGTAGGACCACTTCCTGTTTGACAAGCCTGTCTCCCCCTTGTTGACGTGTGCCTTCATGGCCCGTGATTGGCCCGACGGCAGGGGCCTCTGGTAGGGTCTACAAGGCTCTTACTAGCAGAAGCCTCTAACCAGCATGTGTGTTCTGTGATCATAGACGTTGACATAATCAGTGCAATCAACAAATGTTTCTGGATTCTTAGGAATGTGTTCTTTCTTCCAGGCACAACAATGAGAAGACCTTCCTGATCTGGGTCAATGAGGAGGACCACACTAGAGTCATCTCCATGGAGAAGGGAGGAAACATGAAGAGAGTGTTCGAGAGGTTCTGCAGAGGACTCCAACAGGTACTTTACATGTTACGTCTTAGTGGTTTAGTGATTTTTTGGGGGGCGTGAATGTGAACACACAGTATACAGTATAGAATACCTCACGTGTCCTTCCATCCTCTAGGTGGAGAAGCTGATCCAGGAGAGAGGCTGGGAGTTCATGTGGAACGAGCACCTGGGTTACATCCTCACCTGCCCCTCCAACCTGGGCACTGGACTCAGGGCTGGAGTGCACGTCAGACTGCCCAAACTCAGCAAGGTAACACACACTCTCTCTCTCTCTCTTCCCTAATGTTTTTACTTGAAGTGTCCCTGTGCATTGACCCCCTCCTTCCCAAGACAGAGCATTGATTAAAGTTCTGTACTTAACCTGCAGGACCCCCGCTTCGGTAAGATCCTGGACAACATGCGTCTGCAGAAGAGAGGGACAGGCGGAGTCGACACGGCCACAACTGGAGACACCTTCGACATTTCCAACAACGACCGTCTGGGAAAATCTGAGGTAAAACTAGAACCGCTATTCTGAGACTGAATGACCGAATGAAACCATAAACTCTATCTGGGCCAGAGATAAAAGAAAATCACCTCACCTCGACTGCTAATAACTGTGTATCCGTGTGTGTGTGTGTATAGGTGGAGCTGGTCCAGTTGCTGGTTGATGGAGTCAACTATCTGATCGACTGTGAGAAGAGGCTGGAAAGGGGCCAGGACATCAAGATCCCCGCCCCCATCGTCCAGTTCAGGAAGTGAAACACCTGAGCCCCACCTCTGAGAGGAAGTGACCTGCTCTGCGGTTAGGGAGAGCAGGAAGTGAGGCGCCAGCGAGGAGGCCTGATCCATCCACTCGTGACCAAACTGAGCGGTTTGGAGTAAAGTAGCAGTAGTATGTCTTTCTGACAAGGTAAACATCTGTCATTCTGCCCCCTGAACAAGGCAGTTAACCCACTGTTCCCCGGTAGGCCGTCATTGTAAATAAGAATTTGTTCTTAACTGACCTGCCTCTTTTAAATAAAGGTTACATTTCCACTAGTCCGGGTACAGGTTTTGGTGTATTCCCCTTGTGGTTTAAGGCTGGGGTTGGGGGTATCATAATCTGATCCTAGATCTGTGGTTAGGAGCAACTTCTACCAGGAGCGAGAAATCTTACCTGTAACACTAACCTCAATAAAAAAATCTACCTTAATAAAACATCTGATTTCTGATCCACAAAATGACTAATTCTCGGACTCGGCTCGCTTTCCAAGGCGATATCACAGCGTGTTCCTTTTCTCCTCCTGCTAACTTCACTACCTCACTAAGAGTTAAAACACCTTAGCAATTAACAACTGACTTGGACTTTCCATAACGTGCCCATACATGTCATTGGACTTTTCATGTGCAATGGCATAGATGATTCACTTCCTGTGAAGTTGACTGTACATGGCTGTGTTACGGATGGAAGTCTGGCGTGAGGCGGAAGTCGCTCTGGAGAAGTGCTAAAGTACTAAATGTGAAATATTTACAGTTCTAGTCTCGCCGGTGTATCTGTCTCCCAGCAGCTGATCTGCCATAATAGGTTTACTGCAGTAACAGTGTTTAACACTGAGTTAAGCACTTCTAGAGGTCAGTGAGAGGAACAGACAGGAAGAAGCACGACAGAAGCCCAATTCCATCAACGGGAAACTACCAGCAGAATTCACACAGATGTCTCTCATTTAACCTTTCTTCATCCGGGTTATTCTCAATGAGATAAAATACAAAAACCCAACATTGTCGTGGATTTGGAAGTAAGCGCTGAGGGCTCTGACTCCCAGACAAGAATGGAAGCATCGTCAGTGCCAAAACGTTCGTCTGTATAGTACAGGGAGGGTAATTGGGCTTCTTGGAGCAGCTTAGTGACGTGGAGCTAATCAGCTAATCGCTGCCTGCTGTACTTACACACTAAAGAGGGTTAGTATGAGCAGGGCCAGGGGACCAAAGAAACAGAAGGCATTAAGTGTACATATTTATTGCACGTGGGAAAAGACCAGAGGGCCCGCTGGACATAGTGTGACTGAGAGGGCAGGGGCCAGTGGGTTTGTGTGTGTGTGTAGGTGTGAGAGGGTATGTGTTAGAGAGGAAACTGAATCTGGTCTGTGTATTTTTAGCAGTGGTCTACGTGCTGACCACTAGACTTCTGTGTAATGCCAAAAAGGAGACACTAGAAGTTTCAGAGAGGAGGGTTGTAGGTCCGTCTCATGGGAGATGTGGTATGATTCAGACGAGCAACAGGACAGCAACAGTTTAGGCTACATGCATCGTCACGTCTTCATTTCGAGGCCTGCCGACCCCACTATTGCTTATGTTCAGTACAGCTATATGACATCGTAGCATGGGATCTAGATTACAAAATGAAAATAAATCATATCAGAACAGCCACTAAGCTCTACTAAGACTTGAATTTCCATTTGGACCATTCACATAATGGTCAAGCTATATAAGATTACATCAGTATAACAGTGTGGTACTGCCTGTGATAAATGTATTTCCCATAACCATGTCCTCAGTCACAGGTCATTGTTAGCAGCAGTTACCTCACCGACGCGCCAACATCTATTGGCCTATTAGAGGTGTTGAGGACCATGGGAAACGGAGTCCGTACTGCAGAGACAATCCAATACAACAAGAGTTCATACAGGTTTGAGGTAATCGGTCTAAGCAAGGCCCTGTGCAGAATCACTGATCTACAAATCATTTTGCACCTCAACTATCAGCTCCCTCTGTGATCAAGATTAGTGCAGTGTTTTGCTCAGACCGATCTCTTTGGACACACCGATTATTTATAATTTAATGGTAGACTTCACAGTTTATATATGGGTAGAGACCATATACCGTCTACGGTAGACTGTCCACAGGCCACAGCATAAGACCAGAGACCTTCGGATATGGAGTCAATTTCTATTGTAGAGAAGTATTGCCCTCTAGTGGTGAAAAGTGACATACACTGGTCTCAATACACTAATGTATGCATTTCATTGGCACCGAGCCCTAACCAATACAATATTGGTCTTAACCAATAACGTAAATAACGCAGTGACGTATATAAACCCTGGATTTCTGATGCTATTTATTGGCCACTGACAGGCTTTGAAGCCACCAGTCGGACATATTGCCTCACCGCAGAAGGAGCAGATCTCCATAAGAATGAAAGGAATTCTACAGTATTTTAAATAAATGTTAAGGACAAAATTACAAGTATTTTTTTGTTGTTGTTTTGTAGTTGGGACCGTAACATTAGTAATATCCATAACATTTCATACATACGTTTAGCTCACACAATTTTAAAGTGTGCATTAAGGTGGCTGTAGTAGAATAAACGTGGTAAAAATACATGTAAACATGAATGCATTTCTAGAGCTTCCAAAATATGTCCCACAATGGCGGGTCCAATGTAATTTACACCCTCATGGCAGCTACTGTTCTACTGGTACTGGTCTGCTGCTGATGCATGTCTAAATGACTAAACTTCTACCACCATCATAATTCACAAATCACTTTTTATGCCAAATAACTACTCATGTGATTAAGATTGGTGAATTTGTGCAGTGCCTTGCTGGTTGGGGCAGAGACTGACGAGCAGTTTCAATGGGAACGGGGTGTCATAAACGTTATTTCTTGACCTAAATCTCCTAACCCGCTACAACAAAAAAAAGAGAGTAACTTCTGATCATAGCTGTACTCCCTCTAGTCAGAACCTTGAAAAGAGGCCAGTGAGCAATGGCATGAAGAGCAGTACTTCCTGTCACATGGTCAAACCGTCTGCTAAGTATACAACATATGAACAAAACATTTCATCGTAACCTCTCAAAGAAACAAAAGCAAGTTCAGTCAAACATTTTTTTTTCCCTTTTATAACATCTGGACCATTGAATTGGTGACAAACTGATGTTTTATGGTAAACTTAAAAGCTAGTTCCACAGAGTAAAGTGCAACATAGGCAAAAAAAAGAAGAAAGAAATATAAAATAAACATTTCTCCACACCTGAACCTTGATGCTTTAAGTGTTTTTTTTTTTATCATTTTGTTGCTTTTGGGGTTGATTTTTTTCTGTTACATATTTTAGTGAGGGGAAGGAGTGAGATGAAAAGGGTTAACAATCAGACCACAAGTTGAGCATTTACCAAATAGTTTTCAAAACACTTGATCATCTTTATACAGAGGTCTGCACCAGCACTTCTGTGTACAAATTGAGCATAACATTTCCATCTAGATCTTTCTTTCCATTGTATTTGTTTTGTTCCCTCTTTAACAAGCTGCTCTCTTGGGCCCAATTCCGGCATTTTTATAATTTAAGAAATCAGTAGAAAGTTAGTAACAGCCACAAGCTGACACCCAGAGGTGACCAACTTGCCTGATTCACGACACAGTCCTGTTGCCAGGGAGAAGTGGAGCTGAGATATATCGCCCCAGGAGGAGGGGGGCTAGAAGGATGTGTGTACGTGTGTGGGGGCATTTTCAGGAGATTGGGTAAGAGCAGAGAGGGGTGTAGGGGGTTTTGGAAGGGGGGGAAAGAGGGGGAGTAGATAGAGGAGGCCGGGGGGTAGGAAGAGGGAGTCACACGTTTGCGTTCTCAGTCCACAGGTCGTTTTTCTCCATGTTTCTTTGTAAACTCTTCTGCGTTCTTAAAGAATTTTTTACGGTCCTTAGAGTATTCCTCTGCTAGGTCTGCCCTGAGAGGATGCTCTGGCTGGGGGTCGTTGACCAGCGCAATCAGGGACTGGATCACTGCAGGGAGACAAGCAGAACAAAAGAGGAGACTAAGAATTATGTAAAAATGGAGGATGACATCATGTAGACCAGATGAAACAGATGAGAAAGACATTGAAATCCATAACCACATAGAGGTTGCAGGATGGAAACCTCTCCAGCCAAATAGACAGGAGCCTCCGAGGGAGAGGAGACTGGAGGGTTAGGCATTTCAACGAGAAATTACAAAGAACTGCAATAATAACTACTACTTAAAAAGTTATGAGAAGAAACCACTGTCTATTGTCTTTGTCGGAGTGTGCGTGCGTCTTTCCGCCGTACCTTGGTCAGTTTTAGTGGCTGGTTTCCAGTTCTCTGCGCTGATCACAGGCAGACACACCTGTCCCTTCTCGTCGATGTTGGGGTGGTAGATCTTGGTCTTGAACGTGATCTTGGGGGGCTTGAAGGGGTACTCTGCTGGGAAGATGATCTCGATTCTGAAAGCACCTTTATCGTATGGAGGGTTGTCCTTTTAGAGGGGAGAGAGACAATGACGTTTGGTTAAAAGGTGAGCTGATGTCCTACTGAACATGCCACAGCAACAAAGGAATTGCAATATCGCGGAGAGTGCCTTGGTCCTCCTTGTTATTATGGTCATGTTCATGTCTGTCCGGAGACAAGAGTAGTAAATGGTGACTTACTGGAACAATGAGGCCTTGCCAAGTCAAAATATTTGATTCATCCACTTGAATGTTACGAAAATTTTTCATTCCAGACTTGCGGATTTCATCAAGTTCCTGAAAAAGATGAATACATCATGAGCAAGTTCCCCTGTACAGTTAGTTAATCATAACCATTACAGGAAGCAGAAAGGTTTTTTATCAAATAAGAGATAAAGAACTGATAAAACATGTTTCTGTGTTGGCTGAGTCCTAGTAACCACTAAACAACCTGTGTCCTATAGGTCAAAAACAACAGAATGACTCCAGACACAAAAACACAGGGTGACATACAGAACTATAAACAAACGGGGCGACATACAGAACTACTCACACAGGGTGGCAGGTAGCCTAGCGGTTAGGGCATTGGGCCTGTAACCGAAAGGTCGCTGGTTTGAATACCCGAGCCGACAAGGCACTAAACCCTAATTTGACCCAAATTTCAGTGAAATAAAAAAAATATATATATATATATATATATATATTGTCATACAAATAAAAGACTGGATGACTAAAAATACTAGGGATTAACATATATGTTAACATATCAACTGCCAGTCTCATCCCTGGAACCAAGCAGCCACACCCCTTCACAACCAGGAAGTGATCCAGTGCATTCTCACACTGATCTCACTACAGAACACTGCCTTCTGCCACACCAGAGGACTGATTCATAAATCCAACCTTTCACTGGAAATCATGAGATTGGGGGTATTGTTATAGTGACAAGGACCTTACAGTTAACACACCCATACATATTAGAATTAAACATGTGCACAGCTTCCTGATTTCATGTATTATCAAATCAGAGCGCAAATGTAGCCTTATTCTTTGTTGCTCTGGATAAGACCACTGCTACAGGATTACAATGCAAACGACTGTCAAACTAAGATGTGTGGAGTTCAAAACATTGTATTTATTTTTGTTGACTTGATGGGGACTGTTTACTAGGAGTATTTATCCTAGGCTGGGTCAAATGGTGGCTGACAAATGCAAGGGAAAAGATAAATGCCAATTATGATAAGGCCGGGTTGTTGACACACCGGGTTTAAATCATGTTCTCAACACTATGTTACCTCGAATATTGAGATCGAATGAATGAAATTAAACTAAGTTAACTAGCTAGCTTAACGGTACTTGGCAGCCGCATGCTCAATTTCACTTTCGATTCACTAGACTACTCAAAACAATTCAAAGCTAAGAAACCAAATCACAGGAAGTGGGTTTGGCTGTTTACCGGTAGCTACATCATAACGTTAGCAAGATTGTATATACATCGGGTTAACGTTAGCTGGTCAGCTTCCTCGCCTCGGTTTCACATTGAGAAAATAAACTTGCTAGGTAACACTAACCCGAATTGCTAACTCGCTAGCTAGCGCAACGAACCACACTGCTAACGACCTATGTAACTGTTGTGCGTAGCTAGCTAGCACAATTAACTCCCTGCTAAATTAGTATTAAGCTAGCTACAATACGTAGCTAGCTAAAGTTTTTGTGCCGAAGATCAAAAATGTTGAAGCGCGATTATCACCCAACTGATGACACCATACTGAATTGAATCTTAATTTATGATGACACATGGTTAACCTTGTTAATCAATTTAGATTAACAAAACGTTTAATTCGAATCTAGCCTATTAATATGCCGGTGCTAACATGACCAAAAAACAACTGCTAGCTGGTTAGCTTAGCATACTAACGTCATTTTCCGCCTACCGAGTTTCATGAGGTTTCTGACACTGTGAGGCTAAATAAAACAAATTTAACGACACATTTAATTTTATCTGAGATTTGGGAGTCCGAATGTTTTACTTTCTTTAACCTAACAAGAGAAAATCCTAATTGGATTGATCAGGAAATATACCTTGTGCAGCCTCCTGCTCGCCGCCATCGTGGAATTACTGTCTGTACCCAGAATACACAGCGATATCCAAATGTTGGCTCTTACTGTCTCCTCTGTACAGTGTGTACGCACGCACTCTTTCCGAATGAAAAAAAACACTGTACTTGGAGTGCACGGCTACTTTGATTTTAGTATATTTATCCGGAAGTCATTTTGTCAAATGAGAGTATTCGTCCATTTATTTAGGCTATTTTGGGAGAATCCTAAACATGGGCCACTATTTCTCACTTGATTGAAATAGTAAAAGGGTATTCATCTGAGGCAATATAACATCTGAAAACACACTGGTAGCAGGTTGATGTTGAAATAAAATGTTACATGTTACAAAATACATTACAATGGTTTCAATGCCATGCCCCCTGGTGAGCCTAATCAATAACACATTCTGAAGCTACAAGAATACCAGTGTGCTGGAGTTGATTTTTCAAATAATTTGTTTATGCACCAGGAACAATATAAGGTGTACAAATAATCAAACTTTTGCTTTATAGCTATTGAATAGCCTACTACCATGATATGGTATACTGTAGGTTCAATACCTAAAAGTTACTTGGCAGATTTAAACTGAAGTAGATGTTATAAAAGTGTATACTGTGTCCTCTAGAGGGAATACTAGTCCATGTAGAACATGTAATCAGTTAAATCTAATCTAATTTTTGTTTACTGTAATGAGTTATGTTACCAGCAAAACTATTGTATCAGATTACAGACACTTTTGAAAAACTAGATGATTACTTCTTGGATTACTTTTAAATTCAGAAAGGTATTTTTGCAGAAAATAAAATACATTATGACACCTTTCCGTTTTATCAATGACATTCAATTCAGCATTGGAAAAAGGTGCAAGTTCATGTTGGCTCCATCTGCTTTATCTGATGAAAGTAATCAGATTATGTTACTGAGTTTGGGTAATCCAAAAGTTATGTTACTAATTACGATTTTGGACAGGTAACTAGTAACTAACAGAGTCGTGGGAAGTTGTTCTTGATAAATCCTTCTCATGTTATTGATTACATTTAGAAAGTAACACACACACACACACAGTACGTGACAGTATTTAAAGATTAAGTGGCACGTCTCCTCTTTTCACCTCGTCTTCCTGTGACCCACTCTTCATACGGATAGATGGAGAGAGGTGTCCATTAGTTACAATCAGTTGTCTAATTTATTTATCTTTCTGCTCCTTGTCACTTGTATAAGCATTACAGTTGAACTCATAATCAGAATGCATTTATTAACAATGGCTTTTAAACCACAACTTTTCCATGATTTATTAACCCTGTCAATTTCTTGTCAAAATGTTTCTTTAAAATGTATATTTAAGAGGTCAACTAATTTGGGTGCTCTTTTTATCTCACAAGAAATGTCATATTGACAATCAAATATTGGCAACGTAATCATTATTGGCACAGTCATAATCAACAAGACATGTCAAGGGATGAAATAATACTGAGCCTTCATATCAGCAAGCTGTAAGACATGAAAGAATTGAAGTCCATTCTCTGACAGAGACATTCCCAACCTTTTTCAGTTAATGTACCACCAAGTACATTTTGCTCTGCCCAGAGTACCCCTGAAGTTCCCCCTCACGTGGATTTTACCAGGGGAGGCAGGGTAGCCTGGTGGTTAGAGCGTTGGACTAGTAACCGGAAGGTTGCAAGTTCAAACCCCCGAGCTGACAAGGTACAAAATCTGTCGTTCTGCCCCAGAACACTGTTCCTAGGCAGTCATTGAAAATAAGAATTTGTTCTTAATGGACTTGCCTAGTAAAATAAAAATCAATAAAATACCAGTCTCATGAGTCTTCTCAAGTACCCCTTGTTGGGAAACACCGATGTAACATATAATCAGCCTGCACCACACCTTTTATTCACCAGTGCTTTATCTCATCAAGGAGCTATGCTTGACTTGGATGCCGGTACTGTTTACATTTAGGTGCAGGAGCTCCACAATACTTTTGAGCTAATATTCTATCAAGAGGAACAGGAGCTCAAGCAGTAGAACATTTGAGGTGCCAAGACTCAGCTCCGGTGAGCTCCTGCCCAAGTCAAGCACCCTCAAGGAGCTTGTTTCAACAAGCAAATGATATTTCAGTTCATACAATGCCAGGGGGCAGGGGCCCATACATACAGTGTGGCAGAGGCAGTTGTTATCTTTGTCGATTCTGGTCAACTTATCCGGCTTGTATCCTGGTTGTTCAGGTTAAACTGACACACAAAACTTTTTCCCTTGGGCACTTCTGTGCATCAGCAGCTGGTCTGGCAGGGCTAAGGAGAGGCTTTTCTCCTCTCTCCCCTTTCAGTTTGCTTTTATTTAAATTTGGGTCAAGGGGTTAGGGTTCCCATTACCATTCACCTGTCTGCAGGAAATTATGCTGGCAGCACAATCACAGAGGTATTTTTGTCAAAATAAGAGTCCCCCTACAAATAAATGCTAATCTTTGTGAATGTCATTTTTTTGCACTCTAGTGCAATAGAACTGTTTTTTTTACAGCATGGCAACAATTAAAAAAAAAGATGTATGGATAATTTGCCATACTTTTATATTTATAACAGCATTTCTTTAGAAAGTTTACACCAATACTAGTATGTTGAAAGTTAGTGTGTAGGCTACATGTATATGTAAAGAAATACACTTAATAATTATAATAATAATAGTTACTATGTCCAGTATGAAGGAAGTTAGAGGTAGTTTTGCGAGCCAATGCTAACTAACATTAAGGCAATGACTGGGGGTCGATGGGTATCTGCTAGTCCCACAGGATGCTAGCAGATCGCGCAATGACTGGAAGTCCAGGGGTAACGCTAGTTAGCATCTTTTTTCAAACTGCACGCAGATATACAATTGGTATCCACAAGTTCATCTGACACTGAGGGAGTAAAGAATCCCTTTAAACATTCTGTCAGATACGGAGTTAACTATCTAGCTACTTAGTAGTTTCATTTCCACTTGCCATCAAAACCATTTCAACAGCAGAATATCAGAAAAATACTTATCTTACTCATGAAATATATAATATTACAAAAGCAGAAGGTAATTATAGTGCAACTTAACTCTGATCGCGTCTGGCTAAGAACTGACAAAAAAAATATCCTCAGTAAGACTTGATGACAAGCTATTTTGAATAGTGAATGAAAATCATTAAACATTTGGAGAGATGAGGTTATCTGACAGCAACGATATAATAATATAAATGTATGTAACTAAAGTAATTTGATCAAATGTAACTGAGTAAAATGTAAGTTACTTGAGTAAGAGTACAGCCCACAGAAAGTAACTAAACAAGTACTAGTTCCTCCAAAAATTACTTAAGTACATGTAAAGACTTACTTGTAAGGGCGTTACTACGCACCTCTGATTGTGGCCTATGGAATGGGTGTGGTAAAAGGCCAGCAACACTCCATATTATTCAGTGCCGTATGAAATTACACAATATATAGATTCTACAGAACCTACGGAGTACCCCCAACCCCACTTTTATATCGGCACGTTTTTTTTCACTATAAGCCCAACATTGTCAACATACTAGCCTGAACATTGTATTTTTCAATAGTGGTCTTAAAATTCCTTCGTGCAGTTCTTATAAGCACAATAAAAATCGAAATGGATTCATATGTATTGTAAAACTGGTTGTTTGGCTCCTGGATGCTGATTGGAGAACATATTTTTAGCCTGCAGCTGATTTAAAAAGGGCTTTATAAATACATTTGATTGATTGGACAAGCAGCGTTCCAAGCCGCGCTGTATTGGCTGTCACAGGCACACCTATGCCTGCTAACAGTTCCATCTGAAGAGAATCACTTTATTTTTGCTGTCCGAATCACCGCTTGTATTTATTTCAACTCACACATTATTTCCCCTTGTTTCCAACCTAGCATTTAGTTTGGTAAAGCAAGGGTTAACACATGCCTTGCAGTCTGCCTGTACTACCTGAAAAACAATGTTTCACTTTTAAAGGTGCTACACATAGGATTTATTTTTTATTTTGCATTGTAATTTCAGAAAATGGCCATAATATATCTGGCGCTAATAGAGCTCTCCAATTTCTAGTCCTAAAACCCGGAAATAAGTTACCTCTGGTTTGTTCAGCCATCCCCATGGGAAAAATGAACGGGGAAAGAATAGGGTTTTGGAATAAACGCGAAAACAAGGTCTGAGGTTAACACAGGCTTAGGAGATCTTATACGTTTTGTTCTATGAGATAATAGCAGTCAGTTAACATAACTTTTATTAATCATAAAGCCGTTATGTGATTTGTGCTTTTTATTATTACATAAATTCTTCAAAATTCACAAAGTGCCGTAAAGCTGTTGAATATGAGCTCATAGAACAAAACGTACACAAGACCTCCTAAGCCTGTGTTTACCACAGACCATATTTTCAGTGTTTATCTTAAAACCCTGCAGAAATTCTATTATTTTTCCACATAGGCTTCGTCCGACGAACCATGGCGGAGTTAGTGCCTACAAAAAGACGCCATTATTATTTCTCTATGTATATGTAGCTGACCACGCCATGACAATTATGTGCGCGCTTGTATGTTGCAGCATGTTGTTGTGACTCTGGATGGCCAGATTGCTAGCAAGAATGACAAGAAACTGCCATGTGGGAAATCTTATTTGGCTCCTTTCAGCTTGTTCATGATACCATCTATTGTTTTGAGGTGTTTTGACTGTTGGGGTTTGTTGCTAAGCAACCGACACATTTTTTTCGTATCTTCTTTTTTTAAATTGTATTTTTATTGTTGTTTTATTTACAAACAAATATCAACAAACAAAAGAGGAATAGTTACATGCAAACAAGCATACATACAAACTATTGACATTGCCAAGATTCATAAACAAACCAATCATATTCATAACCAACCAGTAAACGACAGTGTTTCACCGTATTACTTACCCGCCAGTGTTGTGATTGGCTGTGATATTGCTCTTGATTTCTCCGACTGAAGCGGTATCTGTTGTCATTCTGGGAAAGCTGTTCTGACTTTGTGGCTGGGTTATCTAGTGGAAATCGCCCTGTCATTTCCTGGTTGCTAAAATTTACACTGTTCGCTCAATTTCCGTTTATGTGACAAAACAAGCACTGAATAATGTAGGGGATCATTGTATCATCTAAATCACCATCGAAAATATATTTTCAATAACAAAAAATGTGGTTTATAGAGCTGTACAAAAGTTACTTTCGGTTTTGTTCCAACAGCTTCGAACAGCAGTTTTGGTCCACCCAGTTTCAAACAGCTGAGCCTAAAAATAATATTTTTTGTTATTGAAAATATATTTCACAGCGATTTAGAATGGTAGAATGATTCACTATACCAGGGGTACTCAATAGCTATTTGAGAAGGTCTAGTCACACAAATGTTTTAGGTGGCAAAGGTCCGAATGGATAACATAGTAACAAACCCCCACTCACACGCCTCTTGTTTCTCGGAGAGAAAATTGTGCATTTTTAAAGCTAATTCTAGACATTTTGCATGCAGCAGTTTTTCTTCTTCTTCTGTTTTAAGCGAATTTCCTGCAATTCTACACATTGTTCCATGTCTTATTGTGTGTTTATATGATACCAGGGATTGAAGCCCGTCCGTATTGACCCCATTATGGGTCCAGATCCTGTCCGCCAGTTGAGTATGGGGGCCCTACACTATTCAATGCTTATTTTCTCACATAAACTGAAATTGACAAACAGTGTTAAGCAGGGGTAGGCAACTGGCGGCCCATGCCCCCCTTAGGTTAGTCTCCAGACCAGAAGGGGTCTCAATTTACTGTGCAATTTCAACATTTGGTTGTCCACTCAATTGGGGATTGGTAAATTAGTCTATTGGCCAGCTATCTAAACTTGTAGTTAGCATTGTCCAATTACTGACAGGGGTGGCAATTGCATGAAATTAGTTATAGAACTGACCCACTGTAATGCAGACCCACGAGCCACTGCGGCCCCACATGATGAGTTCCGTTTTTTTGTGGGCCCCACCCCCATCAAAGCTGCCAATCCCTGGTGTGGAGTTATCCACCTTCCAATATTTTGAAATTCAGGCGTTTATTTTGAAGGTTTCCTCATTACCATAGAAAAGTGACGTCATCGCCAGTACTGCTAGCAGAATAGTAGTGGGGGAGTGCGAACTGAGGGTAGTGAGGTAGGAGAGAGGATGGTAAATTAAAAACGCGATCATCGATGAATTAAGGTAAATCTATATAATTTTTTTCAGTTCCTCGCATGTTTTGTGATGCAACTTGGTGTGTGTAGTCGTGTTCAAGGAGTTTGCACTACGTTGTTTGAAGAAATACCAGAAACACCTAACATTTGGCTCGTAGCATATGCCCAGAGGGGTCTCCCAGTGTGTAGCCAAAGTCAGAGCTAGTATTACCAGCTTGGCAACCACCTCAATACCTGCACTCCTTTTAACCCGTGGATTGCTGCCTTTGGTTTATTTTTCACATCTTTGGAATAAGATAAATAACTTTATGATGTAATAAACTTATAATAAACAAAAATATGAACTGAAATCTGATGCAGGGCAGGCGCAGCAATGTAGGTTAATTGAATAAAAGGCATTGTTGGATTCCTTCCTTCGCCCTATCCCTTCAGCGCGTAGACCATTATCTCTTTTGTGGTAGACGAGTATCGCCCATTTAATGTTTTTTTCCCCCTCTTATTTCTCTCAATTGTGTGTCATTGAATCAGATATTTTAAATCATGGGATAGAAACACTGGTTTACAATCGCTTGTGTGATGATGGATACTGCAGTGAATTTAAATGTTTCTCCAATATGTGAGGAACGTCAGGCTTTCGCAACATTATAAACAATACTAATGATTTGACGTTTTACTGCGTAGGTTAGACCAAAACTCATCAGAATTCAAACAAAATAGTGTAAATAGCTCAAATAAAAACATGGTTATGGGGATTTTGTTATTCATTTGTTTATTGTGGTTTTTCAAATTCATTTTCTGATATCTGCCACAATCTCTGCTGTTTAATTTCAATTCGTCATAATGATTTGATTCCTGAAAAATATATCATAAAGCATCATGGTTGTTTACATCAGGTAGTACAACTGTCTTACCCTATCCTAACACAAAATAGGCCTACGGTTATTTTACTCCAATGTTTGTTTGGTTGCCATTTCAGTCTGTAAACAAACAATGTCTGGGAATATGTTTAAAACGGTGATGTTAAATCAATTTTATGCTTGGTCTTTGAGTATGTTTAAAACGGTGATGTTAAATCAATTTTATGCATAGTCTTTGAGTTTTAGTGGTTACATTTCCTCAGCCACATCCCTCAGTTTTATACCAAGTGGTAGGGATGCTGTTCCTCTGAAACACAAACTCAGGATTGTGGCTGTAAAAACCTACTATCCTTTTTTTGGTTTAACCGAATGAACACAAACATGGACGAAACAAAGTTCCCTTCCCATAATATCTGGAAAATCGATGTATAAAACGATTCTTACACCTAATTATGTTAGGAGTTCGCATGTGTTTAGTAATAATTAAGTTAGCTAGTTAGGAGGGATCATGCGTGATGGACTAACCTTGGGGTGGCCTTTCCGGGAACACTGTGTGAACCTTTTTTATTTATTTATTTTATTTCACCTTTATTTAACCAGGTAAGCAAGTTGAGAACAAGTTCTCATTTACAATTGCGACCTGGCCAAGATAAAGCAAAGCAGTTCGACACATACAACGACACAGAGTTACACATGGAGTAAAACAAACATACAGTCAATAAAACAGTAAAAAAAAAAAAAAAAAAAAAAAAACAAGTCTATATACAATGTGAGCAAATTAGGTGAGAAGGGATGTAAAGGCAAAAAAGGCCATGGTGGCAAAGTAAATACAATATAGCAAGTAAAACACTGGAATGGTAGTATTGCAATGGAAGAATGTGCAAAGTAGAAATAAAAATAATGGGGTGCAAAGGAGCAAAATAAATAAATAAATTAAATACAGTTGGGAAAGAGGTAGTTGTTTGGGCTAAATTATAGGTGGGCTATGTACAGGTGCAGTAATCTGTAAGATGCTCTGACAGTTGGTGCTTAAAGCTAGTGAGGGAGATAAGTGTTTCCAATTTAAGAGATTTTTGTAGTTCGTTCCAGGCTCAGTAAGAGTCACACTGGGGACATCGTTTTGAGCCAGGTTAATAACTCTGTGGCTAACAGGGTTCTCGCTAATCTGTGACCTGATCTGCTCAGGCCAACTCTACTCCGTATTGGCACTCTGGTAGGAAGGTTATTGGTAACGCCACTTTGTATGTAAAGGACGAAAAGCAAGTTATTCGCTGGCGCAAGTGGGGATACAGGCTAAGGACAGAGTAAGTTTCACACATCCCCCATGTGCTGTACTTACTGTGGCAGTCTCATTTCAGGTATCGGTGATTAATGCAATCAAGCCCCCTCCCTTCTCACTCACCAGGTGGCCCGAAGGTGGAGTGGAACATAACATTAACATGACACGAACCACTATGAACCAGAACGTCAGTTTCTGGTTATAATAAACTCGGTCAACATTAACACTGAGGAAGTTTGACGATCAGAGGCTCATATTTAGAAAATGTCAACAATGTATGCTCACATTGTCTTGCTCACTTCAAATACCTCTCTCTACCTCTAGTGTGTGTGTGTGTGTGTGTGTGGGGGGGGGTTTAGCCCAGCAATTAAACGTTGACCCTGCTGCTATCTTACACCAGGTCTCTCTTGCAAAATAGATTTTTATCTCAATGAGACTAACCTCAGGTTATGTTGAATCGATTGGGTTTGGTACTGATTAGGATTAGACCCCTGGTAGTTTTCTGGGACAAGGGTGGCTGACTTCAGGTCTAAACAAATCTCCTGTGGAAAACAGTGTATTTGAGTTGACGAGCATTAAGGAGAGTATATAAAGTGGGCCAGCTCAGATGATCAATATTCTACAGGTTTTTACCAGAGGGCCAAGCTGCTTTTGCTCTGACATGCCTAAAACCCAGCTAAATGACCAGATCTTGTGATTTACTGACAGTGATCTCTGCCAGGAAGTCAAGATGAAACACTGGACAAATGAACAGGACACAGGCTAACACAACACAGGAAATAACAGAAAACAGGTTAGAACAGACACAGGCTAGGCTCGAACACAGGCCAAAACATAACACAAGACTAGAACAGTTAGAGAACAATGTAGGTTAACTGAACCTACATTGAAATGTAGTAGTCTTCTTAAATAGGCATGCTGATCAGAAGCTAGCAGGGCAAACTCATTGATGCTGTAGGTCAGGCGCCCTCTCCGAACCAGACCACCTGGTTATATGGCCTGCTCTCTGTTCTCTTTCCACCAGACTGTGGTTACAGCCTGTTTATATAAGTCTATGGTTCTCTCTTTTGAAGCGATGAGGTTGTTTTTGAGCAGGCAGGGGAGGAGGGGGGCAGAAGGGGCCTGTAAGGTCCATAAAAGGACCCTCAGCATCTTATCACCATCGGTGTGTTGTGCAGTCGTTAGATAGACAGATTACCCAAACGTCTCTTTTTTTCCCAGTGTGTATTTTAGGAGGGGGGCGTGGGTTGTGTGATACTGCATCGATGTATGGCAAGACAGATGGGATGTGTTGTTATCAGTAGTACTATTTCTAACTTTGTATCTCCCTGGTTTAAAAGCAAAAATGACCCCCGGGGTGCTGCCACTTGTACAGATGTAGGGCAACAGATTGGTGGAGATGGAGGATCAGAACTGAAGAGTAGTTCGGTCTTAAGTTTTGCCGAAGCTCAGTACCTTCATTTTCTAATTTAAAAAATCTCCTACTGGTGCTAGTGTCAAATAACGCATATGTGACAAAGTGGATGACTATAATAATGCATCCAAAATGTTGTACATTTTAAGTGTACACGTCTATTTAATAAACATGATTATTAGCAGTTTTTTTGTCCACGAGGTGGGAGAAAGACGTCGTTCCTCATTAAATGTGTTCTTAATCTTCATTTTCAAGGTGTTGGCTGCACTTCCCTTTGCAACACACTAACAACACACTGGCAGCTTCATTAAATAGTACCCGCAAAATACCAGTCTCAACGTCAACAGTGAAGAGGTGACTCCGGGATGCTGGCCTGTAAATAAAAAGCCATATCTCAGACTGGTCAATAAAAAGAAAAGATTAAGATGGGCAAAATAACAGACACTGGACAGAGGAACTCTGCCTAGAAGGCCAGCATCGTGGAGTCGCCTCTTCACTGTTGACGTTGAGACTGGTATTTTGCAGGTACTATTTAATGAAGTTGCCATTTGAGGACTTGTGATGCGTCTATTTCTCAAACTAGACACTCTAATGTACTTGTCCTCTTGCTCAGTTGTGCACGGGGGCCTCCCACTCCTCTTTCTATTCTGGTTAGAGCCAGTTTGCGCTGTTCTGTGAAGGGAGTAGTACACAGCGTTGTACGAGATCTTCAGTTTCTTGGCAATTTCTCGCATGGAATAGCCATCATTTCTCAGAACAAGAATAGACTGACGAGTTTTAGAAGGAAGTTCTTTGTTTCTGGCCATTTTGAGCCTGTAATCAAACCCACGAATGCTGATGCTCCAGATACTCAACTAGTCTAAAGAAGGCTAGTTTTATTGCTTCTTTAATCAGAACAACAGTTTTCAGCTGTGCTAACGTAATTGCAAAAAGGTTTTCTAATGATCAATTAGCCTTTTAAAATGATAAACTTGGATTAGTTAACACAACGTGCCATTGGAACACAGTAGTGATGGTTGCTGATAATGGGCCTATGTAAATATTCCATTTAAAAAAATCAGCCGTTTCCAGCTACAACAGTCATTTACAACAACAACAATGTCTACACTGTATTTCTGATCAATTTTATGTTATTTTAATGGACAGAAAATGTGCTTTTCTTTCAAAAACAAGGACATTTCTAAATGACCCCAAAGTTTTGAACAGTTGTGTGTGTGTGTATATATGTATGTATGTATATATATATATATATATATCCGTGCTAAAAATGTGTTGTTAAGGCTGTGATTTCTGGCCAAACCCATGGAAAAGGCGTCTTAGAAAACATCTAGCAGAAAAATTCTTAGAAGGTATTATTACCAGTACATCAAAACACAATAATGTTGAAGTCAAGACCCCTGCCAACTAATATTAATATTTAGTTTTCCAGAAATGAGTTTCATTCTGTAAGTTTAAGAAATATTGCCTCGTGTCTTGTCAATCTGTTACCAAAATCCCACATATTTATGATATTTTATCCCGCGTGAGGAGGGAGGATGTTTCAAAGAAGTGAAGGCAGACCTATCAGTTAGTTATAGTGTTTTTACTGATCATTTGGTTTATGATTCATTAAAAGGCCAGTGCAGTTATTTCCTGTTTAAAAGAAAATACATTTCCACACTATGAGGTCAAAATAGCACTCTGAAATTGTGAAAATAATACCCCTGAAATACTGGGAATTTCAGTCTGTTCTGGTGGGTTGGAACTTTTGGCCCACATCATGGTGTAGGTACGCTGGCATGTGCATGTATGGCTGTATGCTTTGATAATGAACAGACTGATAGATCTCATTCCTCAGAATCTAATGCTGCCAGAGGAGCTACAATGCGCTTATCCTTCTCCGCTTGCTAGTATGTTGTTTGGGCTTATGTGAAGAAACCACTGCGATGGTTGCAGGGAGAGCAGAGAGGTGTTAAGTATGTGGCCATTTGTGGGCGATCCTGGGCATTGCAAGAATTTCAGGAACACATTTGGGCCTGCAGGACTTTAAATTAGTCTAGGAATATCAGTGGTTGGATTCTTTGAGTTCTCAGAACGGAGTAACTGACCTCTCCCTATTTCCTCCTCCCTCCCATATGTGTTAACCAAAGTGTGTGTGAGATGGAGCAGCAAAACCATTTCAAGCAGCTGTTGCTGCAGCTCAACCAGCAGCGAGCCAAAGGGTACCTGTGTGATGTCATCATCGTGGTGGAGAATGCGCTGTTCCGCGCCCATAAGAACGTCCTGGCGGCCAGCAGCGTCTACTTCAAGTCGCTGGTCCCCCACGATAACCTGATCAACCTGGACACGGAGATGGTCAGCCCCTCCGTCTTCAGACAGGTGGGTCACCTGACAGGCAGCATCTTACTGACCGTAGGCACATATACACAGATATATTTGCGTTGGACTCTGTCATTCATCAATTTAGATTCCACATCAATCGTTGAAAGCTCAGCTGTTTTATCTGTATTCTGATATCAACTTGCTGTGAAACAAATTGCTCATTGGAACAATATAAATATTTCACTCGCTACCCCCCCCCCCCCCCTCTCCTCTAGGTATTGGACTTCATCTATACAGGTCGTCTGTCCAGTTCTGACTCTGTCAGTGACCACAGTGTCTCGTCCCTCCTGACCGCCGCCTCCTACCTCCAGCTGACCGAACTAGCTGCTCTCTGCCGGAGGAAGCTCAAACACAACGGACAGACCCCCTCCAGCTCCAACAAGTTGACCACCTCCCCAACCCCCAATGGACACACCCCTGGCCCACTCCGCCTCTCCTCCACCCCCCTCAGAGCAACTCCCAGCCACCATAACAACCATTCAGGGTCCAGGAAGGGCAACCTGAGGAGCCAGAGATGGGGCCAGGAGGGGAGGCTGAGAGAGGATCTCTCCGAGGAGGAGGTGTTTATTTCGGGCTCGCGGTGTGCTTCCCTCAGCCCCTCTGGAGGAAGTAGGGTTAATGGGCTGGCTCTAGGACTGGACCTGTCCAAGAGGAGTCCATCAGGAAGCACCGCCACAGAGGAAGTGTCCCCCAGCAGTCTTCCCCAAAGCTCCTCCCCCCACTCCTCATCTGTTTCTCCCACTCCTCCCACCACGGCAGAGCCTAGGGAGAACCAGAGGCAGCTTCCAAATACCTCCACAGACCTCTTGCCTAGGGCCCCTTGCAAGAGACCCCGACCCCACAGAGAGGCCACCAACCTGGGAGAGACGGGCAAGGCACTGCACAAGGGCCTAGTGAAGAAACCAGGGGCCCCAGGGCACGAAAAGCTGGTCAGAGGGGATAGAGTGACCCCAGAGCTGGAGGATGGGGAGGTGGATGGAGAGGAGAATGGCCAGGACCAGAGTGAAGAGAGTGGGCACAGTGGGAGTGAGGGAGGAGGAGGAGGAGCTGGAGGTAAGAGAAATGGGAACACCAACTATATCTACCGTCAGCCCCAGCCAGGGTTTGAGCCAGGCGTGGGGGACAATCTGTACGTCTGCATCCCCTGTGGGAAAGGCTTCCCCAGCTCCGAGCAGCTTAACGCCCACGTCGACACACACACCCAGGATGAAATCTACCTCGAAGAAGAGGAGGAAGAAGAGGAGGGTGGTGGATACCGGAAGGACGAAGACCCTGACATCTATGCATCACGGGGGGTGGAGCCTGGCGCTGACGAACCTCGGCATCGTTGCACAGTCTGCAGTAAGACCTGCAAGGACGCGGTGTCGCTACGGGAACACGAGAAGAGCCATTGGCTGAACCGGCCGTTCCCCTGTAACATCTGTGGCAAGTTGTTCACCCAGCGAGGCACCATGACCCGCCACATGAGGAGTCACCTGGGCCTCAAGCCCTTCGCCTGCGAGGAGTGCGGCATGCGCTTCACACGCCAGTACCGTCTCGCCGAGCACATGCGGGTCCACTCGGGGGAGAAGCCCTACGAGTGCCAGCTGTGTGGCGGAAAGTTCACCCAGCAACGCAACCTCCTCAGCCATCTAAAGATGCACACCTCGCCCTCATAGAGGACACTTCACCATGGTTACTGCAGCTGGAACACAGCTATCTGGGCTCTATTAGTCTGTCTGCCTCATCTTCAGATGCTATCTGGTGTTGCTGTTACCCATAGTACCTCCTCACCCTTGTAAACACACCTGGGTTCTACCTCAACTTTAGAAACTCACCTTGAAATGAATGACCCCACCTTTATAACCACTCCTCCTGAGTAACTCTGCTCCTTTAATTGATCTCAACCTCATAACAACCTTCACCCATACCTCAAATCAACCATCACCCATACCTCAACCTCATAACAACCTTCACCCATACCTCAAATCAACCATCACCCATACCTCAACCTCATAACAACCATCACCCATACCTCAAATCAACCATCACCCATACCTCAACCTCATAACAATCTTCACCCATACCTCAACCTCATAACCATCACTCATACCTCAACCTCATAACAACCATCACCCATACCTCAACCTCATAACAACCATCACCCATACCTCAACCTCATATCAACCATCACCCGTACCTCAACAACTGAACAACCATCACCCATAGCCTCACCCATGACAACTGTTCCTCTGACTTGCCTCAACCCCATTTTACTAATACCAACCATTACGTCATTGTCAGAACCCCATCTTACTAATACCAACCATTACATCACCCTCTGAACCCCAACTTACTAATACCAACCATTACATCACCCTCAGAACCCCATCTTACTAATACCAACCATTACATCACCCTCAGAACCCCATCTTACTAATACCAACCATTACTTCACCCTCAGAACCCCATCTTACTAATACCAACCATTACATCACCCTCAGAACCCCATTTTACTAATACCAACCATTACTTCACCCTCAGAACCCCATTTTACTAATACCAACCATTACATCACCCTCAGAACCCCATCTTACTAATACCAACCATTACGTCACCCTCAGAACCCCATCTTACTAATACCAACCATTACGTCACCCTCAGAACCCCATCTTACTAATACCAACCATTACGTCACCCTCAGAACCCCATCTTACTAATACCAACCATTACATCACCCTCAGAACCCCATTTTACTAATACCAACCATTACATCACCCTCAGAACCCCATTTTACTAATACCAACCATTACATCACCCTCAGAACCCCATTTTACTAATACCAACCATTACGTCACCCTCAGAACCCCATCTTACTAATACCAACCATTACGTCACCCTCAGAACCCCATCTTACTAATACCAACCATTACATCACCCTCAGAACCCCATCATAAAATCCACATAGCCAGCCAGCCAGCCAGATGTACTGGCCATCTCAGGGTTAACACACCACACCTCGCCATCTGCCAAAGACTCCTTCCCATCCCAGGTGGCTCAAATGTGTTTTGATGATAGCTTTTAAGCATCCAACCAAACTAGTCCTCAGTTCTGTGCCTCCAGGCTGCTGTAGCTGTCTCTCGCTGGTCAATGTGTGACCTCAATGCCTCTACTACCTCATTATAAGACACATACTGGACCCCAGGCATGACTGGCTAACAGTCAGTAGTAATACTATGTTCTCCAGCTAGATGGAACAGGTTAGTCCGCCTACCCTCTGTGTATATAATAATACATTTTCACCTCCACATACACAGCCTGTTTGAAACTTGCCGTTATTAGAAATTGATCAGGGGTATTCTTAACGCAATGATGTTTACTTTACTGTTGGTTTACAGGTCAGGGTTTGTATTTTATGTGAAGTCTTGAAAAAGCCAAACTTGGGGGGGTTAAATGTTTTGAGAACTTATTGCTACGCTTTTGTGAATGTTTAAACTGGGTATTTCTACTTTGGGCCTGGGAGGGGTGGGGATATTTTCTGTGAGGCATCATACTCTGGTGGTACTGTTGTGTTTTGTGTGTAGCGTTTTTTTTCTTTAAAGGGCTGGTCTACTGAGACAGGTGGCCAGTATCCCTGTATTAAGTTTGCTTTTGGTTTTCAACAAGTTCCTCCTATCTCTTAAAGAGATTCTCCGGTACTTTTGTATACTTTTTTAGCTAGTAGTTCTAAAAGTCATGCTCACCAGCCAAAAGTGGTCGCTGAAAAATGCTTACTACGTCACTGTATGTGCAGATATGTTCACCACGTCATTGCTCTCTTGCTCTGCTGTGTGTGCATCTTGCTAGCTGTCACTCAAATGGCGAGGGACTGAAGCTCATTGGCTAGAACTCGAATTGCAAGCGGGCTGGCCCACATGGGAGAAAATGTAGTGAAAATGGCACAGCACAGTTTCCAGAAAAACAGTCACTTTCAAACTAGGGATTTCATGGCAAATTGAGGTAAAATAGTATTTCTGCTCATAGATTATGCATGTATGAACTACATATTGACACATCCAGCCCAAAGCTGGAGCTTTAAAAAACACTTAGCCAAAGTTCCAGAGCATGTCTTTAATGCTGTGAGGAGAGCATAGCTTTCTGGACAGTGTATTACTAGTGTATAAGAGCTGAAAGAGCTGAAACTGCTACGAGATTGTATATTGAAATCCAAAGAGAACGAATACAAAACCAACAAACTTAACAACCAAAGTCTTTCAGTGTCAAAGTGAAGTTGTACCCATGTTATTATGTCTACGGTATAGTCCACTCCTAGTTCCACACAAACAGCCATGTGGTTGGAATTACCAATGTTGATTGGACCAACCTCCACTTTATGGTCTTACATTATCTTTACTCTGTCCTCAGGAGGACTACATTACATGTCATTTCAGACCAAAAATCTAAGACTGTTGTATGACTCTGTTTTGGACTAGTATTTAAATCCTCTTTCCTCCATGTTTATCGCTCAATTGTTGAAAGAAAGTCATTTTTTACACCAGAAACATGTATATTACTCCTCAACTCAGGAACCATTGCTGTCAGGGTCTGGCATCTATACAGTCCATATCAACACTCTCTCTGGTTGTTTTGGTTGAGGCATTTAGAATGTAATATGTCGACAAGTCAAATGAAAGAGAGCCGAGAGAAACATGTTTGAGCTGCGTCAGGGATACTTCTGACTCATATTTTCAGGGACTGTTCGTTGTGTTGTCAAACAGTCTGCACTGTCAAATGTCTGTGCGGAAAGCATAAACACTAGCTTCCTACACAAGAGATTTTTTTACAGGGAGAGGGTGGTGATTATCTTCTTTTCAAATAACTGCGTGATGAAATATCAATTTGACTATTTTAGCTCTTGAATGTTATATCGGCATGCATTTGGTCAACAAACCCTTTATCTAGTAAGATTGTTCTATTTGTCTGTTGCTGTCCCTCTGTTTAGGAAGTTGTTGCAGAAAGTTAGTGTTGATGTCTATTGATTGTTCACGAATGTATTTATTAGTTGGATCCTGTTTTAAGCCTCTCTATGATAACTCAGTGGATGATAGTCATGGGCTTTGCTACTTTGTTCCTGCTCACCCAGAAAAAAATATGTTAAGTAGCTGCACCGTCAGCGTCTCTGCTGCTGAACGCGGGCGGATTGACTAGCTAGGAAACGAGCGGTGTTGCGCTAGCTTAGTTCATTCAATTCATCAGTTCTTGATCTGTCCTCGGCTGCTAATGATGTGATAATAGCCTCCTAGTCAGTTCACCAATGATGACAAGGCATATTGAATTAATGGTAGACCTGAACTGAGAAGGAAGATTGATTAATTAAGTCAAGGATGGAGATCTGAAACAAGCTTGTATAGGGGCGGCAGGTAGCCTGGTGGTTTGAGCGTTGGGCCAGTAACCGAAAGGTTGCTGGATCGAATCCCCGAGCTGACGAGGTAAAAATCAGTCATTCGGCCCTTGAACAAGGCAGTTAACCCACAGTTAACCCACCTGAACAAGACAGTTAACCCACTGTTCATTGTAAATAAGAATTTGTTCTTAACTGACTTGCCTTGTTAAATAAAGGTTACATTTAAAAAATATATAGGCCATGTTCAGGTGTTCCATGATTATTCCATTTACAGTAGACTAGGTCTACTACATTGCATCTAGTAATTGAACTAGGCCTATTCAGAATTTGTCGCCCCCCCCCCCCCCCCCAAACAAAAAACCTAGGACACCAACTTACATTTTCACTATACTATCCATATAATGACAGCTAATAGAATAATCATTACCCCTAAATTGAACCTATTAGAAATGTTACAAAGTAATTGAGAACCACTCAAAATTCAGTCAAGTTCAACTACTGTGTTGGCTACATTGTATTGATATAATTTAATTCTCTTAAGTTTCAGAAAATTGCAGTTTTTCAAAAAAGCTAAACGCTCCAACTTTCAGATGGGGTCACCTCCCCCTTACCTGACCTTAGGCCTACATTAACACCTCCTTGTCAGAAAATTCTAGGAGATCCCTGGTTTGTAAATTAAACTTCTTAGCCAAAACCAAGCACCGATTAGTCTATAGCCTACCATTCTTACTGAGGCAGTCTTCTGCCAACGTCATAATCAGGCAACAAAAAAAAAGGTACGTTTGTCTCGGATCTGAGCGTGGTGTCGCACACGAGCCGTCGTGGGGTCCAGGGGCGTCGCTGTCTCGCTGAAGTGTAACTCGTGAAGATTCTTCAAGGTCGGCAGGTCTGGGCTAAGTTAACCCCAAACAACTTGATGACTACATTGTGAGAGTGCCATAGTATGATATCTTTGGTGAAATGTCCCTTTTAAAACATGAAATAGCCATAAACCACGTCAAGCTCCGAGCCCAAGACACTGGAGACGGGGGGGAATTTAATGTACTGCTCCTGAGGCGTTTGATGTGTTTTATACCACTTTTATCCCAAAGTAAGAAGAATACAAAGATGACATGTTATTACTGTGCTGTATTGTTTCCTGTGCTTTTTTTTTGAGAATGTGATTTGTGTTTTATTGTCATGTCATCTGTTTTATATGCTAGTTTATCCATTGGAATGGGAACCCCAACTCGTGGTAGACACTATGTATTGTATCCTACAGAAAGCATTGTTTTTTTTCCCAAAGCAACTTCTGTTGAAGGCTGGTATTGTTACTAGTACAGAGATGCTTCTTGTTTAATCTCTACCAGAAAACCAAAGGTGTCTATGGCAGCTTTAAAATGTACGTAGTAGTCACACACGCCACTACAAATCCAAACCAAGCCACGAATGAATCCACCCAAAAGCAATGTAATTCCTAAGACTACTGGGCTAAAACCATGTCAAAGCTGCATCTATGTATTCATTTACTTATGTCTGTTTTTGTAGAACAAGTTTCTCTGTTCTACAAAATATTTGCTCAATTATATGTTCTGTCTTAATTGAACATGCTTGCAGACAACTCCAAAGTTGTTTTAATTCCTCAGTTTGTGTTCAGGAGTTTCTTTTATCCGTGTGGCTCACACACAGCACCGTCACATGATTCAGAATCCACTGGTCAACCTACAGTCTTAATGTACAGATATGGGAATGTAATCTAATAACAATATTTTAATTAAACTTGATTAGAAAGAACTGAATGATTCTTTTGTTTTTTTGTGGTGTGTTGGGGGGGGGGAGGTTTCACTGGTCACTGGTGGATATTATGGGGGTGAGGAAAGAGAGGGGGGAGGGGATGGGTTCAGACTCGGGGGGCTGTTCCAGTTGGGCATGGTTGAAGAGTCGTGTGTGGGGAGGGGCATGGGGCAACGTCTACCATCTGTAGGACGGTCTATTGTGCCCAAGTCAAATAGGCTTTCCTTCAATCCTTCAACAGACTGACTCCTTCTGTCTCTCTCTCTGCCCCCCTAGTTCAGTTATCACAACGGTGAGGATTGGAATTGGAGAATTGGTCTGAAGATAGTTGTACACTCCAAAGCTTCATTAGACATTTTCAGTGGGAAGCACAGCAGTCCCTTTGGTCATAGCCTGCCTGTGTTTGTCTGTGTATGTGGTAACCTGTACACCCCACTTACTCCCCCAACACACTTAAACACACACCCTAGCCCCTGGGGGAGCGGAGAGGTTGATAATATGAGGCCCATGTAAAGCCCCTCCCCTCCTGGTGTCACATGCCAGTTGACCCTTAAAGGGGTCAAGGTCCAACACAATAGACTGCATTTTTATTCAACCCCCTCCCTCCTCCCTCCCTATGTCCTCCTTTCATGGCCACCGCGCCCAAATATGGCAGCAGGCAGGGATACATAATTAGATGCGTTTCAATCTGAGGGTGGACGTGAAGGGATTTGCATTTTGGAGGGGCAGGTTGAAGGTGGACTGGTGTTGCTGATTCCAGAAATGAGCAGTTAAGGCCTGCCCGAGCCACTGTTAATTTTGGCACTCATTTTTTGTTGTTGTTGATTTAGTCTAATTCTTAGTAATTCTGACTCAAATATAATGAAGTCTTAGTCACATTTTTGTTATTTGGATTATGATTTAGTTGAGTTATTGTCAAAATGACACAAACAGTGGGCCATTTTAGTCCACTAAATGCCTTTTCATTTTAGTCACATTTTAGTCACATCACATTTGTATTGCTTCATTTTACCTTTAGTAAACATAAATCACTGACTTTCAAACATACATAGCCTTGTCCTACCAACACATGTTTCTGCATAACCTCCTCATTTCTTCCCAACAGCAGAACTATGACACATATATAAGAATATATAAGAGTAATCTGACCATGTCAATTCCTTATCAGCATACATAGATATTGCACAATACACACAAAACAGACACACAAAAGTGCAGAAAGAGCGAGAATAGCACAATCATTAGATGGTGCCGCAAAGTATTGGTAAGTAGTATGGGTTGCACCTCCATCACTAGGTCACGTCCTTGCCATTGTTATCACTGTTCCACAGCCACATTTGTGTCCAAAAGCAGAACAGGGGCTAATGACTGTTTCGTCCAGTGATGTCGTCTAGTTACTAAACCTTGAGTCCGAATCGAGTCCCAAGTCCACTGTGCTCGAGTCCAAGGCAGAGTCACCAATGATCGAGTCACAAGTCGAGTCCCAGTGCTCGAGTCTTGGTCAAAGTGCTCAAGCCTGAGTCACTGGGTCCCCATTAACTTAAAATAAAAGGATTTACATAGTCGGATATACAGTGCCTTGCGAAAGTATTCGGCCCCCTAAACTTTGCGACCTTTTGCCACATTTCAGGCTTCAAACATAAAGATATAAAACTGTATTTTTTTGTGAAGAATCAACAACAAGTGGGACACAATCAGGAAGTGGAACGACATTTATTGGATATTTCAAACTTTTTTAACAAATCAAAAACTGAAAAATTGGGTGTGCAAAATTATTCAGCCCCCTTAAGTTAATACTTTGTAGCGCCACCTTTTGCTGCGATTACAGCTGTAAGTCGCTTGGGGTATGTCTCTATCAGTTTTGCACATCGAGAGACTGACATTTTTTCCCATTCCTCCTTGCAAAACAGCTCGAGCTCAGTGAGGTTGGATGGAGAGCATTTGTGAACAGCAGTTTTCAGTTCTTTCCACAGATTCTCGATTGGATTCAGGTCTGGACTTTGACTTGGCCATTCTAACACCTGGATATGTTTATTTTTGAACCATTCCATTGTAGATTTTGCTTTATGTTTTGGATCATTGTCTTGTTGGAAGACAAATCTCCGTCCCAGTCTCAGGTCTTTTGCAGACTCCATCAGGTTTTCTTCCAGAATGGTCCTGTATTTGGCTCCATCCATCTTCCCATCAATTTGAACCATCTTCCCTGTCCCTGCTGAAGAAAAGCAGGCCCAAACCATGATGCTGCCACCACCATGTTTGACAGTGGGGATGGTGTGTTCAGGGTGATGAGCTGTGTTGCTTTTACGCCAAACATAACGTTTTGCATTGTTGCCAAAAAGTTCAATTTTGGTTTCATCTGACCAGAGCCCTTCTTCCACATGTTTGGTGTGTCTCCCAGGTGGCTTGTGGCAAACTTTAAACAACACTTTTTATGGATATCTTTAAGAAATGGCTTTCTTCTTGCCACTCTTCCATAAAGGCCAGATTTGTGCAATATACGACTGATTGTTGTCCTATGGTCAGAGTCTCCCACCACAGCTGTAGATCTCTGCAGTTCATCCAGAGTGATCATGGGCCTCTTGGCTGCATCTCTGATCAGTCTTCTCCTTGTATGAGCTGAAAGTTTAGAGGGACGGCCAGGTCTTGGTAGATTTGCAGTGGTCTGATACTCCTTCCATTTCAATATTATCGCTTGCACAGTGCTCCTTGGGATGTTTAAAGCTTGGGAAATATTTTTGTATCCAAATCCGGCTTTAAACTTCTTCACAACAGTATCTCGGACCTGCCTGGTGTGTTCCTTGTTCTTCATGATGCTCTCTGCGCTTTTAACGGACCTCTGAGACTATCACAGTGCAGGTGCATTTATACGGAGACTTGATTACACACAGGTGGATTGTATTTATCATCATTAGTCATTTAGGTCAACATTGGATCATTCAGAGATCCTCACTGTACTTCTGGAGAGAGTTTGCTGCACTGAAAGTAAAGGGGCTGAATAATTTTGCACGCCCAAATTTTCAGTTTTTGATTTGTTAAAAAAGTTTGAAATATCCAATAAATGTCGTTCCACTTCATGATTGTGTCCCACTTGTTGTTGATTCTTCACAAAAAAATACAGTTTTATATCTTTATATTTGAAGCATGAAATGTGGCAAAAGGTCGCAAAGTTCAAGGGGGCCGAATACTTTCGCAAGGCACTGTAGTGTAGTGGCAAGAGGAATTTAGTCAATAAATAGTTTGCTATCCCTTTTCCTTTCTTTCTGTGCCATATAGACTACTGGCAATGTTACCAGTGCCACGTTCAGTTGCTAAATGTTCTGAACATTGCAGATGGAAATACCATGAATAGAGCAGATGTTTCTTATTCAACATGTCAGAGAGGCATGTTTGTTCTACCTAGCATATTTCTATCTGAACGTTCCAAAACGTTGTGTCCTGCTGAACCCACCTCAGGTTGTATTTTTTTAATTTTTTTATCATTGATTTATTTTTCTTTGTTTTTCCCCAGGTTGTTACCTCATTAGCTACATAGGCTATATCTATCATGACTGAACAAGGTGTAGCCTAAACAAATGGTTAATGGTACATCTGCAAGTAATCTAGTTTTACAGATTGGTCTCATAAAGTAGACGTAACATAGTAAATGTAAATCCAGACACTCTTTTAGAGTGATTTGTTAAGTTTGGTATGGTTACATAAGACAGATGGTTACTTAAGGCAAAAAATGAAAATAGGGTGGTTGGTCGGGTTGGAGGGGTGGACATATAACGCAAGTTCAAATCTCATCAAAAACAACTTTAGCATTTGAGCTAATTAGCAACTTTTCAACTGCTACTACAACTTTTTATCTACTTTGCAACTACTTAGCATGTTAGCTAACCCTTACCCTAACCCCTAGCTTACCTAACGTTAGCTACCTAGCAAGAAATCATAACGTATAAGTTTACCAAATTGGTAACGTATTGTACATTTTGCTCATTCGTAACATATAGCACGTTTTTCAAATATGTAACATATAGTATGAATTGTAATTCATAACATTAACTACCAAATGGGCGATGGACATCCACAAACTAATACATACTATATGAAACGTAACATATCATACTAAATGTTGTTTCTGATTTTACGTACAAAATAATACGACATGCTCTGACACCAGGTTGCAGCACATTATAATTTGCCATACACTGCAGTCCATCCCATGCATCCCCAGTACATTTGTAGTTCAATCTAAATTCTGCTATTGTAGTCCTTTGCCTTTCTATAGCCTGCAATGTTTCCAAATATTCGATTTTGAGCTGGCATCGGACGTGGGAACCGGAGAACCCATTTTCTCTCATTTGGGATGATATTTCTTCATAAATATATTTATTTCTATACATGCCAATTTTATTAAGAGCTGGACACGGTATTGGGCTTTGGCAACTGACCACAGTGCAAGTAGGCACTTGGTTTCTAATTCAACTGGCCAGTGTCATTTTTTTGAGAGGGCGGGACAAACATGACGTTGGCCAAATTCATACGCATCGTTGTCTGGACTCATTTACACTTCAAGGATGTCCTTACAAGATGTGTCTTCGACTAACTCTGAAGTTGGTCAAGAAAATCTAATCACAGTCAGATCCCAATGCGTGTTTTGATTGTCTACTCCTGTCGACAAAGACTAATCTCTCCCTGCCAGTCATCTCATCGGGTCACCACGATTAAGGCCGATTAAATAACAGAGCTCATTGTTCATTTTTTTATGTGTGTTCTAGAGATGGGATGTGATCCTAGCTGAGTCCGTAGGCAATCAAACAATCACATCTAGCTGACAATGGGCATGACTTTGTCTACATATCATCCACAAACCATTAGCATACAGAGCAAGAAAGCAGCAGATGCTATGAGTTTTCGTCCACTGCTCTCTCCATCCTTCTGTTTCTGTCTCCATCCTTTTGTTGCCTTCTGAGGCTTCCATCCACCCTAACCCCAGATGCCCGACTCGACCAACCCCCTTTGTCCTTTAGTGGTGGGCCTGGGTACTGAGGGGGGACTGGGGTGTGTGTGGCAGAGGTCCTTTAAGTCCCCAGGGCCAGCTGTGATGTTCAGAGACCCCCCTCCCCAACACAACACAACACACACATGTCTTTGTGCCCACGACTATAGAGTGAGCGGTCATTACTTTTACATAACATCCTTAAACGCCTTACTTTAAGTAGCTCAGAAACAAGCTTAACTGTCAAACCAACAGGGCTCTTAGTGACCAAAGCAAAGACGAAATCGGGCCACTGTTAATTTCGTCAACAAAAATTGTGGCTAAAATATTAGTCATTTTTCAGTGGCAATTGACTGGACTATAAGTGAGTAAATAGACCCAGAAAATACATAACTAAACGAAAATGAGTTTTCATTTCAGTTGACTAAAACAAGACGAGACAATTGTGCACCTCCCATAGTTTGTTCTGGACTTGGGAACTGTGAAGAGACCTCTTGTGGCATGTCTTGTGGGGTATGTATGGTGTCAGACAGCTCGGTGCATTCAACATGTCAATGTTGAACCTGTCAACCTCTCACAAATACAAGTAGTGATGAAGTCAATCACTCCTCCACTTTGAGCCAGGAGAGATTAACTTGCATATTATCAATGTTAGCTCACCGTGTACATCCAAGGGCAAGTCGTGCTGCTCTGTTCCCAGCAAGTGGTGCTGCAAAGTCCCTCTTTGTGGCACCTGACAGCTGCCCTAGGGAATTCCTGATTCTACCTGGATTATGTTGGAGAGGCTTCCATTAAAGAACACCCTCTGTGTTCTGTTAGACAGGTAACTCTTTATCCAGAATATAGCAGGGGTGTAAAGCTATAACACATACAGTATCAGTCAAAAGTTTGGACAGACCTACTCATTCCAGGGTTTTTCTTTATTTTTACTATTTTCTACATTGTAGAATAATAGTGAAGACAACAAAACTCTGAAATAACACATATGGAATCATGTAGCAACCAAAAAAGTGTTCAACAAATCAAAATATATTTTGTATTTGAGATTCTTCAAAAATACTTCAAAGTAGTTTGCCTTGATGACCGTATATGGCACACTCTTGGCAGCTTTGCACACTCCCAAGACACCTTGAGTTGAACCAGCACCTCTCCCCAGTACATTTTGATCTGTTCCTTAGCTACCCTTTGCCTGGTTAAGAAACACAAGATGCTTTATGAAATTAAAAACAATAGCAGTATTGAGTTTAATAGAAAAACAACAGTTTAGCTATGTTTTCCTCTCTGTTGAGTATCGAGAAGTAGGCTGACTTTGAATTGGTAGGCCAAATTTGTCTAATTCCACCTGTACCTTTAGATCTAGCCAGAATTAACCTTGGGTAACTGAGCGGTTGGTGAATAGTCTATTTCAGTTGATATGTCTGATATGAAAATTATACATTGAGTGCCTCCTGAGTGGCGCGGCAGTCTAAGGCACTGCATCGTAGTGTTGCTTCATCACTACAGCCTTGGGTTCGATCCCAGGCTATGTCATTACCGGCTGTGGCTGGGAGTCCCATAGGGCGTCAGATTTAACTATCCAAGCAGTAGATACTGTACATCTCCTTTAAATGTTAATATTTAAAGAAACTCTCAAAACATACTGTATACATGAATACCATTGCTTTACAATAAACATATTTGAAACAAAATGTTGATATTTGTTTGCGTTGTCAACCAAACACAAATTAACATAACTTTTGTAATATAGTAAACAGCCTAAAGTTAAGGCTATCTTACAAACTCATGTAACATTCGACATTAAAATGAGAAACCCATCCATGGCCACATTTTGAAGTTCCTAAAACTATAAATGTCTTCTTGTGTAGTCATGTAAAGCATGCTGTGTTCAAGACAGAATGCTTGGGTCAATGCAGATCTGTGGAGATCTTGAGCGTGTTCGAGTGGATCACTTTTGTCAGGTCAGTGACCATTGTTAGTCACAGCCTTTCAAAGTGTGTTGCATTATGAGGATAAAAATGGTCTAACTAGCACCTACATTGTGATCAAAGGTCACATCGTTTTGACTACAGTCGACTGCAAGTTTCTGCAGTTGCTCGTCACCAACTTCACCCTGCAGCCATCGCCTGCACTGTGGGAGGCTCTGTCAGTTGCTCGTCACCAACTTCACCCTGCAGCCATCGCCTGTCAGTTGTGTGTTTTTGTTTGACCCACCTGAACGTGAGCAGAGACTTAACCTAATGTTGCCAGAGTAAAATAACCACCTGAAACTAAATCCTCTACATACTAGTCTTGACTTGAATAAAAAAAGATGACGCCTTTGTTAACGTCCAAAAGCGGAAGTCGCGTCACAGGCTCTCTTTCCATTTCCCCTGAAAACCAGAACATCCGGTTGTTGGGGATTTGGGCAGAGGCTTCCAAAGACGTGACTGAAACAGGAACCAACTTTGCTGCAATTCATGTATACAGTGGATATGTACAAATGAATGTGATATTTGAGTCTCTCTCTCACCAATTGATTGTACATTAGACTGGGAAAACAAACAAAATGATTGCTTGATGATCTTCTGAACTTCCCAATATCTTTCAGTCAGTTCAAGTCATAAAACCATACTTCCTTCAGCTTGAAATACGGGTCAAAGTACTGTCAGACTGATTTGTAATAGACTCTCAGAGCACCAATTTTAAAAAGTCAACATTGGCTGTTGAGTGCATCACTTCTTCTTTTTTTTTTTTTTTTTACATGATGTGATCGCACATTTCTTTTTATATCAAAATGGGTTTGCGGTCCGAAAAAGTTTGGGAACCCCTGTTTTAGATATTTGAAAGCATCGTGATAACAAATTGTAAATTTAACCAATATAGGCGGTAATCTTATTGACCAACGTCTCAACCAAACGTTATCCAACTATCCACGGTGAAATTACGTGGTGTGCCCAGCGGGAAGTAATCTTCTCTGATAAGCTGACTGGTAGAGAGAGTATAGGTTTAGAGGTAGAACAGGAGGCTCTGCCTTCAGTGCCCTGGACCCAACCCACTGATCTCATACTGAGAGGTTTAATTTAATCCCTATCCGGAAGACTGGGAGAATTAACCTCTACTTGAGTACCCCCCAGCCATTCCACGTAATGGATTTATTCTAGAACTAGCACACCTGATTTACAGGACATGTGTATGTATGTCTACTTTGTTGGCTGTTCATACCAAGCCTCTAGACCACCCATCCCAGCTAACAATTCTAGGGAGAGAGAACGTTTTTGTAATGTTACCCGTTATGTTCCTCTGGTGTTTGAGTGTCCAGTTTTATGGAAAGGGAAAGGGGATACCTAGTCAGTTGCACAACTGAATGCATTCAACCAAAATGTTTCTCCTGCATTTAAACCAACCCCTCTGAATCAGAGAGGTGGGGGGGGGGGCTGTAATCATGGTTGCCATGTTCTCAGAATATAAGATATTCATGTTCTAGACACCTTTCATGGGAACATTGCAAGAACATTCCATGGCTCCTAGGATGTTGAAAACAGGGTCATGTCATGGTCCCCTGTAAGTTTTTGTCTAGGTCCCCGGCTTGTTCCGGGGACACTCCTAAAGACGTTTTAGGGCGTTGCCTGATGGTCCCAAATAACATTTCTTCCCCCCAAAAAACGCTTTTCATTACACATCGCACCTTGTTCCAGTTTCTGAGCTCATCAAGGCCCTGATTTGTGAGCCACTGATCCATTCATAGCGCTTTGTCTGTCGGTAAGATAAGGGACACACATTCAGTGCTTTTAACTTGCCTATTTTACACACTTTGACCTACATGATTACATTGTGCATGTTAATTTATACAGTAACACCTCGGATTTAAAGAATGCCTAGAACAATCCCACTGAGCACACACTGGTTGAATCAATGCTGTTTCCACCAATGAGATTATGTTGAACCATTGTGGAATAGAAATTGAATTGACATCTGTGCCCAGTGGGATGTTTTGGGAATAGGGAGACTGAGCCAAGCTTTGCCATGTTTAAAGGGTTGAGGCAGGGTCAGTGTCAGAACAAATCAGTTGAGTGGGCATTTCCATGGGGGGGGGGGGGGGCACGTTTTATTCACGGAATTGTGCAAGTGCACCATTTAATTTTGTTTTGTTTTGAGTAAAGACTAATTTAACTGTAACAATGAACACAGCCAGTCATGTTCTCATTGGATTGTCAAACAAAAATTCTTATGTTACCTTCCCATGTTCCTCCAAACAAAATAATACCAACATCCGAACTGTGCACTGTGCACCCACCAAACTTTCCTAGATTCCAGTGGTGTAGTGTTATTTATTGTTTAGGTCAGAGAGCACAATGTAAAAAAGTATAGAAAAATTATGTAATTTCTCAACGTTTGTACTGACAGACTATCGAATATCATTCTAGAATAGGCCTATGCACAACATATTTCCTCCTTTTGACATGTCTGCCTACGCTCACACATTTGTCTCAAAACAATGTTATATTTTTAATACCCCCAAACACCAAGGTTAAATACCTCATTTCAAAATAGGCCATCATCCCAGTCAATTGTAAATGACAATTCCTCACGTTTAGAGGTGCAATGTCCAAACTGCATGCCAGAAATTTGATCTCAATCAGTTTAATGGGAATATGCATTTAGATCTGCTTGAATTACTGTTTCGTGACCGAATTAAAGCAAATGGTGTTAACAAACCATTAGCTTTTCTTCAATATTTTTTACCAGCTCCGTGATATTCTGCAACGTTCCTCCGCAGGACAACAGCACCACATCTCTGAATAGCAAGTGTCTTAAACTATCTATTAAATATTGATGGGAAATGTAATGAACGATTGAATTGCAACTAAAATTCCATGAAAACGATAGAATGATAAAGTAACTAAATATGTAAGCTATAGCCGCCTATACATAGGTAAATAGTGGTTTCTTCCCTTTCTCTCTCTGGCACCAAAACCACATAGGCAGGATATGTGAAAGCATATATCCTGCCTAGTGTCGAGCGCTGTTGAGTTTTTTTTTTGGTATTGAGCTTCAGATAAGAAATGACCGAGGATGTGGTTTTGGTGTGACATATTTTAGGACTACCATGTTACAGCATATGCTATTATATTCAGTTATTTTATGTAAAATACTAACTAATCATTATTTGATCTTGCAAGACATTGATTCAGCTTTGATCTAACTTTACTAAACCAACACCATTGTGAGAAGTGATACTCTTATATTTGTAATAATAATAAGTGATTAGTAGAACTATTAGGCGTAGAAAACAGAATGATGAGGGTTATTTTAAGCGATTTGAGAGCCCTTTGAATTATGGCACTGGACAGCACCTTGACATATCGTTCCAGAATCCACTGCGCAATAGGCGGTCCGTGTTTTTTGGCAGACAGGCGGTGAATTTGGATCCTAGATTTCATTGGTGTGACGATAAGGTTCATGCGGTGGATCAGTTTGTTTACATACGTAATCGAGGTGGTACGGCTTCTGTAAGCACTCGGAGAGAAGGGCGGATCACGAGTCCCAACCCCAAGTCCATAACGAACTGTTTGGAGAACAGCCGTTTTAGAAACTCCTGGTAGAATTGTCTGTCTTTGCCGTTTCTTGTTTCATCGGATTTGTCCTGCTTGAAGTGGTCAAGCGTCCAACAGACGGTACTCAGAACACGCCTTTAGTTATTCATTATTCCCACCACCGCCAGAGAGAGAAAGGGAAGAAACCACTATTTACATATGTATAGGCTGCTATAGCTTACATATTTAGTGACTTTAGCAGTCTATAGTTTTCATGTAATTTTAGTTGCAATTAAACCATTCATTACATTTCCCATCTATATTTTTACCAGCTCCGTGATATTCTGCACCATTCCTCCGCAGGACAACAGCACTACATCTCTGTATAGCAAGTGGCTTAAACTATCTCCCAAAGAAAGCACCCGAGAAAGCGAAACAGCGCCCCTCTGTTTTACTATATGTAGCCCATGTACACACACAGACAGATGGGCGTTGTTTCGCTCGTTCAGATGCTTTATCTGAGATTGATGTGTCTTTTGGTCGGCACGAGTCTCCAAATAAAGTATTTGTATTTCAATATTTTATTTGAATGAGGAAATGGCCCCTATAAGGCCTGCCCATAACGCCGGTCCTGGGTTGAGGTCTGTCATAACAAGAGCCTATTATTCCGGGAGATAAAGAACCAAGCGGGTTAATTGGTCCTTAGCCTTGCCATCTCTCAGGTCGAAGATTTGATTTATTAGGACCCCCATTAGCCGACACCAATGGCGTCAGCTAGTCTTACTGGGGTCCAACGAAAAATACATTACGGACAAAATACTTTATAATAAAAAGATTAAGGTGTAGTGTGTGTATCTATCAATTACACATACATGTCAGTACATACACACAAGTAGGTCACATGGGGGAGAGACTTGCTTTGTTTTTTAATCTAGGCTTTCTGTTCACTTGTGCTATATAAAGATGGGAGTTCCATGCACTCACTGCTTTGTATAATACTGTACGTTTCCTTGAAGTTGTTCTGGACCTGGGGACTATGAAAAGACCCCTGGTGGCATGTCTGGTGTAAGTTGACTATGCAAACAATTAGGAATTTCCAAGAAGTTACGCAGTCAGTCTTTCCTCAACTCTTAGCCAAGAGAAACTGTTCTGGGCCAGCTGCAGCTTAACTAAGTCTTTCTTTGCAGCACTTGACCTTATGACTGGACAATAATCAAGATCAGATAGAACTACAGCCTGCAGGACTTGATTTGTTGAGTGTGGTGTCAAAAAAGCAGAGCATCTCTATTAGACAGACCTCTCCCCATCTTTACAACCATTGAATCTATATGTTTTGACCATGACAGTTTACAATCTAAGGTAACGCCAAGTAATTTAGTCTCCTCAACTTGTTCAACAGCCACACCATTCATTACCAGATTCAGCTGAGGTCTAGAATTTACCAAATACAATGCTCTTAGTTTTAGTTTATTACTGGCCACCTAAGATGCTTGTGGCAGGCAGTAATCTGGTGGATCTGAGATCAACCAACTGATTCTTCGAGACTACATGCCGTTTAATCTAATTCACCCACCTTACCCCCACACAGATCAGCACGTGGGGCAGAAAGGCCTGATTTAGAGCCGCATGGGGCAGGAAGGCACGGTAGGCCTTGGTAACGTTGGTAACCAATGGTCTAAAAGGTAAGCGCTGGAGCATCTGAGGACCTATTTTAATACTAGTGGGCTTTTTCCCCCCTTCAGCCCAGCTCACCACGAAATGATGTTTGAAGTCATCAATTAAAAAAAGGTTACATAGGCCAGTTGGCAGGGGATGGGAGCAAATGCTTGGAAACAGAGTCGCCGCTGCCTGAAAATCCTCATCGTTGTTTCTCTTTTGGACAGCGGTTTTGGACAAGTGCAAAATATTTAAGTGCAGTAGAGTAGCACCTGTTCTGGCAAGGATAATCCCATACCCAGGTCTTAATGATAACGTTTCAAAACCGCAGAAGTAGATCAAATGATACAGACATCAAGTGTTTGTAGCTGCAACTGGGGTTTATGTTTCAGCACTCGATCACAATTATACATGGGGGGGTGTAATGTGCTCTCTACTAAGATTCTAGAAACGTGCACACACAGAGAGAGATTGATATGGTAGAACTTAGACCGGAAACCACAAAAAAGGTGCAGACAGTGGCTGACAACAGAGGACAGTAGAAAACAGACATGAAATGAAACGACAACAGTCCAATTAAAAGACTACAGCAATGGACTCAGGCTTGTACAACTAGGGGTTAATAATGTAACAGCTCTTATTGGTCTGAAATGCATGTCTTGTTAGTTATTACAAACATACAGCCCTCTGTAATTTCCTTCATATTACAAATCTGTAATACATACATAGGTTATTTCATCTTATACATCCAAGTAAAATACCCTTAAGTTAATTATAACATATCCATTCAGAACAAATATAATACATACCATTCTAATCTAAAATGATAAACAGATGCAAGATTCATTATCTTTACAGACTATCAAGTAAAACATCTTCATAAAGACAGAACATTTAGTACAGCACGACAGCAGGGTTTTTTGAAGGGATAATGACAGCAATCTCATATGTTGACACACATTAAGACGGTAACATCTTGCATAACGTCAGAGGAGAGTAGTTATGTAATTACACTTCTGTTTGTGCCAAGGATTAGAGAAATGGCTTTTTGGGTCTTCATAGTTATCATTATCATCACTACCATCATCATAATACTAAACCCAAATCCTGGAGATTCAAGTAGAGGGTCGAAGGTGAAAATCTTTTTGTACAGAAAGAGGAATGTCTCCAAATAGAAATCACACACGTTTAAGACAGCTAACTAAATCCATGTAAGATGTTAATACTAGTAAAGGTCTGGTCTTAAGACATGCAGAGTTAGTAGGTTAGTAGGTAAACAAACAACATTGGTTTATCCTAAACTGGACCCAACCACCTTGGAGCTGATACACGTGCACACACACTGAGTGTGGTACAGCTAACCTTGTGGGGACACAATTCAGTCCCATTCAAAATCCTATTTTTCCTAACCCCTACTCTTAACCCAAAAACCTAACCTTAACCCTAAAACGAACCCTAGCTCCTAACCCCCCTAGAAATAGCATTAGACCTTGTGGGGACTAACAAAATGTCCCCAGTTTGTCAAATATTTGTTTGATTACTATTCTTGTGGGGACTACTATGCTTGTGTGGAAAACTGGTCCCCACAAGAATAGTTAAACAAGTCCACACACACACACACACAAAGTTATTGATTCAAGACAGATATAGTCACTAGCGCCACCATTAGAAATGTCCCCCGAGAGAAGATCTACTCTTATCGCTTTTGACTACTAAAACACACACACACACACACACACAGCATTAGTATATGATTGATATGTGATGTGTATTATGACCGTGATATTTGCTGATTGTATTGGAGTTCAGTAACCGGTTGTGTGATTGCCTTTCGCAGGAATCGACTGGTTGGTTGGTTAGTTGATTGATAGGTTAGTGTGAATTCTCCAGTCTGGTGTAACAACTCTTGATCAGGGTCCAATCAGGTGGGTGAAATACAATGATCTATAAAGTGCACAAGATGCTTGATGCTAGCTAGCTGAAGAGAATGACTTTGTACAGGACAAACTCTGACCTTACAAACAGGATAAAAAGCAGAGGTTACTGCATATATAGGGAATAAGGACTCATATCAGACAGGTCCAAGTATGTGATAATACTGTAGCAGGTCTTTAGTATGGGATCTGGTTCTGGTAATACTGCAGCATATCGTAGGTCTTGCTCCTGAATAAAGACAGAACACAGACAGTTAGCATGTGTATAGACAGTTAGTTAGCATGTACAGTTGAAGTAAGAAGTTTACATACACCTTAGCCAAATACATTTAAACTCAGTTTTTCACAATTCCTGACATTTAATCCTAGTACAAATTCCCTGTCTTCCCTGTCAGTTAGGATCACCACTTTATTTTAAGAATGGGTAATGTCAGAATAATAGTAGAAATAATTATTTATTTAATATTTTACTTATTTCATCACATTCCCAGTGGGTCAGAAGTTTACATACACTAAATTAGAATTTGGTAGCATTGCCTTTAAAATATTTAACTTGGGTCAAATGTTTCAGGTAGGCTTCCACAAGCTTCCTACAATAAGTTGGGTGAATTTTGGCCCATTTCTCCTGACAAAGCTGGTGTAACTGAGTCAGGTTTGTTAGGCCTCCTTGCTCGCACACGCTTTTTCAGTTCTGCCCACACATTTTCTATAGGATTGAGGTCAGGGCTTTGTGATGGCCACTCCAATACCTTGACTTCGTTGACCTTAAGCCATTTTGCCACAACTTTGGAAGTATGCTTGGGGTCATTGTCCATTTGGAAGACCAATCATTTAACTTCCTGACTGATGTCTTGAGATGTTGCTCCAATATATCCACATATTTTTCTTTCCCCATGATGCCATCTATTTTGTGAAGTGCACCAGTCCCTCCTGCAGCAAAGCACCCCCACAACATGATGCTGCCACCCCCATGCTTCACGGTTGGGATGGTGTTCTTCAGCTTGCAAGCATCCCCTTTTTCCTCCAAACATAACGATGGTCATTATGGCCAAACAGTTCTATTTTTGGTTCATCAGACCAGAGGATATTTCTCCAAAAAGTACGATCTTTGTCCCCATTTGCAGTTGCAAACCGTAGTCTGGATTTTTAGTGGGTGTTATGAAGCCATTGCTCCAACTTTGCTGAACGGCCTTACAGGTTGTGTTGATATAGGACTCGCTTTACTGTGGATATAGATACCCGTTTCCTCCAGCATGTTCACAAGGTCCTTTGCTGTTGTTCTGGGATTGATTTGCACTTTTCGCACCAAAGTACGTTCATCTCTAGGAGACAGAACGCGCCTCCTTCCTGAGTGGTATGACAGCTGTGTGGTCCCATGGTGTTTATACTTGTGTACTGTTGTACTTCTGAACGTGGTACCTTCAGGCATTTGGAAATTGCTCCCAAGGATGAACCAGACTTGTGATGTCAAGCAAAGAGGCACAGAGTTTGAAGGTAGGTCCTGAAATACATCCACAGGTACACCTCCAATTGACTCAAATGATGTCAATTGACCCATCAGAAGCTTCTAAAGCCATGACATAATTTTCTGGAATTTTCCAAGCTGTTTAAAGGCACAGTCAACTTAGTGTATGTAAGGTGAATGCACCAATTTGTAAGTCGCTCTGGATAAGAGCGTCTGCTAAATGACTTAAATGTAAATGTAAATGTAAACTTCTGACACACTGGAATTGTGATACAGTGAATTATAAGTGAAATAATCTGTCTGTAAACAATTGTTGGAAGAATTACTTGTCATGCACAAAGTAGATGTTCTAACAGACTTGCCAAAACTATAGTTTGTTGTCAAGAAATTTGTGGAGTGGCTGAAAAACGAGTTTTAATGACTCCAACCTAAGTGAATGTAAACTTCCGACTTCAACTGTATAAGCATGTGTATACAGACAGTCAGCATGTACAGTGCATTCGGGAAAAGCTTTCAGACCCCTAGACTTTTTCCAAATGTTGTTGTTACAGCCTTATTCTAAAATAGATTAAATGAACATGTTCCTTATCAATCTACACAGAATACCCCATAATGACAAAGCAAAAAAATATATATATATATATATTTTTTTTAAAAATCAAAATGTATTAAAAACAAATAACAGAAATACCTTATTTACATAAGTATTCAGACCCTTTGCTATGAGACTCGAAATTGAGTTCAGGTGCATCCTGTTTCGATTGGTCATCCTTGAGATGTTTCTACAACTTGATTGGTGTTCCACCTGTGGTCAATTCAATTGATTGGACATGATTTGGAAAGGCACACACCTGTCAATATAAGATCCCACAGTTGACAGTGCAAAAAGAGCAAAAAACAAGCCATGAGCTCAAAAGGAATTGTCCGTAGAGCCACGAGATAGGATTGTGTCAAGGTACAGTAAGGGAACCAAAAAAATATTTGCAGCATTCAAGGTCCCCAAGAACACAGTGGCCTTTATCATTCTGAAATTATAAAAGTTTGGAAACACCAGGACTCTTCCTAGAGCTGGCCGACCAGCCAAAGTGAGCAATCAGGGGAGAAGAGCCTTGATCAGGGAGGTGACCAAGAACCCGATGGTCAATCTGACAGAGCTCCAGAGTTCCTCTGTGGAGATAGGAGAACCTTCCAGAAGGACAACCATCTCTGCAGCACTCCATCAATCAGGTCTTTATGGTAGAGTGGCCAGACGGAAGCCACTCCTCAATAAAAGGCCCATGAGAGCCCTCTTGGAGTTTGCCAAACAAAAGGCACCTAAAGACTCTCAGACCATGAGAAACAAGATTATCTGGTCTGATGAAACCAATATTGAACTATTTGGCCTGAATGCCAAGCTTCACATCTGGAGGAAACCTGGCACCATCCCTACGGTGAAGCATGGTAATGGCAGCATCATGCTGTAGGCATGTTTTTCAGCAGCAGGAACTGGGAGTCTAGTCAGGATCGAGGGAAAGATGAACGGAGCAAAGTACAGAGAAATCCTTGATAAAAACCTGCTCCAGAGCACTCAGGACCTCAGACTGGGGCAAAGGTTCACCTTCCAACAGGACAACGACCCTAAGCACACAGCGGCTTCGGGACAAGTCTCTGAATATCCTTGAATGGGCCTGCCAGAGCCCAGACTTGAACCCGATCGAACATCTCTGGAGAGACCTGAAAATAGCTGTGCAGATACGCTCCCCATCCAACCAGACAGAGCTTGAGAGGATCTGCAGAGAAGAATGGGAGAAACTCCCCAAATACAGGTGTGCCAAGCTTGTAGCGTCATACACAAGAAGACTCAAGGCTGTAATCGCTGCCAAAGGTACTGAGTAAAGGGTCTGAATACTTATGTAAATGTGATATTTCAGTTTATTTTTGATATATTTGAAAAAATGGCAAAAAAAACTGCTTTTGATTTTTCATTTTGAGGTATTGTGTGTAGATTGATGAGGGAAAAAAACTATTTAATCCATTTTATAATGGTTGTAACATAACACAATGTGGAAAAAGTCAAGGGGTCTGAATACTTTCCGAATGCACTGTATAGCATCTGTATACAGTTAGTTAGCATGTATAAATAAGCATGTATAGCATTTGTATACAGACAGTTCGATAGCATGTATATATAGACAGCATGTATAGCGTGTGTGTATATAGACTGTTAGCCAGCATGTATAGGATGTCTATATAGACAGTTAGCATGTATATAGATATTTCTGGTTATTGAGATGGGGTTATAGGAGTGAGGAAAGGCGCTAGAGACTGGAAAGGGACAGGGCCATAGAGTGAGGGAAGGCGCTAGAGACTGGAAAGGGACAGGGCCATAGAGTGAGGGAAGGCGCTAGAGACTGGAAAGGGACAGGGCCATAGAGTGAGGGAAGGCGCTAGAGACTGGAAAGGGACAGGGCCATAGAGTGAGGGAAGGCGCTAGAGACTGGAAAGGGACAGGGCCATAGAGTGAGGGAAGGCGCTAGAGACTGGAAAGGGACAGGGCCATAGAGTGAGGGAAGGCGCTAGAGACTGGAAAGGGACAGGGCCATAGAGTGAGGGAAGGCGCTAGAGACTGGAAAGGGACAGGGCCATAGAGTGAGGGAAGGCGCTAGAGACTGGAAAGGGACAGGGCCATAGAGTGAAGGAAGGCGCTAGAGACTGGAAAGGGGCAGGGCCAGAGTGAGGGAAGGCGCTAGAGACTGGAAAGGGACAGGGCCATAGAGTGAGGGAAGGCGCTAGAGACTGGAAAGGGACAGGGCCATAGAGTGAGGGAAGGCGCTAGAGACTGGAAAGGGGCAGGGCCATAGAGTGAGGGAAGGCGCTAGAGACTGGAAAGGGACAGGGCCTCTGGTGTTACCTGCTGCTGAGGAAGCAGCTCTGGATGACCTTGATGATGTAAGCGGCCGCCTCCTTCTCACTCATACTGGGGTTGAACCGCTGCCTGTGAACCCAAACACACATGTTCAGAAATGGTCAAGAGACTTTGCAAAAATGTAATCTATGCACCCATGTGGTTTATTGATGTACTGACTTGAGCAGTTTGATGGTCTGTCCTCTGAAGCATGGTAGTCCAGTGTCCAGCATCAAAGTGACCAGAGACACCACCGCGTCCATGTAGGGCCTGACGCAGAGGAGAAAAAAAAATCTGATTAACCCAAAAGAACGACAGTTTAGATGCAAATAAGATTGAGACACACCCACTCTTACCTGACGGCCAGGTACCCCCTGACACACATCTCCATGAACCATTTGAAGGGAGTGGCTTCCATCTTGCCTCCCATGATCATCACCATCTCATCAGTCAGCTTGATGTCCGGCTCCCAGCCCAGGTTACCACCAGGAGAACTCTCAAACATGAAGCCAAAGTCTGAAAGTAGATTTCTTTGTTTTTGTTAGACAACTAATATACAGTGGGGGACTAAAATGATTGACACCCTTTTGACAAAGATGAGCAGTAAATGACTGTATAAAATAAATAACTCAAATACTGAGCTGTATTGGATGTAAAAAAAACATTTGGAAAATGGTATTTTATACTAACACAATTACTCAGAGAAATAGATTTAGTTTAAACAAGTAATATTAGGTTTTCCTAAAAAAGATCGGAGTCTAAATTATTTACTTTCCCTCTCACCGTTACGGGAGGTTAGCAGGTCTTGGGGTTATGATCTGTGACCCTTTCTCACTCATTATTCACAATTAATTCAGGATTATCCATAATCTTGGTAGCATCCACATTCATTTAGAAATGTTAAGAAACATTATGTTCTTATTTACAATAAAAGTGACTCCAAAATGACACAATACATGATTTACCATTCATTTCGATTGGGCACAAAATAAATCAGAGAAACAACCTAAACGAACCGCAAATGCATCCAACAAATATTAAACTTTTGACTACTTTATTTATAAGAATCTTTAGGGGTTCTAACTTGAAATATACTTATTCCAGTCACGATATTAGAACTTATTGATTATGTCACATGTACATGTTAAAATTCTATTGGTGTTAGGGGTCAATGAAGAGTGAATAGGAACTTTGGGAATGGAAATGTACTGTGAGAGAAAAGGAAAACAGTATTACGACCCCGGTCTGTCGAGTAAAGGTGAACAGGATGTCACTGATAAACATCATGGAGAAGTGACCGGAAAAAGAGGAACTGCTACCAGACTGTTTGACCAGAGCAACAGTTGGGCAACACATAAGAAGTTCCAAGAAGTTGTAACCCTACTCTCATCATGACATATAAATGGTTGGTTGATCATGTGCAAAGTGTGCTTGCAGCTGAGGCACGCAGTGGGTTTGAGTCTTCACTCTGTTTGTACAATCATTTTGGCCCTTACCTTTTTGATAACATTCTCTGTTTCTCTGAGAAATTGTATTAGTATAAAATAATATAATTGCCCCCTTTTTTGCCTACAATATCAGTATTTTAATTATTTATTTGATTAATTATTGCTCATCTTTATCAAAAGGTGTCCATCATTTCAGACCCCACTGTAAATTAAATGAATATCTTTATTGTCCCAAAGATAAATAATGTGTCCCTTGCTATATTAAATGAATGAGTGTGTGGATGAGGTTAAGGGTGACTGATTGTGTACCAATATGGACTATGTTATGGATGATTTTGTACCTATGTGGATGAGGTGTCCCTTGCTGTCCAGCATGATGTTCCCGTTGTGTCTATCTTTGATTTGCAGCAGAAAGAGCAGCAGGCTGTAGGCTGCCATACTACGGATGAAGTTGTACCTCGCCTAGAAAGTGTGGGCGACGGAGAGAGAGAATAGGTTGCGCCTTCTGTGCACAATGTTGGTGAGGTAAAAGAGTTGATGTATATTAAGGCAACTGTTCCATTTGAATGACAAGAGACATACAGTGCCTTCAGAGAGTAATCAGACTTATTCCACATTTTGTTGGGTTACAGCCTGAATTCAAAATCGATTAAATATAATTTTTTCTCTCACCCATCGACACACAATACCCCATAATGACAAAGTGAAAACATGTTTTTAGACATTTTAGCAAATGTATTGAAACTAAATACAGAAATCTCATTTACAGCTGTGAGTCTTTCTAGGAAAGTCTAAGAGCATTCCACACCTTGAACTTTGCGACCTTTTGCCACATTTCAGGCTTCAAACATAAAGATATAAAACTGTATTTTTTTGTGAAGAATCAACAACAAGTGGGACACAATCATGAAGTGGAACGACATTTATTGGATATTTCAAACTTTTTTAACAAATCAAAAACTGAAAAATTGGGCGTGAAATTATTCAGCCCCCTTAAGTTAATACTTTGTAGCGCCACCTTTTGCTGCGATTACAGCTGTAAGTCGCTTGGGGTATGTCTGTTTTGCACATCGAGAGACTGAAATTTTTTCCCATTCCTCCTTGCAAAACAGCTCGAGCTCAGTGAGGTTGGATGGAGAGCATTTGTGAACAGCAGTTTTCAGTTCTTTCCACAGATTCTCGATTGGATTCAGGTCTGGACTTTGACTTGGCCATTCTAACACCTGGATATGTTTATTTTTGAACCATTCCATTGTAGATTTTGCTTTATGTTTTGGATCATTGTCTTGTTGGAAGACAAATCTCCATCCCAGTCTCAGGTCTTTTGCAGACTCCATCAGGTTTTCTTCCAGAATGGTCCTGTATTTGTCTCCATCCATCTTCCCATCAATTTTAACCATCTTCCCTGTCCCTGCTGAAGAAAAGCAGGCCCAAACCATGATGCTGCCACCACCATGTTTGACAGTGCGGATGGTGTGTTCAGGGTGATGAGCTGTGTTGCTTTTACGCCAAACATAACGTTTTGCATTGTTGCCAAAAAGTTCAATTTTGGTTTCATCTGACCAGAGCACCTTCTTCCACATGTTTGGTGTGTCTCCCAGGTGGCTTGTGGCAAACTTTAAACAACACTTTTTATGAATATCTTTAAGAAATGGCTTTCTTCTTGCCACTCTTCCATAAAGGCCAGATTTGTGCAATATACGACTGATTGTTGTCCTATGGACAGAGTCTCCCACCTCAGCTGTAGATCTCTGCAGTTCATCCAGAGTGATCATGGGCCTCTTGGCAGCATCTCTGATCAGTCTTCTCCTTGTATGAGCTGAAAGTTTAGAGGGACGGCCAGGTCTTGGTAGATTTGCAGTGGTCTGATACTCCTTCCATTTCAATATTATCGCTTGCACAGTGCTCCTTGGGATGTTTAAAGCTTGGGAAATCTTTTTGTATCCAAATACGGCTTTAAACTTCTTCACAACAGTATCTCGGACCTGCCTGGTGTGTTCCTTGTTCTTCATGATGCTCTCTGCACTTTTAACGGACCTCTGAGACTATCACAGTGCAGGTGCATTTATACGGAGACTTGATTACACACAGGTGGATTGTATTTATCATCATTAGTCATTTAGGTCAACATTGGATCATTCAGAGATCCTCACTGAACTTCTGGAGAGAGTTTGCTGCACTGAAAGTAAAGGGGCTGAATAATTTTGCACGCCCAATTTTTCAGTTTTTGATTTGTTAAAAAAGTTTGAAATATCCAATAAATGTCGTTCCACTTCATGATTGTGTCCCACTTGTTGTTGATTCTTCACAAAAAAATACAGTTTTATATCTTTATGTTTGAAGCCTGAAATGTGGCAAAAGGTCGCAAAGTTCAAGGGGGCCGAATACTTTCGCAAGGCACTGTATATAGGCTTGCCATAACAAAGGGGTCGAAAACTTATTGACTGAAGATATTTCAGCTTTTCATTTTTTATTAATTAGTAAAAATCTTTAAAAAAACAAATTCTACTTTGACATTATTGGCTATTGTGTGTAGGCCAGTGACAAAATAAAATCTAAACGTAATACATTTTAAATTCAGGCTGTAACAACAAAATGTGGAAAAAGTTAAGACCTGTGAATACCTTCTGAAGGCACTGTAAGTATATGTCCAAATACGTGAAAAAATACCACAGTGGGTCAGGTCAGGGATGAAGGTTCAGGGGTTGGGGGACAGTCATCTCACCTTCTGAAAGGCCAGAGTGGACTCATCTCCGTACTGGTTCCTGAAATAGTCGTACATCCCAAAGTCCGTCTGTCTGCCCAGCTGGTCACGGGACTTACAGTCGGGGATACACTCGATCACACCACACTGGACACCGAGACAGATACAAGCAAAACATTTTAGCGTCCCCCCTCTTGACAGCGGAAAGTAAAAATTGAAGTTTTAGAGCAGATTTCTGAGATTCTACACATTTTAGCAGAGAAGATTTGACAAATGTACAACTAATTTCATGCAATTCTACTCATTTTGCCATGGGGCAGAGAGAAGATTTAGCAAGTTTCAAACTCATTTCATGCTAATCGAAAAATGTTGATATGGGGCAGAGAGAATAATTCACATTTTATTGGTCACATACACATGGTTAGCAGATGTTAATGCGAGTGTAGCGAAATGCTTGTTTATATAACTGGCCAAGACTAACTTACCAATAAAAAAAATCTTAGCTGACATGCTGATGCACGACAAAATGTTGAAATTGCACCTGGTGTATTCCACTATTCTAACTCTGAACAGTAAGTTGAGATGGCTACAGGGTAAAAACGGTCTCAACTTACTGTTCGGAGTTAGAATAGTGGAATACACCAGGTGCAATTTCGAAATTGATCCGTGGGCCTGCAAAAAGGGGTGTAGAGGGTATTCTTACCCCGGGGGCAGTAGCAACCACTCTGTAGGGAAACACAAACAGGTCCAGTCCCACCAGCTGGAAGATGTTCTTAAACAGACCAATGATCTGGAGAGCCAGCATGTCCTGGAGGGACAAAGAGAGAGGAGGTAAAGAAAAGGAGGTATGGAGAGAATACAATTATCAGAAAATGCTGATGACATTTTGTGCTGTTTATAAAGTGCTGAGTATGTAAAATATGCGTGTGGTGTGTGTGTGTCGTACCTGTCTGCAGTCGTCGCCCACTTTAAAGATCGCAGCTTGCCAGACGATCCTGCGAGCTACTTCTTCGCTGTCCTCCCCGTCCTGAGAGTCTGACTGACAACGCAGACCCTCCTTCTCCAGTTCACTGACCCCACAACGCTTCACCTTGAACTTAGCTAGGTAAGGGGCCTTGGCAGCACTGGGGGAGACCAGAGACAGCAGTCGGATATACAGTGCATTCAGAAAGTATTCAAACCCCTTCCATTTTTCCACATTTTGTTACGTTACAGCCTTATTCTAAAATGGATTCAATGAATTATTTTCCTCACCAATCTCCACACAAAACCTCATAATGACAAAGCGAAAACAGGTTTTACGAAATGTATTAAAAAAACTGAAATAGCTTATTTACATAAGTATTCAGACCCTTTGCTATGAGACTCAAAATTGAGCTCAGGTGCATCCTGTTTCGATTGATCATCCTTGAGATGTTTCTGCAACTTGCTTGGAGTCCAGCTGTGGTAAATTCAATTGATTGGACAAGATTTGGAAAGGCACACACCTGTCTATATAAGGTCCCACAGTTGACAGTGCATGTCAGTGCAAAAACCTAGCCATGAGGTCGAAGGAATTGTCTGTAGAACTCCGAGACAGGATTGTGTTGAGGCACAGATCTGGGGAAGGGTACCAAAAAATGTCTGCAGTATTGAAGGTCCCCAAGAACAGACTCTTTCTAGTGCTGGCCACCCAGCCAAATTGAGCAATCGGGGGAGAAGGGCCTTGGTGAGGGCTTGGTGAGGGAGGTGACCAAGTACCCGATGGTCAATCTGAAAGAGCTCCAGAGTTCCTTTGTGGAGATGGGAGAACCTTCCAGAAGGACAACCATCTCTGCAGCACTCCAACAATCAGGCCTTTATGGTAGAGTGGCCAGACGGAAGCAACTCCTCAGTAAAAAGCACATGACAGCCCGCTTGGAGGTTTTCCAAAGGGCACCTAAAGGACTCTGACAATGAGAAACAAGATTCTCTGGTCTGATGAAACCTAGATTGGCCTGAATGCCAAGCGTCACGTCTGAAGGAAACCTGGCACCATCCCTACGGTGAAGCATGGTGGTGGCAGCATCATGTTGTGGGGATGTTTTTCAGTGGCAGGGACTCGGAGACTAGTTAGGATCGAGGGAAAGATGAACAGAGCAAAGTACAGAGAGATCCTTGATGAAGTCCTGAGCGCTCTGGAGCAGGTTCTCAGAATGGGGCAAAGGTTCATCTTCCAACAGGACAATGACCCTAAGCACACAGCCAAGACAACGCAGGAGTGGTTTCAGGACAAGTCTCTGAATGTTCTTGAGTGTAGCGTCATACCCAAGAAGACTCGATGCTGTAATCGCTGCCAAAGGTGCTTCAACAAAGTACTGAGTAAAGGGTCTGAATATTTATGTGAATGTGATATTGCAGTTATGTTTAAAAACCTGTTTTAGCTTTGTCATTATGGGGTATCATGTGTAGATTGATGAGGGGGGAAAAAACAATTTCATCCATTTTAAAATAAAGATGTAACGTAACAAAATGTGGAAAAAGTCATAGGGTCAGAATACTTTCCAAATGCACTATACATGCTGTGAGATAGGAAAATAAACCTTTCTTGAAATAGCCGAAGAAAGGAATAGATATCCACATACCATTGAATGCTCCTGTGTACTTTATTGCAACGTTTCAACTGAAAGGTCTTTGTCAGGCATAAAAATCATCAATTAAATCAATCGAATGAATAAAATCAATTTGTCAGTACCTTTGCATGGGTGTTCCAGACTTGTAGTCGATGTCTAGTACGATGGCCTCTGGGTTACTGGGCAGATAGCAGCCTGGAGGATGGCCACCAGTGGAGGACAGACATACAACGGTCAGACACACACATACCTTACACTACTGCTTCCACGTAGCACAATCACAGATATCGGAATCAACTGCTTACAGAGGTCAAAACACCTTGGGTAAAACTATTCATACATTTACAATACACCTCACTGTAATCCAACACGCACCCGCACAGACATAGGTATTGCATCATTTGGGCAAAAGTCCGTCCTCCACCCTCAGTCCTCTGTGACCCGGAAACCGATAAGTGGTTGAGAGGCCAAGGAGAAGTCAATTTGTTAGTAGGCGAACGGGAAAGTGTCCTCCCCTCGAGGAGGACAGTCATGTGTATCCTACCTGAGCCCTTCGCGGAAGAGTTGAAAAAAATCTATCACACCCTTTGAAACCAGCTTTTGAAAGCATGCACACGTTTAAAGACAACATACTATTTATTGTTTTATCTATAAAATGTCTTGCAGAAGTAACTTCACTTGTTTTTCATCACTTCACACATTGATTTTGTCATTTGCCTGATGACGCGCGGGTGGAGAGGGAGTCTCGTTTCATACAAGGTCATTTTTCACACAGGTTCCCTCTCCTCTCCTCAATTACCTTTGACCTGTTTTTTTTGTGTTTTTGAATAAAAAATAAATACATTTAAAATGGAGGAGAGAGAGGACACAGGAGTTGAGCAAATCCAATTAAGGAAAGGCTGTTGTACCACGGATGTGTCCTAGCTGTTGTTACCTGGCTGGACTTTGATGTCAGACAGAGCCTTGAGACAGGCCCTCTTCCTCTCATCTCCCTTTGGGGTGGGCCTGAAAAACACCAACACTTCAATGTCCAAAAACTGAACTGGTTAACAGTAGTGGACTATATAAGGATGGGTGTTAGTCTCACTTAATGATTGCAGATACGTTGGTGATTTTGTCAAAGAAGTCAAACTCTCTCTGGAAGAAGTCTTTAGCCGCACCAGATTGAGCACCTATTATCTCCTCAACCATCTCCTCCAACAGATCCCCGATGTCGGCTACACGGAGAAAGAGAGAGAGAGAGAAAGAGAGAGAGAAAGAGAGAGAGAAAGAGAGAGAGAAAGAAAGAGAGAAAGAGAGAGAAAGAGAAAGAGAGAGAGAAAGAGAGAGAAAGAGAGAGAGAAAGAGAGAGAGAGAGAGAGACAGAGAGACAGAGAGAAAGGAGTGGTAAGAGTGAGTGTGTACATATGCGCGCGTGTGTATAAGTCACGACCAACATTATTGATAAAGATGAGCAAAGAAAACTGTATAACATCAATTATAAAAACACTGAGCTACAGTGTATTTTATGTTCTAAAATGTTATGTTCTTACTCTATACTAATACAATTGTCTTGCTGGAAGATCCACTTGTAAACAAGTATTAGCCTCCTGTCAGAGGCAACCAGGTTTTTGGCTGAAATGTCCTGGTACTTGGTAAAGTTCATGATACTGTTGACCTTAACAAAGGCCCCAGGACCAGTGGAAGCAAAATAGCCCCTTAACATCAAAGATCCATCACCATATTTTACAATAGGTATGGGGTTCTTTTCTGCATATGCATCCTTCTACCAACACCAAAGGGTGCCAATCATTTTGGTCGTGACTATGTGCGTGTGTGTGTGTCTCACGGTCTTTGTGGTGTGCCTCCTCGTCCAGGTAGATGTTCGTCTTCATGTTCCAGATGAACTGGTGGGCCAACAGCTGAGACTTCTGGGCCGCCCACAGGATGTACTCTCTCACATAGCCCATCTGCCAATCAAACACAAGCTTGTTATCTTTCACACCACACACAGGGTAATGTAGAAACACAGCAGCTAGTTAGTAGTGTCACTCACCTTGTCATAGCGCAGGGCCTGAACTATCTGAGGAATGTAAAACAGGATGGCATCCTAGAGAAGAAACAAATACATTAGGATAAGTGACGGTATAAAGTGTGTATGTGTGTGTGTGTGTGTGTGTTTCGTACCGGAGGAAACGACCGTAGAACTTTGACCCCGTACTGAGCGGTGAGGGGATGCGGGGGGTACATGGAGGAGAAGTAGGACAGGCCGGTGGGAGGGTCAGCAGGAGCCCAACACAGGATATGACTCAGCTCTGGAGAGTCTGCATCAATGGTGTGCCACGTCACCAGGAACTAGAAAACACACAATTATTTATTTTGTTGAATGACAAAAAACGTTCAATTAGAAACACCACCACTTTTGAACCTGAACTTTGTGGCTCTGACATAAAAAAACAACATGTTCTTCAACAAACATCTTTGAGGTATGATGAGCATTGGCCACTCCTGTGTAGCAGATGACTGCCGAACTACAGGTTGACTCACCTTGACGGCCTCAGGTACGTCACTGACCGCTCCAGGGTCCAGCCTCACCAGCCGGGTCACCTCAGCCACGATCGCATCGTTCTTAAACCTAAACACACACACGCGAGAGGGTTAGCACTAACATGCCACAATCGCAACGTTCTTCAACCTGACAACAACAGTTATTATTCAGGTGGAACCAATCTAAAGCTTTCCACGTTTGCCCTACACGTGTCTGTGTGAGACTGTGTGTGTTTACCTGGCAGGTAGCTGCATAGCCAGATAAGGAGCTATACTCCAGGCCAGGTTGACGTTGTCTTTCCACTGTTTCTCACTGAGGCTGATGTACTTGGACCTCCAGTTGGCGATGCTGGTCTCCACGGACTGTTCTGTAGCGATGGCCAACTCCTGGGTGCACAGAGGGTTGTACCAGGTAGTCAACCGCTCAATCTCACTGGCCTAGAGGAGGTGGGGGGAAGAGGACATCAGTCCTAGCAACAAAGTGGACGGTCAGAATGTAGGACTAAATGCAAATGAATAGCAAGGAGGGAGAGTCAAAGGGAATCTTTCTGTCCGAACATAAACCTTCCACAGTAAAAATCCCCACTGTTGCTCTCACCAGTAAGGCCAGCAGCAGGGTCCGACGCTTCATGTAGTATTTATGGAGCTGAGTCCCTCTGTTACTCTTCTTAGACATGCCTGGGGACAGGAAGGACATGGTCAGATCTCGCCGCGTGTGTGTGGGCGCATTGTGTCTGTCTGTCTTGTGTGTGTGTGTGTGTGTGTGTTGTGTTACCTGACTTCTTGGAGGCGGTGGACATGCCAGAGGACAGAGGGTAGGTGTTGATCCAGCCACTCTGGCCACTCTGCTGGGAGCGGGAGCTGGAGTCATGAGACATGGTGCTCCTGGGGTCCTGGGCCGTCATCACAGACAGACTGTTCAAAGACGGGTCCTGGTTGTCTACACACACACAGACAGGCATACAGTGCTTTCAGAAGGTATTCACACCCCTTTACTCTTTCCACAGTTCGTTGTGTTACAAAGTGGGATTCAAATAGATGTCATTATTTTGTTAATAATCTACACAAAATACTCTAATGTCAAAGTAGAAGAACAATTCTAGCATTTGTAAAAAAAGAAATAATTACAAATAAAACATTATTACATCTTGATTAGATAAGTATTCAACCCCGAAAGTCAATCAATAAAATCACATTTGGCAGCGACTACAGTTGTGAGTCGTTCTGGGCAAGCCTCTAAGAGCTTTGCATACCTGCATTGGACAATATTTGCACATTGTTCTTTTTAAAATTCTTCAAGCTCAGTAAAGTTGGTTGTTGATCATTGCTAGACAGCCCTTTTCAAGTCTTGCCGTAGATTTTGTCTCCCAGTGTCTGGTGAAATGCAGACTGAACCAGGTTTTCCTCTAGGATTTTGCTTGTGCTTAGCTCTATTCCGTTTCTTTTGATCCAGAAAATAACTCCCTAGTCCTTGCCGATGACAAGCATAACCATAACATGATGCGGCCACCACCATGCTTTAAAATATGAAGAGTGGAACTCAGTGATGTGTTGTGTTGGATTTGCCCCAAACTTAACACTTTGTATTCAGGACAAAAAGTTAAGTTCTTTGCCACATTTTTTGCAGTTTTACTTTAGTGCCTTATCCACAATATTACCCTAATCTGTCAATTAGGTTAGTATTGTGGAGTAACTACAGTGTCGTTGACCCATCCTCAGTTCTATCATAGCTATTAAACTTTTTAACTGTTTTAAAGTCACCTTTGGCCTCATGGTGAAATCCCTGAGCGGTTTCCTTCCTCTCCAGCAACTGAGTTAGGAAGGACGCCTTTATCTTTGTATTGACTGGGTGTATTCATACAACATCCAAAGTGTAATTAATAACTTCACCATGCTCAAAAGGGATATTCAAAGACGGTAAAAATAAAATTAAAACACATCTACCAATAGGTGCCCTTCATTGCGAAGCATTAAAACACCTCCTTGGTCTTTGTGGTTGAATCTTCACTGCTTGACTGAGGGACCTTTCAGATAATTGTATGTGTGGGGTACAGAGATGAGGTAGTCATATAAAAAATCATGTTAAACTATTACACAGTAAGTCCATGTCACTTATTATGTGACTTGTTAAGCAAATGTTTGCTCCTGAACTTATTTTGGCTTGCCATAACAAAGGGGTTGAATACTTATTGACTGAAGACATTTCAGCTTTTCATTTTAAATGAATTTGTAAACATTTCTAAACACATCATACTCCTTTGACATAGGGTATTGTGTGTAAACCAGTGACATTTTTTAATTTTTTTTATTCATTTGAATTTAATTCATTTTAAATTCAGGCTATAACAACAAAATGTGGAAAAAGTCAAGGGATGTGAATACTTTCTGAATACACTGTAGGTAGGGATAAAGTACACACACACACACACACAGTCTTTCTATCCCTTATTATTTGGGCCCTGGAGTTTTCCCGACTGTAATCTACTTCCTCATTTAACACTCTCTATCCATATCTCTTTATCCCTCCCTCTTTCCACTACAAACTCAACTATCTCCTGCTACAATTATCTCTGTCCATCTAACGCCTAATTCCTTCACATTCTCTAGCTACATCTTTCTCCATCCCTCAATGCATTCATCTAAAACAACATTGGCATGCATCCCTCTCCCTCCTAAATCCACACGGACATGCATCACCATCCATGGACAAGACATTGTGAAATATAAATGAGGTGACGAGCATCGTCTCAGCATTCGATGGAGAGGAAGGAGTTTTTGAAGAGCGATATGATGAGCTTTATAACGTTAGTCCTGTATTATATGAGATGACCATGCGTTGGTCCCACAGGCAGTGGTAGAATTTACCCCTAACCGCTGATACAGACAGACATTATTTCACCCACCTGATGGTAAAGGGTTACCATTGAGGGTAGAGTAATCTGATTCTAGATCTGTGGTTAGGGCTAGTTTCTACCCGGCGCGATCCGATGTGTTATGAAGTGAGATCATGTTGTTCTTGGGGTCGCCAGGGACGGACAGGAGGAAGGAGCGGTGTGGGTGGTGGAGAAGAAATAGGTCTCTCAAATTTCTCAATTTGTTTGTTTTCTTTTTGTTGACAAATTGACAAAACGAGCTGAGGGGCGGATTGGCATGATATAATGTGTAGAATAATAATAATAAATAATCAATCATGCATTTTATCAGAGGTGGCAAATCTGCGCCTTGCTCCGCAGCAGACAAATAGATGGATAGAGTAAAATAGATATAAAGAAAGAGAGACCGAAAGAAAAAGAGAGCGAGAAAGTGAGAAAGAAAAAGAGAAAGAAAGAGAGAAAAAGAGACAGAAAGAGAAAGAGAGACAGAAAGAAAGAAATAGATAGAGAAAGAGAGACAGAAATAAATAGAGTGAGATCCTACAGACTATAAAGATTTATCGATCTATGAGCAACGTAGCAAGGAGCCTGATCAGGCGTCAGATTTGACCTGTGTAAAAACATGCTCTTGTAGTCTTGCAATGCTGTTGTTAATCAGCCGGTGTTTCCACCGCTGTAGGCTTACTTAGCATCGATATCGGAGAAGTGCTGGACACGATTAGTGATCCGAATATCCCGGCAGAGAGGGTGCTGGGGGTGGGCACGGCGCCTAGCTCACCGGGAGGAACCAGCTGGCACGCCGCCAGGTACTTCTTGTCCGACAGGATGCTGGCGTAGAAACGAATCATGAAGCTGATGTCCTCGCGCAGACGCTTGTCCCCCTGAGTAGGGAACTTAGGAGGGGCACTAGAGAGGGAGGGGGGGAAAGAGAATGAGGGAAGTATACAATTAATTAACACAAGAAAATCCTGACCTCTGGATCATTGGCCCCTTTGGGCCAATGACACGTGTTACGAACAACAACATTCTGCATAATAAATACCTCTTTTACATTAGTATTATAATTTTAGCTTACGGCACCTGGTATTCATAGGCGGTCTCCCGTCCCAGTACTAATCAGGCCCGACCCTGAACAGGTGTTCAACAGGTGGTATGGCCTCAAGCGTATTTTTTTGTACCCCATTTCCTCCCTGCTCCAAAACCGCCATAAAAAAAGCCAGACTACTGTTTGCAACTGCACATGGGGACAAAGATCATACCTTTTGGAGAAATGTCCTCTGGTCTGATTACACAAAAATAGTAGTGTTTGGCCATAATGACCATCGTTATGTTTGGAGGAAAAAGGGGGAGGCTTGCAAGCCGTGAAGCACAGCGGTGGCAGATTCATGTTGTGGGGGTGCTTGGCTGCAGGAAGGACTGGTGTACTTCACAAAATAGATGGCAGGAAAATTATGTGGAAATATTGAAGCAACATCTCAAGACATCAGTCAGGAAGTTAAAGCTTGGGTCTTCCAAATGGACAATGACCCCAAGCAAACTTCCAAAGTTGTGGCAAAAGGGCTTAAGGACAACAAAGCCAAGGTATTGGAGTGGCCATCACAAAGCCCTGACCTCAATCCTATAGAACATTTGTGGGCAGAACTGAAAAAGCTTGTGCGAGCAAGGAGGCCAACAAACCTGACTCAGTTACACCAGCTCTGTCAGGAGGAATGGGTCAAAATTCACCCAACTTATTGTGGGAAGCTTGTGAAAGGCTACCCAAAACATTTGACCAAAGTTAAACAATTTAAAGGCAATGCTACCAAATACTAATTTAGTGTATGTAAACTTCTGACCCACTGGGAATGTGATGAAATAAGTAAAATATTAAATAAATAATTCTCTCTACTATTATTCTGACATTTCACATTCTTAAAATAAAGTGGTGATCCTAACGGACCTAAGACAGGGAATTTTTGCTAGGATTAAATGTCAGGAATTGTAAAAAACTGAGTTCATATTTATTTGTCTAAGGTGTATTTAAACTTCCGACTTCAACTGTAAGTAGTACTAGTATTTTTACTTTAAGTACTTTTGTGTGTGTAACTGAAGTAGTCGAAGGAGGTGGAGTAGAACTTCCTGTGTGTGTGTGTAACTGAAGTAGTCGAAGGAGGTGGAGTAGAACTTCCTGTGTGTGTGTGTACCTGAAGTAGTCGAAGGCGGTGGAGTAGAACTTCCTGTGTGTGTGTGTGTGTGCGTGTGTACCTGAAGTAGTCGAAGGTGGTGGAGTAGAACTTCCTGTGTGTGTGTGTACCTGAAGTAGTCGAAGGCGGTGGAGTAGAACTTCCTGTGTGTACCTGAAGTAGTCGAAGGCGGTGGAGTAGAACTTCCTGTGTGTGTGTGTGCGTGTGTACCTGAAGTAGTCGAAGGCGGTGGAGTAGATCTTCTCTCGGAGGACATTTCTGATGGTGGTGTTGGTGACTACGTCAGAATGGAGCAGTGCTAGACCCAGAGTTAGGAGCCTACACACACACACACACAGAGAGAGAGATTACCTCAATGAATTTGCTCTGAATCAGAAACTGGATCTTGTGTGTGTGTGTGTGTGGACCTAAAGCGAGGTCCGATGGCGGCTACGTGGCGGTTGAGGCTGCTCTTGGCCCCGCCTACATTGAGGGAGAGCGAGCGTTGTAATAGGCTCCCGAATATCTCCACCTGGTCTTCACTGGAATATTTAGCTATCTCAAACCTCTGAACCAGAAACTGGAGAGAGAGAAGGAGAAAGTAGAAGACAAGTTGGAGGGGGAGGGGCATGGAATGAAAACACATAGGACTCATGCAGTGAATTCCACTTACTCTAGTATTTTAAGCGAACTGGATTGAACTCACACACACACACACACACACACACACACACACACCTCTATCCAAATGCAGTGAGGGGTGACGTCGGGGGGACAGGGGACAGGCTGACTCTCCTCTGAGGCTGCTAGGGGATCAGCCTCCACCTGAGCATCAGAGAACAAGCCCATCTTCAGCTCCACTGTCATCTGCCACGCCCCCGCCATCTCACGCATGAACTACAGACAGAGAGAGAGAATACCCGTGTTAGTGTGGGTTTGAATCCGGGTCCCACCACTATTTTCACAGAAATACACAATGTTAATTCAACTCCAGCAATAGATGTCTACAACATGCTTACCGGGACCTCCACTCCAGTGCGAGCAGCCAGCAGCCATTCCCAGCAGGCGATAGCCGTCTCCATGCCGTGCTCTGTAAACATCTTCAGAGGAGACCAACACAGGTGGTGCAGCAGCTGCGGATCACACTCTTCACAGAGAGAGAGAGCGAGAGAGACAACACAAGCCTTCAATATAATGAGACAGACAGACAGGCACAGACAGACACACACACCACAGCGAAAACTGGACAAGGGACTACATCCATGGAAAAATGCACCCCAATGGGCAATATCAGGGATGGGCAATATCAGGGATGGGCAATATCAGGGAAGGGCAATATCAGGGAAGGGCAATATCAGGGAAGGGCAATGGGCCGAATCCATTCAATCTGGCCCGGGGGAGGTTGGAGTAAAAAACAAAACATCTATATCTATCTATAATAAATCCAGGCCACTCTAAAACTAGACAGAAAGTATGTAGACATCATAATGGACCGATACGTTTTCAAATAGCTGCCCTTTCTCTGGCCTGCTAAAGACTTCTGATGAACACATCGATCTGGACAAAAATATGCGCAGCCCTTCAGCTGAATTCTGAAAGCCCGATGTAGCCGGAAATGATTGCCCGACCCTGGGCTACATGGTGCCTTCATGCCCTTCCAAACCAAAGTCAACTCGTCAGCACACACACCTTTAGTGCTGATGAGCAGAGCAGCCAGTTTGAACATGTTCTCAGTGAAGGCCTCAGGGTTCTGAGTGTCAAGGGCCTCTGTCATCTGTTTGACCATCAGGGTGGACAGGTCTGACTGGCTACGCACCGCCTCAATGAAATGAATCATACCTGCCACCTGGAGGGAGAAACACACACGCACACACACACACACACACACGCAATGTCGATGTGAACCGCAACATCGTTCTGTTGACTCAGCCGAAGAAATATGAGGTCTATGAAGAACTGAGTGTCCGGTCCAGAACTGTAGTAGTGTCTCTCTGTACCTCTCCAGCATAGCGATTCCTCAGGTTGAGTGAGGCCATGAAGTTGGAGTAGTCTTTCTTCACACAGGCTGGCCTCTCTGTCAGCTGAGTGATCTGGAGGGGAGGAAGGGACTTGGTTAGTGTGTGTGTGGACACGTTTTACTATACTTGTGAGTACCAGAAGTCCTACAACTCTGAGAAGTCAGGATATTTTGCCGGTCCTCACTTATAAAAAGGCTATTTTAGGCTTAGGGTTAGGGTTTAGGTTTAGAATTAGGGTTAGGTTTAGGGTTAGAGTTATGGAAAATAACATTTTGAATGGAAATACATTTTTAGGTGTGTGTGTGTTCTCACCCCTAGCGTAGTGCTCTGTCTGTTGTAGCCAGCGAAGTGCAGGATGCTCTCTGTAGCCATGGCCAGGCCAGTGTGCTGGGACAGACCTGACACCCAGTTCTGATGCTTGTTCAGGTACTCCTGGAGATGGAGAAGAACATCAAAAACAGGGAATAAAGACAAGACTCATCTAAAACCTTGACTTCTTAAAAAAAAAGCCATTTAGAACCTCTTCATGAACAATGATTTGACAGAACATCTGCAATGCGTTTCCATCTGCTTTTCCTTTACAAAATGTGTGTGTGTGTGTGTGTAGCTCACCTGTAGGTGTGACTTGGTGACAGAGGGGGCCCACTTCATGGCTTCTTTCAGGATCTCCCCACAGCGAGCAGCAAAGTCCTTCACTATGCTCTACAACCACATAGAAACGTCAATGCAACATTCAGAAAACACACACACACACACACCAAACACACATTCCTACCTCTCTGGCCTCGTATGTGTCTGGTACAGTGATCCTGTAAGGGGTGTCCGGGATGTCGTAGTACGGCTGGTCCTTATGGATGTCCTATACACAAAGCAGGGGCACAAGTCAATACATTGAGGGATCACAGAGAATAACAATTGGCAGGTGGATACCAGAGAGCATGTGTGCGCACCGCGCCGAGGGAGAGGGAGAGGGTCTGCAGGATGTCCAGCATCGTCTTCAGTACGCGGCCACTCCACAGCAGGTGGGGGAACGTTTCGGCCAGACCTGACAGGTATTTGTCGGCCACCCTACGGATCCTCTTGTGGATGTGGTTGAAGTTGACCAATAGGAACTGAGCGTGGCGCTCCAACTCTTCCTCGTGGGCTTTGGTCTTCGGCTGGGGAGAGAAACACAGGAGAGAGCAACGGTTAAACCAACCCACCAATCATTGGAGAGGACATGCTCCACAGACGGTCAGGTGTCCTTGACTTTCAGATGCTCTTGCGTCTCTCCGTTTTGATTGAATCTGACGACGGTCCTCAAATATTCGTTGTACGACTCCATGGCTCGTGTTGGGTGTTAAGTGTTATCCGACAACCTTACCTTCTCAGCCATCATCTGTAGGAAGACCTCGAACACTTTGTCCCCAACGGCTATCACACACTGCATCATACCTGGAGACAAAGAGAGGAGACATTCATTATATCACTGTCTAAATCATGTGGAATAAACAGCAAATATATTTGTAATAAATGTGTAATAGCGGTCTAATACATGAGTAATACCTATGTAACACCTGTGTAGTAACTGCAATGACTGTGTAATGCAGCTTACCAGACTTGTCCTTCTGGATGGCTCTGTCCTCAAAGTAGCGGAACATCACCTGGAAACGGTCAGAGTCTAGAGCACGCAGCATCCTGGTGAGAGAAGAGGGGAGAGATGGATTGGAAACGGTCAGAGTCTAGAGCACGCAGCATCCTGGTGAGAGAAGAGGGGAGAGATGGATTGGAAACGGTCAGAGTCTAGAGCACGCAGCATCCTGGTGAGAGAAGAGGGGAGAGATGGATTGGAAACGGTCAGAGTCTAGAGCACGCAGCATCCTGGTGAGAGAAGAGGGGAGAGATGGATTGGAAACGGTCAGAGTCTAGAGCACGCAGCATCCTGGTGAGAGAAGAGGGGAGAGATGGATTGGAAACGGTCAGAGTCTAGAGCACGCAGCATCCTGGTGAGAGAAGAGGGGAGAGATGGATTGGAAACGGTCAGTCTAGAGCACGCAGCATCCTGGTGAGAGAAGAGGGGAGAGATTACCTCATGTACTCCAGCCTGTAGACAGACAGTAGGTAGGTCGACATGGCAAAGTCTAGTTTGTTGATGAGAGCAGACACCTCAGGAGGAGGATCTAGCAGGTTTATAATGGTGCTTCTCAGGTCATTCAGCTCCGCCTGAAAAAACACACACACACACACAAAACCAGGGAACGTCAGACAAGTGTGTGTGTGGGTTTGTAGTAGGACGTGTGTGTATGTCTGTACACGATCTGTATGTGTGTGTGGTTGCGTTTCGTACTGCGGTGACAGTGTCGTTCTTCAGGGCAGAGTTGTACTGTAGTTCAGAGCGTAGGGGTTCTCCACTGGGGAAAGTGAGGAGGGGAGACTTGGTGGCGATCTCACACACTCCCTCATACCACTCCTCTGGCCACAGACCTGCAGAACACACAAAACCCTTAATAAACCTATGCACTTTTACACAGCAGAATGACTGATAAACTCACTTTAATCTTACCACCAGATGGGTATAGGCCACCATTTAAACCACATCGAGTCAATTCTATAGATTGTACACCAATCCTGGTGGTTTACTGTAGTATATGTTAATATAATCTTAAACAGCCACCTGATCCCTCAACAGCGAAGCCCATCACCACAGAGTAGAGCCAGAAGTCTCTGAACAGCTTCTGCAGGCGAGGCTTCGCTTCCTTGATGGGCGGCAGACGCTTTGTCAGCTACACAGAGAAAGGAGACCCAGATCAATACGGAGTGTAGAGATGAAGTAGTGCTGCACAGACACTCGAGACAAATACTGCACAAACTGTTGAAAATACAAAATGTACAGAGGCAACCCACATACCACGGCAATAACAGGAATCAGTACGCCAAGGTTTCCTGCACTGCTTGAAGCCTGGAAATAAATAAACGATAGCTAAACAATGTCAACGCAAAACAACTAACACAAGCCTGTTGTCAAGGAACCTTGTAGTCTGGCCTAAGTTATGGTTACTGTGTAAATGGAGTGTACCTTCAGTGCGGGGCCCTTGTCCGAGGCCCTCTCGCTGGCCCTCTTGCCCTCCAGTCCAAGCTGGACAAACAGCTCCAGTAGGTTGACCAGCAGCTCATCTACCATCTGCTCTGCGGCCAGGTTAGCTGCTATGTTTGCTAACGCATTGATCACCGCCAGGGAACAGTGTCTGAAACACACATGAGATTAGCATAGTCGTTTTTAGTATAGTGGGTCATGGAGCTGGCTATGTGCAGTGAGTAGGGGTTCGGCAGTGGGGGACAGGGAAGGCCTGAGGATTTAAACTAAATGTGTGTCTTTTTACAATCATTTTAATGATCTTCTGATTTCATCTCTTCAGTTTGAGTCAGAAAGTGAGTGGGTTAATACTGAAGAGAAAAAAATATCCAATCAGGATTTTGCTTTGGTGGTCTCTGGGTAGAACAATCTAACGAGTTCAGCCAGCCATTGGCTAGGCCTTCAGAAGCTGGACAGAAGGCATTTTGCATTGTTCTGATTGGGTGGGGCCTACTGGAGTGAACGGGCTGCTTATTCTTTAACATTATTTGATGCATTGTGTGACTTCTGTCGTCTGTCTATCAGCCGTGTCTATGTGTTTGACCAAAACTGGAGTGCACAGGTATTACGGTCGCTGTCCTTTCAGCACAACGAGCCTGTCACATTTGATGCGACACTGTTGTTGTCTCTATTGGTGACAGTGGTGTTAGGCTATCATAGGTTGTGTAAACAGTAACCACGTTTACACGCACACCAATATCCCATTATTATTTTTTGGAGTTGACGCATATAGACATAATTAAAAACAGTATTAACCCCTCCACACTCCCATTTACAGCAACGACTTGGGGAATAGTTACAGGGGAGTGGAGGCGGGATGAATGAGCCAATTAGAAACGGGGGATGATTAAGTGACCATGATGGTATGAGAGCCAGATTGGGAATTTAGCCAGGACACCGGGGTTAACACCCTTACTCTTATGATAAGTGCCATGGAATCTTTTAGTGACCACAAAGAGTCAGGACACCCGTTTTAACGTCCCATCCGAAAGACGGCACCCTACAAATCATATCCCATTTACCATAACCTGGAAAAGCTTGTATACAGGTCATGAGATAGCTGGGATATGTTGATCTTAGACGGGATACTGTGGCATGTAAACATCTTATTCTGTTTGCTGTTGTTTTTCGCAGTCTGCTCAGTTTCACGGGTGTTGTGTGATGCTGTTCTCACCGGATTGTCAAATCCCTTCAGAAAGTAGGCTACCCGTGCAGTTCCATCTACCATAATACATCTATAATAATTGGTTTTGCTGATACTCTGCAGGCTACTGGACGATATAGCCTACTGCGGTGTTTCCCAAACTCGGTCCTGGGGACCCCAAGAGGTGCACGTTTTGGTTTTTGTTGGGAGTACTACACGGCTGTAATGCTAGGGCAAAAACCAAAACGTGCATCGAGTTAGGGAGACGCTGACCTACTGGGTTATGCTACTTTCACACCTAATTTAAATACGTTTTTTTGCTTATAATTTCCAACATTTGGTAGGCCATTTATATGTCAACTACAGTTACATGCAGATTCTCTTCGGTCATAACTTGTTGCCCCAGAAGTCTAAATAAAGCAGTGCTCACCAGAACGTCTTACATCAATAGAATGAATGCATTAGTAATCTAGCTGACACCAGTAAAGTTGTCGGTTTCGTTTAGGAAACCAGGGAGAAAAGTCAATAACTCCACAACAGAGGAAAGAATGGACCTGTGCAAAATGTCAACAGTTTGACCGGTTTTAAGGAAATGAGAAGCTGAGAAAAATCGATGAAACACGTTTCTGATAAGACAGTTCAGTTCGTCTTGGGTGCATATTTTATGTGGTTGAAATACTGTCTGCTTGCATAACAGTGTCCAAGACAACACGACACCCACATTCGCATTTTCTCAAGAGACGCTGAAATAAAGGATATTTCTCCACTCCTGTTCCCGAGACAAAATCAACATTTGGTGTATCATTTTACTGCAAGAAATGCATAATTCTGCAGGAGTTAATATTATATTACACTACATGTGAGAGGTTATAGACCTACAGTCAGTGTCCAGATGTCAGTTACGATTCCATTTAAACCTGATGATCTTAAATGAGGAATGTTCTGTTTATTCATGGTTACAGGGATACCAGTGAGCGGGATATCAGAAGTGCATGTAAACAGCTTATCCCGAATAAGACCTTAAGCGGGATATGAACTACTATCCGAAATACATGTAAACGTGGTCAATGATTTTTTTTGTTTTGCCGGTCACATTATTTTATGCTGTGTGTCACATGTCGTGTTCGTGCCGGTTCTGACTCTGTGTGTGCGGCAGCCCGAAGCGCGGCCAGGCCTGTTTGATTCATTCATGATGTCATCAAAAAGCATCGCTCCTCCTTCACTACAACCACAACGGACCAACTACAGAAGATATCATGTTTTCTGTTGTCTTCTTGTTTTTTTTTTGTTTGTTTGACACAACGTATTGGAAGATTTCTGGTCCCTCGGAAGCCCTAGCTCCTATAGTCATGATTGGCTACTGAGGATAGGATAGGGGGCAAAGGTTTAGGGGCTGAGGACACCTGTATCCGTGGTCCTTGTAGTCCTTGGTGGAGTAGACCATTGAGGAGGCCTTCACACTGATCTGCTGGAACAGGTTCCACACCTCCTGGTAGATATATTGCTGTGAGGTGAGAGAAAACAATGCGTTTGCTGAGGGATGTATTGCAAAGGGGAGAGAGGGAAGAAGGAATGAGTATAAAAGGACAAGATCGAGTGTGTGAGCGCCTTACATTCCCAGTGATGACCATGCATCCCAGCTGATCTATAATGAGTACATCTAGCTGTGAAGGCGGCTGGCAGAACTTCTGCTGTAGGATCTGCAGGATGGGCTCCATGACGCGGGGCGTGTCCCTCAGAGCCACCGCGATGTGACCCAGGGCTCTGATGGTGTGGTCTGGGATCAAGTGGGCCTCTCTGGGTGGGGGGGGGGAGACATACGGTTGGTCAGAGGAGCTGCCAGTCATTGCCACGGAGATGGGGATTGGTTAGAGCTCCTATCAATCACTGCAGGACAGTCTTTCTAGGCAGGTCACCTGAGGTTCACTAGCTAACATTGAGAGTTATTTCATAAGTAAAGGAAGAGGTGATGTTGGGGTCAGATAGACTTACTTGTCATTCTCTTGAGAGATGTAGAGACGGTTGGACAGGCTGGCTAGGAAAGCCTCCACTATAACACTGTCCATAGTCAGACCAGCCTTCAGACAGCTGAGAGAAGGGAAAAAAACAGACCGCATATTTGGTGACAGCGGCGAATGAAAGGCGCGAACGTTGCTTATATTTCTCTTCTCTGAAAACAAAAGTCTTTCCTCACCTGCAGATGTTGTCTATGGAGATGTCTCGGAGCTGCTCGTACATGGAGGGCTGGCTCTTCTTATTGGCGTGAGCACTGAACGTAGACTGGGAGTGCTCATTGGTCACGTGGATCTTGACCTCACCTGTCCCTGTGGTGTACTGGCTGTGGTACTTGTACAACTTGACCAGGACAGGAGAGGGGACCACCAGGAAGTCTCTGAGAGACATGGTGACAGAGTGGGCCACCACCGGGAACCGCTCACACAGACGACCCAGACCCTACACACAAACACACCCAGGATCATTCTTATTAGGTATGATTGATACTCGTATTATGCCATTCTCATCAACACAATATTGTGAAGACAGACAAAAACAGGAAGCGACTCGGATGGAACCACTGTCGGCATTTCAGAACCTACCTGTAGACAGCAGATGAGCAGGGGCATGTGAGCGATGATAACTTTACTGGACGTCTTGGACTGCAGCTTCTCCGACAGCTTGGTACACAGGTTCTCAGCTCCTGATCAAAGCAAAACGCATGAACAACAGTCGGTTTGTGTTCATTCCAAATGAATGACCCAATTTTTTTTTTCTTCCCGCTTTTCAAGGCATGCGCACGGGGGGGGGGGGGGAGCAGTCTCACCCTGCTCCTCAGTGACGGCCCAGACCATGAGGTCGACGCAGGCAGCGTTCGCCTGGCAGCGTAGCTTCAGAGGACTCAGCTCACTGTGGAGGTGATCTACATCATGTAGGATCCTCTGCAGCTCTGACTGGCTACTACTGAACTGCTCCAGGACAAAGTCATGAACCTCCTTCACATAGCCCGTCTGCAGGTCTGGGAACACCGCCACACCAACATCAATAACACACTCGTGGAACAGTCAGAAACACGTGCAGCAAACAGTCTGCTGAACTGATTCTGAACAATAGCAAATCAGGTCATATCAATAGGCTTTCTGTATATTAGAGATGGGTTCGGTTAGGCGAAAGGTTAGGGTCAGGTTAAAGGGGCAATCTGCCGTTCAAACAACAACAATGGTTTTGCTAAACAGCTGAGGGACTGGACTGGAGAAATGTAACCACGCTCTAATTCACAAATTGATTTCATGCATGAAATCAAAATGATAATTGTAACCATGTTTTGAGGCTGTATAGTGTTTGCTTACAACCAACTTATCTTTTGAGTTCTGATGGGGTACGACAGTTGAGTTCAGGAGGCACTTATAAGATATGGGTACATAATCATTCATGTATACGTCCAAAAATGGATGTAGCAACTGCAGATTTCTCCCCTTTAAAAAGGTTGGGGTGAGAGACCAGTGGGGTTATTACCTTTCAGGTTATACAGCGTGTCTCTGAGCATCTTGAAGATGGTCACATACAGAGGATCACTGAAGGTCCTGTAGTGCAGGTGCATACCTGGGTTCAACTACAGGGAGAGAACACAACAAACATGATGTAACATCTATCTTGAGGGCTCCACAGGAAAGTGCTTTCATTCAAATAGAGGGGAAATGAACCTACCTCCAGAAGTTCCTGCAAGGTGTCATCCAGTGTTTTCAGAAAGGATTCAGCGACAAACTGCTCAACCTGCACAAGACAAACAGAACACTTAGAAATTCATTCTGAAAAACGATTCCACAGTTCTATCCAACCCGATTCCACAGTTCTATCCAATTCTACAGTTCTATCCAACCCGATTCTACACATGTACTGACCATGTTGAGGAGCTGGCGCAGAATGTCCAGAGGGACGTCAAACTCTCCCTGGGCACTGCCCGTGAACAGAGGAGACACAGAGAAACTAGAACTGATGGTGGAGAAGAAATAGTCTGGGTCCACAGCACTACCATCAGGGAGATAGGAGCCTGGGGGGAAAGAAAGAAAGAGATAGAGAGAGGGTGACAGAGAGAGTGACAGAGAGAGGGAGAGAGGGTGACAGAGAGAGGGATAGAGAGAGGAAGGGAGAGAGGGTGACAGAGAGAGGGACAGATAGAGGAAGGGAGAGAGGGTGACAGAGAGAGGGACAGAGAGAGGAAGGGAGAGAGGGTGACAGAGAGAGGGACAGAGAGAGGAAGGGAGAGAGGGTGACAGAGAGAGGGATAGAGAGAGGAAGGGAGAGAGGGTGACAGAGAGAGGAAGGGAGAGAGGGTGACAGAGAGAGGAAGGGAGAGAGGGTGAGAGGGAGAGAGGGTGACAGAGAGAGGGTGACAGGGAGAGAGGGTGACAGAGAGAGGGAGAGAGGGTGACAGAGAGAGGGTGACAGAGAGAGGGTGACAGAGAGAGGGAGAGAGGGTGACAGAGAGAGGGATAGAGAGAGGAAGGGAGAGAGGGTGACAGAGAGAGGGATAGAGAGAGGAAGGGAGAGAGAGGGATAGAGAGAGGAAGGGAGAGAGGGTGACAGAGAGAGGAAGGGAGAGAGGGTGACAGAGAGAGGGATAGAGAGAGGAAGGGAGAGAGGGTGACAGAGAGAGGGATAGAGAGGAAGGGAGAGAGGGTGACAGAGAGAGGGATAGAGAGAGGAAGGGAGAGAGGGTGACAGAGAGAGGGATAGAGAGAGGAAGGGAGAGAGGGTGACAGAGAGAGGGATAGAGAGAGGAAGGGAGAGAGGGTGACAGAGAGAGGGATAGAGAGAGGAAGGGAGAGAGGGATAGAGAGAGGAAGGGAGAGAGGGATAGAGAGAGGAAGGGAGAGAGGGATAGAGAGAGGAAGGGAGAGAGGGTGACAGAGAGAGGGATAGAGAGAGGAAGGGAGAGAGGGTGACAGAGAGAGGGATAGAGAGAGGGTGACAGAGAGAGGGATAGAGAGAGGGTGACAGAGAGAGGGATAGAGAGAGGGTGACAGAGAGAGGGATAGAGAGAGGGTGACAGAGAGAGGGATAGAGAGAGGGTGACAGAGAGAGGGATAGAGAGAGGAAGGGAGAGAGGGTGACAGAGAGAGGAAGGGAGAGAGGGTGACAGAGAGAGGGATAGAGAGAGGAAGGAAGAGAGGGTGACAGAGAGAGGGATAGAGAGAGAGGGTGACAGAGAGAGGGATAGAGAGAGGAAGGGAGAGAGGGTGACAGAGAGAGGGATAGAGAGAGGAAGGGAGAGAGGGTGACAGAGAGAGGGATAGAGAGAGGAAGTGAGAGAGGGTGACAGAGAGAGGAATAGAGAGAGGAAGGGAGAGAGAGGGATAGAGAGAGGGTGACAGAGAGAGGGATAGAGAGAGGAAGTGAGAGAGGGTGACAGAGAGAGGGATAGAGAGAGGAAGGGAGAGAGGGTGACAGAGAGAGGGATAGAGAGAGGAAGGGAGGGTGACAGAGAGAGGGATAGAGAGAGAGAGAGAGAGAGAGAAGGGGGATAGAGAGAGGGAGGGTGAGAGAGAGTGATATATATAATGAGAAAAGTATCAGTCAAAAAGTGAGACGTGGGCTACTAAATCAACTGAAATACTTCCGAAATACACTGCTCAAAAAAAAATAAAGGGAACACTTAAACAACACAATGTAACTCAAGTCAATCACACTTCTGTGAAATCAACCTGTCCACTTAGGAAGCAACACTTATTGACAATACATTTCACATGCTGTTGTGCAAATGGAATAGACAACAGGTGGAAATTATAGGCAATTAGCAAGACACCCCCAATAAAGGAGTGGTTCTGCAGGTGGCGACCATAGACCACTTCTCAGTTCCTATGCTTCCTGGCTGATGTTTTGGTCACTTTTGAATGCTGGCGGTGCTTTCACTCTAGTGGTAGCATGAGACGGAGTCTACAACCCACACAAGTGGCTCAGGTAGTGCAGCTCATCCAGGATGGCACATCAATGCGAGCTGTGGCAAGAAGGTTTGCTGTGTCTGTCAGCGTAGTGTCCAGAGCATGGAGGCGCTACCAGGAGACAGGCCAGTACATCAGGAGATGTGGAGGAGGCCAACAACCCAGCAGCAGGACCGCTACCTCCGCCTTTGTGCAAGGAGGAGCACTGCCAGAGCCCTGCAAAATGACCTCCAGCAGGCCACAAATGTGCATGTGTCTGCTCAAACGGTCAGAAACAGACTCCATGAGGGTGGTATGAGGGCCCGACGTCCACAGGTGGGGGTTGTGCTTACAACCCAACACCGTGCAGGACGTTTGGCATTTGCCAGAGAACACCAAGATTGGCAAATTCACCACTGGTGCCCTGTGCTCTTCACAGATGAAAGCAGGTTCACACTGAGCACATGTGACAGAAGTTAGAGTCTGGAGACACCGTGGAGAACATTCTGCTGCCTGCAACATCCTCCAGCATGACCGGTTTGGCGGTAGGTCAGTCATGGTGTGGGGTGGCATTTCTTTGGGGGGCCGCACAGCCCTCCATGTGCTCGCCAGAGGTAGCCTGACTGCCATTAGGTACCGAGATGAGATCCTCAGACCCCTTGTGAGACCATATGCTGGTGCGGTTGTCCCTGGGTTCCTACTAATGCAAGACCTCATGTGGCTGGAGAGTGTCAGCAGTTCCTGCAAGAGGAAGGCATTGATGCTATGGACTGGCCCGCCCGTTCCCCAGACCTGAATCCAATTGAGCACATCTGGCACATCATGTCTCGCTCCATCCACCAACGCCACGTTGCACCACAGACTGTCCAGGAGTTGGCGGATGCTTTAGTCCAGGTCTGGGAGGAGATCCCTCAGGAGACCATCCGCCACCTCATCAGGAGCATGCCCATATGTTGTAGGGAGGTCATACAGGCACGTGGAGGCCACACACACTACTGAGCCTCAATTTGACTTGTTTTAAGGACATTACATCAAAGTTGTATCAGCCTGTAGTGTGGTTTTCCACTTTCATTTTGAGTGTGACTCCATATCCAGACCTCCATGGGTTGATAAAGTTGATTTCCATTGATATTTTGTGTGATTTTGTTGTCAGCACATTCAACTATGTAAAGAAAAAAGTATTTAATAAGAATATTTCATAGGATGTGTTATTTTAGTGTTCCCTTTATTTTTTTGAGCAGTGTATATTGCTTTTCTTATATTTCCTCACCTTCAAAGTACTGTGCAGAGGGATCAACTGCGCAGCTGAGGGTCAGTCCTGCTCGCTCTGGACTGGCCTACAGAAGAAAATAACATTTTCAGACATTTCAAATACGAGACTCCCTTGACCTCTAGTGGCAGGGTATGGTAGTACAGACGCATTCTCTGTACTGAAATAGAAATAGTAACAGAGGAGCCCTTGCGTCTTATGGTGTCTTCCTGACACACAATGAGCAGTAATGGCAGTACTATGGTGAAGCAGTAGTGATGGTAGTAGTGTTGGTATAGTATGGTAATAGTACCTGCTGTGATATGCTGGACACGGAGCTTCCTTTGCGCCTGATGGTGTCTCCCTGACAAACTGTGAGCAGCGAGGCCGGCATGATGGAGCGGAAGTCGTTGAAGGAGCGCCGTCGTGACGGGTCAGCCTCCTCGGCACCGGACAGCAGCGGGGCTCCCGCCCGCGGGAATAGCTTGGACAGCAGGGGCTCCTCTGTGTTGCTATAGCGACCGAAGGCCCGGGCCACGCCCAACAGGCAGGGCACAGTGTACCGGCACAGGTATTCTAGGGAGGAAGGGAGAGGGGTGAGAGAAAGAGACAGGTGAACAGCTGCTTTTTTCATTCTGTCTATGCTCTTTCTGTGTCCATCTACGTATATCACAACGTTTGTGAGGAGGACAAGAGAAATGAACTCAATAACTAACCAGGAACTAACATTTTCCTAAAACACTGTTGAAAGTGAAATGGTGACATAGAGAACATGCTGGTACCTTTATCATGGCTTTCTGGGTCCAGGCAGATGTCCAGCAGGACCTGCATTATGTCCATGATGGCCTCCAGGATCTGTCCTCGCAAGGTGTTATCTCGCTGGGCAACGTCAGATAGAAGAGTGCCCAGACAGAAGCAGAAGTTCTCTGCTACCGGCAGGATCTCTGTAGGACAGGAAGATAGACCATCAACCAGTCAGACAGGATGAATTCATTCTGAATGCCGTGAGACAGACAAACGCTTGCATCTCTTTCCTTACCAAGTCCCTTGCTTCCAGAGCTTTCTTCGATCCATTGAACTCTGGGAAGTCCCTTCAGCAGCCCCAACAGGTAGGGAATGATAGCGTCTTTGTGCTGCAATAAAAACAGAAAAATCGCAAAACACTCGAGGAAAAGCCACTAAACAGCTAAGGGGGGCACACAGGGTGCTGAGATAGGAGCCAGTTATTGGTCTGACAGGGTCAGGGACTCAAGGAACATCCGTCCCATATAAAGCATTATAGAAACGCAACCATTAACAGAGTAGGCCTAGCTGCTTCAGTTCAATCTACCTGTAGGTCCGACTCGACCAGGAAGATGCCCAGAGCTATGACCGCATCCCTCCTTCTCTCGTCCAGCTGGAACACCCCTCTGAAATCTACTGGACACATGCATTGTAGCTTCTGGACCTGAAACAGAGATGAACAGCAAACATGTGGCTTGTATTTTGCTAACTAGTCAGTCCATCAGTCCTAACCGCCACGAATAGGGGGATAAAACAAATATACTATCTTGCAAGGTCAAATCTGATTGGTTAAAACAGCATTCCAGCCGGTGTCTATTCCACATGTTACCACCGGCTAAAACTACGACGTTAAAATGCCTATTTACTCTGTTCCATCTGACTGTGCAATCCACTTTCTCATCAGCCCAGTCAGGCAATTTATACTCTTGATCGCCACTACAGTGGGGCAAAAAAGTACTTAGTCAGCCACCAATTGTGCAAGTTCTCCCACTTAAAAAGATGAGAGAGGCCTGTAATTTTAATCATAGGTACACTTCAACTATGACAGGCAAAATGAGAAAAAAAATCCAGAAAATCACCTTGTAGGATTTTTAATGAATTTATTTGCAAAGCATCTAAACATTCTCACATTTCTTTTAGACTAACATTTCATTTTCAACAGCAGAGATTTGTATAAACCTAGCTGTCTGTCTCTCCGACATCTGCAACATTGTTTCAATATTCAAATTTATATCCAGCTGTCCCATAGTAATGAACGAGTCTGGATGAGAGACAGACAGGCAGCTTTTCTCAGGCAGCCGAAATCATGAATCAGCATCATTTGTATGGATATATACAAAGAAATATCAACAGAAAACAGGTAGAACGAAACGAGCACATTTTCTATGCCAGGTGAAATTTCAAATCATTAGCTCATTCTTACAGATGTATCTAAATAAATGTCAGCAGCAGTTACATTACAAAGCACGCTCATCCGTTTTTAGTGTAATTATGGCAAAAGATTATAAAAATAAAAATATATATTATTTGGCTGGTAGAATTGTTTTTCTTCTACCTGCCACATTGGCTGGTGGACCAAAAAGTTGGTTTCAGGCTTAAACTAAATCTATTTTGCTATCAAAGCTTGAGTTTTTAAATAAAATATGCTCTGAGAAGAACAACATTGTCAGGCAAGGCATATAGCTAATATGCTGTGATAATGTACAAGTCCTGTCTACTGCACAAACCTGCACAAAGCTCTGTCAGGTTGGATGGGGAGCGTTGTCGCACAACTATTTTCACGTCTCTCCAAAGATGTTCGATCGGGTTCAAGTCCGGACTCTGGCTGAGCAACTCAAGAATATTCAGAGAGACTTGTCCTGAAGCCACTCCTGCATTGTCTTGGCTGTGTGCTTGGGGTCGTTGTCCTGTTGGAAGGTGAACCTTCGCCCCAGTCGGAGGCCCTGAGCAGGTTTTCATCAAGGATCTCTCTGTATTTGCTCTGTTCATCTATGCCTCAATCCTGACTAGTCTCTCAGTACCTGACGCTGAAAGACCTCCCTACTGCATGATGCTGCCACCATCATGCTTCACCGTAGGGACGGTACCAGGTTTCCTTCAGAAGTGACACTTTGCATTCAGGCCAACGAGTTTAATCTTGGATTCATCTGACCAGAGAATCCTGTTTCTCATGGTTTGAGAGTCTTTAGGTGCCTTTTACTGAAGTGTAGCTTCTGTCTGGTCACTAGCATAAAGGCCTGATTGGTGAAGCGCTGCAGAGATGGTTGTCCTTCTGGAAGGTTCTCTCATCTCCACAGAGGAACTCTAGAGCTCTGGCAGTGACCATCGGGTTTTTAAAATGTTATTTTCCCTTTATTTAACTTGGCAAGTCAGTTTTCAATGGCGGCCTAGGAACTGCCTTGTTCAGGTGCAGAACGACAGATTTGTACCTTGTCAGCTCTGGGATTCGAACTTGCAACATTTCAGTTACTAGCCCAACGCTCTCCCTGACCAAGGCCCTTCTCCCCTGATTGCTCTATTTGGCCGGGGGGCCAGCTCTAGGAAGAGTCTTGGTGGTTCCAAACTTCCTACATTTAAGAATGATGGAGGCCACTGTGTTCTTGAGGACCTTCAATGCTGCAGACATTTTTTGGTACCTTTCCCCAGTTCTGTGCCTTGACGGACAATTCCTTCAACCTCATGGCTTGGTTTTTGCTCTGACATGCACTGTCAACTGTGGGACCTTATATAGACAGGTGTGAGCCTTTCCAAATCATGTCCAATCAATAGAATTTACCACAGGTGGACTCCAAGCAAGTTGTAGAAACATCTCAAGGATGATCAATGGAAACAAAATGCACCTGAGCTCAATTGAGTCTCATAGCAAAGGGTCTGAATACTTATGTAAATAAGGAATTTTCATATTTCATTTTTAATAAATTAGCAAACATTTCTAAAAATCTGTTTTCACTTTGCCATTATTGGGTATTTTGTGTCGATTACTGAAGTGTATTTATTTATTTATTTATTTAATTCATTTTAGAATAAGGGCTGTAACGTAACAAAATGTGGAAAAAGTGAAGGGGTCTGAATACTTTCCTATGGCACTGTATGCAGGCAATGCTCTGATGCATGTAGTGCTCAAAACTCTGACACCTGAACCGTGATGTGGACAATTAGTGTTTTAGGAAAGTAAAACCCCCCCCAAAGTATGCTACATATCAAAACACAAGGAATGGTGTTTTGGTCATTTTTTATATGCTGTTTTTAAGGACACGTAAATGTGTCTCATATGGCCAATATCACTTGTTTATTGATGGCCCTGGCTGCCCCAGTTCAGAATCCAATGGATACGGATGTCCGGTAAATTTCTCAAATTGTCTGGTAAATTAAAATCTTCCCGGTCACATTGTTCAGAAACTCTGGTGTGGGGTACAGAGATGAGGTCGTCATTCAAAAAATCATGTTAAACACCATTATTGCACACAGAGTGAGTTCATGCAACTTATTATATGGCTTGTAAAGCACATTTTTACTACTGAACTTATTTAGGCTTGCCATAACAAAGAGACAACTTATTGACCCAAGAGATTTAAGCTTTTCATTTTTAATACATTTGTAAAAATGTAGCCCACAGCCCCAATACCCCACCAGTCATACAGGAAGGATACTAACCTTGTCGCTGCAGATTGCCCAGAATGACCAGTTAGCTGTGTAAACTTGTCAGGCCCCAGAACTACAACCACCACTGGCTACTGGTCAGGCCTCAGAACTACAACCACCACTGGCTACTGGTCAGGCCCCAGAACTACAACCACCACTGGCTACTGGTCAGGCCCCAGAACTACAACCACCACTGGCTACTGGTCAGGCCCCAGAACTACAACCACCACTGGCTACTGGTCAGGCCCCAGAACTACAACCACCACTGGCTACTGGTCAGGCCCCAGAACTACAACCCTCACTGACTACTGGTCAAGCCCCAGAACTACAACCACTACTGGTCAGGCCCCAGAACTACAACCACCACTGGCTACTGGTCAGGCCCCAGAACTACAACCACCACTGACTACATTGTCTCCTCATCCTTTAAGGACACACTCATGACCTGGTCAGCTCAAAGACTTTGAATCAACCTTGCACAATTAGTTTTATCGGGGAAAAGAGCTGTATTTATACACTACTAGAGTAGCTGCCTGTTATATTACGATTGCTTTCCTGTAACTTGGTTATGCTAATGTGTGCTTGTTACTATATTTTGGTGGAATTGCCCACATATTGAAAAACTAGTTGGCTTCGGCTATTCAAACAATTCAAACAAGAATAAAACAATACAAAATGAACAAGGGCTACTTATATTCAAACCAACAGTCTTCATAGGCATGACTGTTGTACACAATTCTAAACAAAAATGCTCAATTTACTAAATTCCTATTTACAGGTGGTTTAACCTCCAGCAACTGTTATAACGGCAGCCATATTGGATTTGAAGCAAAAAATAAAAGGTAATCTGTGATTGGCCCTTCGACTTAATCGCAAGACTAGGGGCTATAGATACAAAATCACTTAAGGAACCTTGGACCCGAAAAGTTTTTATTTCTATGTCTGAGCCCACTTGTTTTCCGTAGAGCCTATTACAATAGCCACAACATCAACATATTTCCAACTGTATGCATTATTTCCAGGCATGACCATACAGCACTGAATGAGTGCAAAAAGTTTACATTTACCATAATGAGTTTATATTTCCGCCTATTGTATCTGTCTGTTTACAGGTATAATGCTATTTATCTGTGTAGGGCAGACAGCTGGCTACATGTATAACACATTTGATCAATATCAGAGCTTGTAATATTGGGTTACATACATTTGTGGCCACTTCCCCCCTCCAGCCTGGCATTTTCTGCACTGTTTGAGTTAAGGGGTGGTGCCATCAATTTAACCACTTTTGCAGTAAATCATTTTTACACAACCATCCATTTCATAGATGGGAGATATGGTTGTGTTTTGTTACACCTTGCCACTATTGATGACTTCCAGTTTTTTAATAGAGTTTGGCTGACAGTTCCTCCCACGCAGCTTTCCTGCCAACCGCTGAATAATTAGCCACGCAATACAACACACCCCAAATCATGTTGTTGGTTTTATATGACTGATATGTGAAATAAGGCAAATTATGTTTGTTGAAATCATAAACCGTCTGGTTGAAATAAAGAATTCAGCACATTCAAGTAAATAGTAAATCAATCAATGACCAATGTTGACAAATAAATGGGGGCGTTAACTCATTTGACAGGTTTGACAGCTAGCTTGATAACTAATGGCTATACTAACTTCCTCATTCTGATGGAATGACAATCGACCATATCATCGACAGACAGCTAAAGGCGTACCTAGCAAATTGTTTGCTAGTTATTAAACTAGGTTGTCAGTATGGGCTAGTTCGTTTTGCAAGGCACGGTGCTCCGGGTAGGCGGAGTTTGGTCATCTTAGACCTTTCCATTGGTCCTTAAATGCAATCTTCATCCTCCTGGGCACCGGGTCATGTAAAACGAACTAGACCAATGTGTACAACTGCCTTGTTGCTGTATCGTGTTCCGATGTGGAATGACAAGCCAAAGCAAGGGCCTTGTTTGAGAATGAATAACATAGCTAGCTAAGTTAGTAAACTGTTTCTCCAACAGCTGTGTAGCTTATGGAAAACGAGTAGCTAGCTAGTAGCTGGTCTCGATAGCATCGCACATCACTATGAGTTAGCCATGTACATATAGCAACAAGGTACACACGTAATGTTAACCGAATCTAATAGCCAACTTAGCTAGCATTAGCTCACTAATGTTTTTAAAATCATTCAGACTCACCTTATCTATAGGCGCAGGGCGGTGTGCGGCCAAAGAGCGCGCCAAGGACAAGACAGTATTGAAATAAAACCCTCTGGTTCCTGCTGCTTTCGCAGACATTTTTATAATTCAACACAAACAGGTAGTAAGAACATTTTACAGCGCTTACCACTGCGAAGAGGGCAAGCTAACTAGATAGCGGACACCAACAACTACGGCGAGCACGTGAGTTCATACGGCGCAGTACAAGGTCATTAGAAAAATGCGTTGTTAATGGTAAGCAGTGATCAAGGTTTTGAAGTCAAACAATTTGAGAACTCGAATGTTTCTCAAATCATGTCTGCTGAGAACCAGAAATTGAAGAATTATATAAGATTAATTAAATGTCAAATGTTCCAGTTGGGTTGACAATGAATAGGGGATTATAAACAATAGGTTTGAAGGCTCATGTGGTCACACAAACATCTTGATGTGGGAGGATGCAGCTTTAGGACCTTGACGATAACTACTCCTGTTATCTTATTCTATGGTATTATGGTCTGCAAACAATACTTCAGTTGTAAGATGCCCAAAACACTTTAAAAATCACCGCAAAACAGACTCAATCATCTTGTATACAATCCTTTACACTCTTTAATGCACACATGGCATATTCAAAATCCCAAACGCAAATGTTACAAATGTCTCTCAGGCAGTACAATCTGCAATGGCTGTGCATGGTCTTTCAATAAAACATGCTTACATAAGATCTTGTCTTTTAGCATAAAAAATAGATGCCGAGACCATGACAGTGGCAAATGTATTGTTTCATTAAAAATGTCTATTAGGTTTTGCAAAAGGATACATCTAGACATCTTAAATAAAAATTGGTGTCCCCACCCCATCCACTAACACTACCAAGAAAATATGTGTGAACTAATTGTAAATCCAAGGGCATTTATACCTACTCGATAACTGCCAGGTAACATTACCAGGCAATATCTCCTCACATTGAATTATGCAAGGCTGCATTACAAAGATGATCTGGTAAGCTATACTGTCAACTAGTACCAGTAGATTTGATAAACATCTCAGCAAGGCATCATTACTGTTACTGTCTATATCAAATTAACACTTTAAAAACAATGATTAGGTGTTATTGTATCATACTGTAACTCAGTGAGGAAAAACTGACCCAGCTAAGACATGCAACATGAATCATTTCAATTTTAGACATTAGTAGCACTAGAGATGTTACACCAGATTTCTAAAACCATCATAAACTACATTTGCAGGCACAAACAATCACTATGTAAATATATTTCTGACGTTTCACATTTACAACTGCAAAGTCCCTCACCATCTCAATCTTGGTCAGTTTTTATGTAATTCACTTGAAAAGTTTTGGTTCATTCTGCAGAATGTCTGAGTATACGGTACAACATGTTCATCTCTGTAGTCGACAGACACCAAAAAACATAGAAATCCTATTAAAAATACTATTTAATTAGGATTCTCATTCTTAATTCTATGCCAAAACAGGGTTATGACAACCATAGAATAAGAATGGGTTGTAATTCAAGACAACCATAGAATAAGAATGGGTTGTAATTCAAAACTGAGTTCTTATTTGAACAATTAATATTATACTACTACATACAGTGCTGTGAAAAAGTATTTGCTCCCTTTCTAATTTTACTGAATGTTATCAGGTCTTCAACCAAAAACCTAATACAAGATAAAGGGAATCTGAGTGAACAAATAACAACAATCACTTACTTATTTCATGAACAAAATTATGCTGCAACACTGAATGCCCCTCTGTGAAAAAGTAATTGCCCCCTTACACTCAATAACTGGTTGTGCCAGCTTTAGCTGCAATAACTTCAACCAAACATTTCCTGTAGTTCTTGATCAGTCTCTCACGTCGCTGTGGAGGAATTTTGGCCCACTCTTCCATGCAGAACTGCTTTAACCTCTATGGGATCGGTGTCCCTAAACTGGGACAGTTGTTGCTAACGTGAGCTAATGTGACTAGAATGACAACAGCCAACTTTCCAGGACATAGACATGTCTTATATGGGCAGAACACTTAAATTATTGTAAATCTAACTGCAGTGTCCAATTTACAGTAGCTATTACAGTAAAAAAAATAGCATGCTATTTATTGAGTGCACAACAACAAAACACTTATCACAGCAACTGGTTTGATACATTCACCTCTGAAGATTCAGTAATCTTGCTCTGATTTGTCATACTGAAGGTCCAAGAGATAAGATGTAGCATAGTTTTGTTTGATAAAATCAATTTTTATATTAAAATGTTGGAACTGGGTTATCCAGTTTGAACCCCTGCTGCCTCTGGTGGCCAAAATCTAAATGACACCTAGACTCCTATGATTGACCGTTGGTGTAAGGTTCTTACTGCGGAATGCTGCCCCTCTCAAAATTAGAAGTCCCAGTAAGCAAAATGTTAAATAAAAAAATTAAGTATATCTTTTTTGTTATTTGTAAACTCAGGTTCCCTTTTGGTTGAAGATCTGATAACATTCAGTATTAAAATATGCAAAAATAGAGAAACTCAGAAAGGGGGCAAATACTTTTTCAAGGCACTGTACATATAGTAGCGTTCTACCATAAAGATATCTCTGAATATAATGATATATAAGGCATTGTGTTGCAATTGCAATCAGGTATGTAAAGCAGCTACATTTCAGACCTGCATTAAACCTGGAAAACAACACCCATGTGACACGTGAACAGGCATGTCTGTTGTAGTGCTATCATGTGTATGAACGACAGCCTCCACATCTCTACCAGACCCATTTCACTGGGTCACACCATCGTGTTAAATATACAACATGGTCTTTGGAGTTAAAAGCCTTTGATCCTCCCCTCTCATTTCAAGTTTTTTCCTTTGATTTACATCACATTATATTGGGTTTTAGCTATAAGTATTGTTTCATCTTTGATTAATGTACAACATAAGATGTTAATAATAGCAATTAGTGAACTGAAGCACTGTCAGTCTAAGACACTGCTCTGGAATGATACAGTGTTCCCATTATTCCAGTCATATAGGCCAAATCCCTCACCCTACCCATGTGCCCTTGCTCACTCCCCCCTGTGGATATAAAGAAGAACAGAGGATGTAGGTATAAACAATAGGATAATAGGCGAAGTGCACTCATCCCCAGATTGTTTAGACTTATCATGGCTGCATTTAATTCCAACTGACTAAAGCAAACAATGGCAGGGGACAGAGAACAACTTTTTTGTAATGAAATATAACTAGCCATATCAGATATGTAAGGAGGTAGCAAGTCATGGATAACCTAAGGATAGGGCAGAGGGATTGGGTTTGGAATCAGGCCATAGCCCCGCCCTGCCGGGGGTTCTCCACTCCGCTGGTTGTCACGGAAACATGATCTCAGTCCGTCTTCCAGACTTTGTTAAGGACCTTCACCACCTCCTCGTAGATTATGAAGACGATGGCTACGTCCATACACACCCTGCCCAGCCTGGGGACTGTACCCTTATAGAACCTGGGGAGAGAGGAAATAATGAAGGAAGGAGGCAAAGAGCAGACAGGATCAATACAATTATATCTGATACAAATCGATGAAAATGAGACAGGAGGTCAAAGTTAGTGTGTACAGAGACACTTACGCTTTAGGTCCCTCATGCTTCATGATCTTGACGGCACAGTCCAGGGTGCTTTTGTACTTGTGAGCCTCTAGACCCTGTTAGTAGAGAGAGGGACAGGGTTTAACTAACGAAACAATTGTATAGTAAAAAAAAGTAAAGTAAAAGAGACTCAATTCACTGCAAGTGACCAGGTCATTAATAATGGTGGTGTGTACCTGCATCCTGGTTTTGATGACATCCAGAGGAGTGTTTCCAAACACACTGACAGCTCCAGCGAAGGCTCCGAATGCTCCCGTGACCAGAGGGTTAATGGCCTTGTTGGGATCTTCACCTAGGGAACAGAGAGAGAGACAGAGCAGTGAGACACTCTGGATAAACACACACACACACACACACACACACAGGAGAGAAGGGTTCAAACTCAGTTGATCACACACACACCTTTGTACCAGTTCCTTAGAGATGTCATGACGTAGAAGCGGATGGCCTGGTTGGATCCCTGTTTCAGTACCGTGGCTGTCAGACCCTGGTACGTCCCCCTCAGGCCTAGAGGAGACATAGATAACACATCAACACACAGGTCGGGCTGCCTTCTGAGAATTCGTAGGCGAGCAAGTGAAACTACACTGCCATCCGTTATAATTGGCAAACATGCAATTATTGAAAAAAAAAAATAGATGACCTACGAGCAAGATTACACTACCAATGGGACATTAAACTGTATTATCTTATGTTTCACCGAGTCGTGGCTGAACGACGACATGAAAATCATATAGCTGGTGGGTTTTACACTGTATCGAAAGGATAGAACAGCAGCCTCTGGTAAGACAAGGAGTGGCTGCCTATGTATATTTGTAAACAACAGCTTTTGCACAATATCTGAGGAAGTCTCAAGATTTTGCTAGCCTGAGGTAGAGCATCTCATGATAAGCTGTAGACCACACTATCTACCTAGAGTTTCTCTGTATTTTCCGCAGCTGTCTGCATACCACCATACCACCGATGCTGGAACTAAGACCGCACTCAATGTGCTGTATACCGCCATAAGCAAACAGGAAACGCTCATCCAGGTGACGCTCCTAGTGACCAGGGACTTTAATGCAGGGAAACCTAAATCCATTTGACCAAATTTCAACCAGCATGTTAAGTGCAACCAGAGGAATACAATTTTAAAAAATTAATTTAAGAAAACTCTAGACCATCTTCACTCCACACTCAGAGACAAGTACAAAGCTCTCCCTCCATTTGGCAAATCTGACCGTAATTCGATCCTCCTGATTCCTGCTTACAAGCAAAAATTAAAGCAGAAAGCACCAGTGGTCGGATGAAGCAGATGCTAAGATAAAGGACTGTTTTGCTAGCACAGGCTGGAATATGTTCCGGGATTCTTCCGATGGCATTGAGGATTAAACCACATCAGTCACTCGCTTCATCAATAAGTGCATTGATGACATCATCCCCAGTGCCTGTACGTACATGCCCCAACCAGAAGCCATGGATTACAGGCAACATCCGCACTGAGCTAAAGAGTAGAGATGCCGATTTCAAGGAGCGGGACTCTAACCCGGAAGCATATAAGAAATCCCACTATGCCCTCAGACGAACCATAAAAAAGGAAAAGCATCAATACAGGACTAAGATCGACTCGTACTACACTGGCTCCGACGCTCATTGCAGGACTTGCAGACTATTACAGACTACAAAAGGGGAGCACAGCAGAGACCTGCCCAGTGACACGAACCTACCAGATGAGCTAAACTACTTCTATGCTTGCTTTGAGGCAAGTAACACTGAAACATGCATGAGAGCATCAGCTGTTCCAGACGACTGTGTGATCACGCTCTCCGCAGCCAATGTGTATAAGACGTTTAAACAGGTCAACATTCACAAAGCCAGACGGATTACCAGGACATGTACTCAGTGCATGCTGACCAACTGGCAACTGCTGACCAACTGGCAAGTGTCTTCCCTGACATTTTCAACCTCTCCGAGTCTGTAATACCAACATGTTTCAAGCAGACCACCATAGTGCCTCTGCCCAAGACCAACAACCGACCCGTAGCACTCACGTCTGTAACCATGAAGTGCTTCGAAAGGCTGGTCATGGCTCACAACACCATTATCCCAGAAACCCAAGACCCAATCAATTTGCATACCGCCCTAACAGATCCACAGATGATGCAATCTCTATTGCACTCCACGCTGCCCTCACGCACCGAGATAAGAGCCATACCTATGTGAGAATGCTGATAATTGACTATAGCTCAACGTTCAACACAATAGTCCCCTCCAAGCTCGTCACCAAGTTTAGGACCCTGAGACTGAACACCTCCCTCTGCAACTGGATCCTGGACTTCCTGACGGGTCAACCCCAGGTGGTGAGGGTAGGCAACAACATCTGCCACGCTGATCCTCAACATGGGGGCCCCACAGGGGTGTGTGCTTAGTCCCCTTCTGTACTCCCTGTTCACCCACAACTGTGTGGCCAAGCTCGACTCCAACAGTGATAGGCCTGATCACCGGCGATGATGAGACAGCCTACAGGGAGGTCGGCAGTGACCTGGCAGTGTGGTTCCAGGAAAACAACCTCTTCCTCAACGTCAGTAATACCAAGGAGCTGATTGAGGACTACGGCAAAGGGGAAGGGGGGAAATCGGCAGGGCTGGAATGGAGCGGGTCAAGAGTTTAAAATGGTCCACACACACTTGCAGTCGTGACGAACCCCTCAAGAGGTTGAAAAGATGTGTAATGGGCACTCAAATCCTCAAGTTCTAGAGCTGCACCATTGAAAGCATCTTGACTGGCTGCATCACTGCAACACCCACGAACGCATGGCGCTACAGAGGATGGTGTGGACAGCCCAGTACATCACTGGAGCTGAGCTCCCTACCATCCAGGACTATATCAGGCGGTGTGAAAGGAATGCCCAGATTATTATTATTATTTTAACTTCGGCTACCAAAGCCATAGACTGTTCTCTTTGGTTTCGTACGGCAAGCGGTACCAGAGCATCAAGTCTGACACAAACAGGCTCCTGAACAGCTTCTTTCCCCAAGACATAAGACAGCTAACAAAATGGCTATACGGACCATCTGCATTGATCCTTTTATTTTTACACCGACTCTGCACACTCACAGGACTCTACATACTCACTCACACACGGACACTCCAACAGCTACATGATGGGTCTGTAGACACCACACCCTCTCTTCTTTCTGTGGTTCAGGTGGCAGCAATGTTCCCTCAAAAAAAACGAGGCACTGAGCACAAACTTGAACGTTGTGAAAATTCTGTGCAACTTCCAGCACGCATTTACTGTGAACACTGAGGCTGTACCTGCTTTAACTGGCCAAGTAGGCTGCTGTGACTATTTGATAATAATGTAGGTCTACCAGAGTGGCCTATCAAAACAATGGAGAAAATGCATCCATAACATTTTAACATGGAAATAGCTGTTCTATCATTCAACTTACACTAGCAGCCAATGTGCACACGTGGCTACATGCAGCTCTTGCTTGGATCTCAAAACAAGCTCATCTACTCACGACCGTTCATGCTGTAAACACAGTCCAGTTTAAAGTAAATTGCACAGATCCATATATGGCAATGGTCTAATTGCACAGATCCATATATGGCAATGGTCTATTTGCATATATGCCTACTGCAGCTCTGATTGTTTATGCCACACCGGTCTGTTTAGAGTACGGGCCGAGTCGTGCATGTCAATGCAATAGAATCCTACTCCGATGCGTTCTGCCTACAACAAAATCTCTTGTATTGTTTGTTTTGGTATGTTGCATTGAAAGTGGCTAATATTGCATTGATTTAATCACAATTGCCACAGTAAAGGAAAATATTGATAAGGTTAACAGGGAAAACTCTAGAACAGTGGTCACAAAACTTTTCCTTGTCAAGATCACTTTGAGTCAAAACGCAAGCCAAGATCTACCGCTCAGATTTCTTTTTAAACATGACTTAAAGAAACATAAGTCTGTTGTTACGGATACAGTTATCCTGTGTGTATCCTGTGTGTGTTTCTTTTCTCTCCTTCTCCCCTCACAGGTGAAAATCATCACTCCCCAATCAGTCAACAATCAATCATCAATCAGAAGACACACCTCCTCCTATTTCCTACCCCATCACAGTTCCTTCCCCATGGTTTAAAAACCCCATCATTTGTTTGTTCTAGAGCTCAATCTCTCTGTAAATGCCATGTCTGTAGGTCTCTGTGTTTCACTCTCGCTTTGTGTCTTAACCTCTCTTTTGTTTAAGCACCTCATAGCACTTTGTCATCACCTGTGAGTATTGTTTTTTGTTGCTGGTGGGAAAAGGGGGAAACCAAGACAAGTCGCCCATGGGCATACACTACCCGTAGGTGAACTTTGTTAAATACACTAGTTAGAACTGGGCGGACCACCCACTGTATTTTTTGTTAGTTAGTTAGCTGTTATTAAAGTAGGCTAGTCTAGCTTAGGGGTGTTTTTGAATACTTATTGTTTCTTTCCTTGGGTCCAGCTCAGCCCCTTTTCCTGCTCCCCCCATTACCGTGTGTTTATAAATAAACCTAGAGTTTGACGGTAGATTTCTGTTGTCGTGGTTATTTCGTGCACACTTTTACTTTGTCACAATAATAATTTGCATGAGTTATGTTACGGGTCTCATTACCATCCCCCCTAGACTGTCGGGCCAAAAGGGATTCGTAACATCTGTGCATCATTAACCAATTAAAAACAGTACTGTAGCAATGAGGTTTGTGCAGTAAGCTATAGGCCCAATAAATTGTCACCACATATTGGCTTTGCTTGAATTGCTCTGCCAATGCATTGCTGTTCGGGCCATTTTTTGGAGGTAGGCTATATGATCACACCGGTAATAGATCCTTTGATGTATTACTTGTGAGTCACAGCTGAGTGAGCATACATTTAAATAATTCACTTTTTATTTTACTGGGCTGATGGTGCCTGCATCTAATGGTCAGTCTCAGTGCAGAGAGAATGCAGCAGACTGAGGGTCCCCCTCAACATCCCTCCGCTGACACTGACCAAAAAGGTAAACAGTCTTCCAGCTGATAGCGAAACTCGAGTCGCACCACATCATTTTTTGCCTCATACACAAATTCAAGTTGTTACTCCTATGAACAGAGAAAGTGAAATATTATTTGAGCCGCTAATAATAACAACAACGCAAGCCTATACATACATTTTCCTACTCATTCATTTATGCTGCAGTGCTTGTTGTAGCGATGAGTTGAAATAGGAAGAACGCATATTTTATGACTTATACAATTGTTGAATACAAAGTGTTGACAGTGCTGAAAAAGAACTTAAACATGAACACACTCATAAAAACAGCAGCTCTTTGCTGTATTCGTTGACAGCCTCTCTCTAGTCACGGTTTTAAACGTTTTGAAATCTCACAGTATCAACTTTGTTGTAGCCTTTCATGCCTGTTACGTTACTGCAGACACTGTAATCTCAGATTACCAGCAGTAGGCCTATAGAGCACTTGATTAGCTTACTGGCCCACCGGGAAGGCAGAGTTTGTACCTTCAGACACATGAAATGGTTCAAAATGGCAGCAGTTCACCTGATTCGGGTGCGCCTACAAACAGCCCCAGACAACAAAAAGAAATAGGAACAGCTTTATGTTTTTTTTTTTTTACAGAAATGTTTGCCGATCGACTAGGAATGCCTTGGAGATCGACCGGTTGGTGACCACTGCTCTAGAAAGTTGAGTGAAGTTCAATCTCGTGCTTCTCTCTGTGGGCTGATATTTATTCTGTGCAGCAGTCTCGGGGGAACATTGGGTGGCAGTAAACACACAGTGTCTGTCTCGTTTCCATACCTTCTGTTCTGACGATCTCCCTGACTCCATGGAAGAATCCCCGGTACTTTGGGTTGGCTGACGATTGGTCATGGATAAACTTTACCTGAAATGACAAGAGGACAACACAGATTCAAGTTATATGCAGACCTTTGTTTTTTCAAACTAGTAATGTCACACACCGATACATGCAGATAACAGTTTAAGATTTCCTTAAGTCATTTAAGACACACACCTTGACTGTCTCCATGGGGCAGACCACCACCACAGCCTCAGCCACTCCAGCCCCCAGCCCACAGAGAAGACCCCGGGTACTGTCCAGCTTCCCACTCTCATCACGCATCTTATTACTGAGGAACTCAAACACACCAAACCTGATAGAGAGAGAGGATGTCAGGGACATATTGAAAATGGACCGAGACAGAGGATGAGGCAGAGAGGGACAGTGTGTGTGTGTGTGTGTGTACCTGACAGCTGCTTTGGGTATGGAGCCATAGAGCAGTGAGCTGAGCCCTCTGTATAGACCTCTCACCCCATGACCGTCTACCGTCTGCTTCACACAGTCAACTACAGGGAGGGTAAGGAAGAGACGGAGAGAGAATCAGAATGAGAGAGGACACAAAAACATACACAGTCAACTGCAGATATTTCAAATCACTTTTGAGTTGTTTTTTTGCATGGTGTTTTGTGCATGTTACCTGTGGGACATTCAACAGTATTTTAGCAAATAACTTTGCATTGTGCATTGTACGGGTACAGGAAACTGTTAGTGAGAGTCATGGTGCTAGCAGCTACAGTTAAGTCCAGGAGAGTGAACTCTCAGTACTGCCTGACTAACATGTTGTTTCAGACAGACTCCAGGCCAAAGTTCAGTGATTCTGAACATACAGATAACACAGCTAGGCTGAACACACACACACACACACACACACACACACAGAGGAAGCTCTGAAATTCTCAGGAAAGGCGCTGGCACTCACTAGCAATGTAGTGGTGTGGGGGCTGTACTTCGGCAAAGTGGGTCTGATTATATCCTGCCTGGTTGGCCCTGTCCGGGGGTATAGTCGGACAGGGACACAGTGTCTCCCGACCCCTCCTGTTTCAGCCTTCAGTAATTATGCTGCAATAGTTTGTGTCGGGGGGGCTAGGGTCAGTCTGTTATATCTGGAGTATTTCTCCTGTCTTATCCAGTGTGAATTTAAGAGCTCTCTCGCTCTCTCAAAAGCCAACTGACAATTACTCCTGAGGTGCTGACCTGTTGCACCCTCTACCACACTGTGATTATTATTAGACCCTGCTGGTCATCTATGAACATTTGAACATCTTGGCCATGTACTGTTATATTCTCCACCCGGCACAGCCAGAAGAGGACTGGCCACCCCTCAGAGCCTGGTTCCTCCCTTTCTAGGGAGTTTTTCCTATCCACTGTGCTTCTACATCGGCATTGCTTGCCATTTGGGGTTTTAGGCTGGGTTTCTGTATAGAACTTTGTGACATCGGCTGATGTAAAAAGGGCTTTATAAATAAATTTGATTGATAGAGCCGCTGTTTTAATACACAAACATTTCCACTTTGGACCTCTCCTATTGATTTACAGATCCCTTGCTCAAGGCTTTTTATTAAGCTGACATGTAAGGCCTACTGTAAAGGCCTCATGCAAACAGCTGCTGACACCCACACAGTATTCAAAAGCATGTTGTGTCTCAACAATGGCGGGCACAACACAAAAACCTCAGATGATGTAAATAAAATATGGTCTAAGCTACAAAATATGCGAATATGAGAAGACTAAGTTAATGCGTTTTTGGATAATTGACAATTCCTATTTAGAAAAATAAATGATTAAACAGTTTGACAACCCTGTTGTTTTTAGCTTTTAAATTATAACAAACTCAACCGTTTATCTTTTCCAGTGATGAAGACATGGATGTCTCATGGTAGGGTGGGCAATGCAAAATGGGTCAACTGAATGTTTTGGCAGTCGGGTCCAAAAAGTCACTTTAACCTTCTTCCATGGGTAAACATGTATGGAAAGTTTTTGTTTAAAACAAATGGGATGCTGTCAAAAAAACTAATAGTTCCCTCTCCTGTTTAGAGGCAACTGTTGGCAAGATGTATCAGTGCACCAGGTCTGGAACCAAGACGATCCTTAAACTTCTTAGGGCTGAGATCCCGCTAACGGGATCGATATGACAACAGCCAGTGAAAGTGCAGGGCGCCAAATTCAAAACAACAGAAATCCCATAATTAAAATTCCTCAAACATAGAAGTATTTCACACCATTTTAAAGATATACTTCTTCTTAATCCCACCACAGTGTCTGATTTCAAATAGGCTTTACGGCAAAAGCACCACAAACTATTATGTTAGGTCAGAGCCAAGTCACAGAAAAACACAGCCATTTTTCCAGCCAAAGAGTCACAAAAATCAAAAATAGCGATAGAATTAATCACTAACCTTTGATGATCTTCATCAGATGACACTCATAGGACTTCATGTTACACAATACATGTATGTTTTGTTCGATAAAGTTCATATTTATATATTTTTTTAAATCGCAGTATACATTGGCGCATTACGTTCAGTAGTTCCAAAAACATCTGGTGATTTTGCAGAGAGCCACATCAATTTACAGAAATTTACAGAAATTCTCATAATAAATGTTGATGAAAATACAAGTGTTATGCATGGAACTTTAGATACACTTCTCCTTAATGTAACCGCTGTCAGATTTCAAAAAAGCTTTACGGAAAAAGCAAACCATGCAATAATCTGAGTACGGAGCTCAGAGACCAAAGAAGCCAAAAATACATTCGCCATATTGTGCAGTCAACAGAGGTCAGAAATAACATTATAAATATTCACTTACCTTTGATGATCTTCATCAGAATGCACTCCCAGGAATCCCAGTTCCACAATAAATGTTTGTTTTGTTCGATAATGTCCATCATTTATGTCCAAATAGCTACTTTTAGTTAGTGCGTTCTGTAAACAAATCCAAAACTCACGAAGCACGTTCACTAGTTGCAGACGAAGAGTCAAAAAGTTCCGTTACAGTCTGTAGAAACATGTCAAACGATGTATAGAATCAATCTTTAGGATGTTTTTAACATAAATCTTCAATAAATGTTCCAACCGGAAAATTCCTTTGTCTTCAAAAAAGCAATGGAACGCGAGCTAACTCTCACACGAAGGAACTTGTGGCAATCTGCCAGACCACTGACTCAAAGAGCCCTTATATGAGCCCCTCCTTTACAGTAGAAGCCTCAAACAAGTTTCTAAAGACTGTTGACATCTAGTGGAAGCCTTAGGAAGTGCAACATGACCAACATCCCACTATATATTCAATAGGGAATGAGTTGAAAAACGACCAACCTCAGATTTCCCACTTCCTGGTTGGATTTTTTCTCAAGTTTTTGCCTGCCATATGATTTCTGTTATACTCACAGACATCATTCAAACAATTTTAGAAACTTCAGAGTGTTTTCTGTCCAAATATACTAATAATATGCAGATATTAGCAACTGGGACTGAGTAGCAGGCAGTTTACTCTGGGCACCTTATTCATCCAAGCTACTCAATAATGCCCCCAGCCATAAGAAGTTAACAGCTTCTACCCCCAAGCCATGAGACTGCAAACAAGACAGAAAATTAGCTAATCAAACAGCTACCAGGACTACCTGCATTGACCCTTTTTTGCACTACCTCTATGCACACACACTGGACTCTACCCACGCATACTAAAACTGACAACCCAATACACACACTACATACGCCCACATGCATAAGGATGCCACACACACACACGCTTTAACACTCACCACATACAGTATACTGCTGCAACCTAGTCACTTTACCCCTACTATGTACAGTACCAGTCAAAGGTTTGGACACACCTACGCATTGAAGAGTTTCTTTATTTGTGCCATTTTTTACATTCTGGAATAATAGTGAAGACAACAAAGCTATTAAATAACACATATGGAATCAAGTAGTAATCAAACAAGTGTTCAACAAATCAAAATATACTACAACATTCTGCAGCAATACGACATTCCATCTGGTTTGCACTCAGTGGGATAATCAATTGTTTTTCAACAGGACAATGACCCAACACACCTCCAGGCTGTGTAAGGGCTATTTGACCAAGAAGGAGAGTGATGGAGTGCTGCATCAGATGACCTGGCCTCCAATCACCCAACTTCATCCCAACTGAGATGGTTTGGGATGAGTTGGACCGCAGAGTGAAAGAAAAGCAGCCAACAAGTGCTCAGCATGTGGGAACTCCATCAAGACTGTTGGAAAGCATTCCTCATGATGCTGGTTGAGAGAATGCCAAGAGTGTGCAAAGTTGTCATCAAGGCACTTTAAAGAATTTAAAGTCTATTTTGATTTGTTTTTGGTTACTACATTATTCCATATGTGTTATTTCATAGTTTTGATGTCTTCACTATTATTCTACAATGTCGAAAATAGTACAAATAAAGAAAAACCCTTGAATGAGTAGGTGTGTCCTAACTTTTGACTGGTACTGTACATACTACCTCAATTACCTCGTACCCATGCACATCGACTCGGTACTGGAACTCCCTGTATATAGCCCAAAAATGTTTTACTTATTATTTTTATTCATTGAATTTATTCCTCATGTCACTTTCTATTTAAATGAATACAATCTTTAACTCTGCATTGTTGGAAAAGGACCCGTAAGTACGCATTTCACTATTAATCTACACCTGTTGAAGCATGTGACAAATAACACTTGATTTGAGATACCCACCGATGCCTTTATATCTGGGAGGGTTGGCCTTCTCATCCAACTGCAGCTGAGTCTTCACATACTCTGTAGGGAATGTAATACAGATCTCTATTCCTCCAGCAATACCACCTAGAGAGAGAAAGGGAGAGACAGAAAAGTTATGGTCGTTAGGCGGATCTCTATTCCCCCTGCTCCATCTGGAACAACAGACACGTTCAGTTAAAGGCTTGTGTCTTCTCTGCTGGCTGAATAGATGGCATCATTTTATGTATAACGTTATTACTACGTTCACAAATAAAATACAATAAAGTATCATCAGTGTCTCAAAAACAGATGTATTTTTATATTTTTTAAGTCCTCTTAATCAGTTTCTCTGTAACTGTAGTTTTATCGGTAACCTCCTGGTTCCACCTTAACAGCCGGAGCTCCACACATCTGCAGTTGAACGGCTAACAGAAAAGAGGGCTCTGATTGGCTGAGCTGGGATTCTGTCCACAGGATTACGCCCCTCTGCTCTGATCAGTGGGGGTGTGATTCCACTGACAGAGAGAGTTAAGACGTCAAGCAATGTTTCAGTTCGGAACTCAGCTAGCCGAACGAGTGTGCTCGCATTACTCCCTTAAAATACCTTTGCTTGAAAAACGAGAAAAGGTACTGCTTCTCCATTTTGAGTCGCCGTAGCCAGTATACACTTAATATATAACTAATCTAAGAGAACTCAAGAAATCTATAATTTATTTTTGACGTGTTTGCCGAATAGATCTTTCGCGCAGTTTTACATCTAACTAAGATGTTTGGTGAATGAAAACGAGTCGTCTCTCGTTGAATAACAACAGAAACTTTATTGAAGAATCCCTACTGTTAACTGATCACCGACGAAGGGGCGTAGACTTCGGCTCCAAACTTCGGCTTGCCTCCAGAAAAAAAAGTGGTGAGCCCGAACAGCCGAAAAACCCTCACCGAAGTCCATACGAACAAAGACGTCACAAAATATGCACGAACTCTACCGAAACTGTTTCGGCTGAGAAGCATGTGGACGCCTCTCTCACACAGAGTCGTCATAAACCGATAGAGTTTGTTTCTGGCAACAAACAAACTTTGGGTCAAGGGGCAACTCCATAAGAGCTGAGCAAACTGTCTTCCAAGTTCTCAAACAGTTATGTGATAACATAGCATGCTCAACCACAGATCTCTAACCAGTTAACTGAACAATCCCCACTTGAAAATCTGTTTGATTTGAAGTGGGGAAAGCTGACCCTAATGTGTGTGTGGGAAACGTCCTGGTTGAGTCTAAACATCAACCCCATGCTGATGCTTCTGAAAGAGACATTTGTTGAGGCTCTGGACTTCAGCATGCCTTTCACCTCTCCACACAAGCATGCAGGGTGGTCAGTCCCACACAGGAATGGTCATGCAACACTTCATTATCCACAAGCACACACACAATTAGTCCCTCTTAGTAGTGGCATGTGGGTAAAAAAATAATAATATATATATATATAATCACCCCCCCCCCCCCAAAAAAGCCATATTACAACCTACACTACATGACAAAATATGTGGACACCTGCTCGCCGAACATCTCATTCCATAATCATGGGCATTAATATGGAGTTGTTTCCCCTTTTGCTGCTATAACAGCATCCACTCTTCTGAAAGGCTTTCCACTAGATGTTGGAACATTGCTGCGGGGACTTGCTTCCATTCAGCCACAAGAGCATTAGTGAGGTCGGGCACTGATGTTGGACGATTAGGCCTGGCTTGCAGTCGGCGTTCCAATTCATCTCAAAAGTGTTCGATAGGGTTGAGGTCAGAGCTCTGTGCAGCTCAGTCAAGTTCTTCCACACCGATCTCGACAAACCATTTCTGTATGGACCTCGCTTTGTAAACAGGAAAGGGCCTTCCCCAAACTGTTGCCACAAATTGTGAAGCACAGAATCATCTAGAATGTCAATGTATGCTTAGCGTTAAGATTTCCCTTCACTGAATCTACGGGGCTTTGCCAGAACCATGAACAAATAGCCCCAGACCATTATTCCTCCTCCACCAAACTTTACAGTTGGCACTATGCATTGGGGCAGGTAGTGTTCCCATGGCGTTTGCCAATCCAAGATTCATCCGTCAGACTGCCAGATGGTTTAGCGTGATTCGTCACTCCAGAGAGCGCGCTTCCACTGCTCCAGAGTCTAATGGCAGCGAGCTTTACACCACTCAAGCCAACACTTGGCATTGCACATGGTGATCTTAGGCTTGTGTGCGGCTGCTCGGCCATGGATACCCATTTTATAAAGCTCCAGAGGAACAGTTCTTGTGCCGACGTTACTTCCAGAGGAAATTTGGAACTCGGTAGTGAGTGCTGCAACTGAGGACAGGCTATTTTTACATGCGTCAGCATTCGGCAGTCCCATTCTGTGAGCTTGTGTGGACTACCACTTCGCAGCTGAGCCGTTGTTGCTCCTAGACATTTCCACTTCACAATAACTGACTTGTTGGAAAGGTGGCATCCTATGAAGGTGCCACGTTGAAAGTCACAGAGCTCTTCAGTAAGGACATTCTACTGGCAATGTCTATGGAGACTGCATGGCGGTGTCCTCGATTTCTATATACCTGTCAGCAACGGGTGTGGCTGAAATAGCTGAATCCTCTAATTTGAAGGGGTGTCCACATACACTATATATGCAAAAGTATGTGTTGAGAATCTTACGTTGTTTGCTCTATAACCTGTTAGGCCTATATATCACGGTCGCAAGGCATAGGAACGAAGGCCAAGGAAATAAGACACAGTGTTAGAATAAATTCAACCACACCTTTGTTTAATCACAAAACTGGAGTGCAACCTCTGTCCGTTGAAGTCCACAAAGCATATTGCATGTAACAAATAGCTACATGACCTACAGCACCCTAACCCTAGACATCCAGATTTCCTCCCACAATTTCCAAATGTTCCGGCTTAACAAGTCTGCATGTAACAGAAAACTTTAGTTTGGTATAGAGGAACTATGCCACTTCCTTAACTGCTTGAATAAAAAACAAACTAGTAGCTAGCAAGATGGAGATGAGAGGTTCTTTTTAATGAGTGCATTTCGCAAGTGGCTAGTTTACATAAACTAGCTTCACCTAAAACCACTTTCTGGCATGTGTACCTCGTGATTTGTTGGGAGAGTTGTCTGTCTGAAGTAGGCCCAGCCCAGAATTATTTTTCTTCCCCTTTTCAAAAAGCTGCCTAAAGAGTCCGTTTTTTTCTCACAAGTAGGCTCATGTTCATTATCTTGTTATTACACAATAGGCTAGAAATTCTGCCCAGTGCCTGTCATAAACGCAAGATGTTTTATAATTAGACATGTCCAATTGTTTCCTCATAACAGGCCAGTCATTCATTCCCTACTCTACTATTCTAAGGAAGCAGTGAAGGAAGCAGTTGTCAGCGGAATTATAAAAAGGCACACAACCTGAGAGATAAGAAGCAAGCCAAACGACTGCATGTTTCGCAAGATATAACTTCATCTGGGTAGATGAGGGTGTGTTGAGTGCCATAATAATGCTCAACAACATTACTAATTCATTTTACAGCACATTTTATTAGGTATCAGATTGCTTTGCATTCTATGGGGGGTAATCAAGTTCAAAAAGTGGACTGAAGAGTGATCATTGAAGGTAAATTATAACCCCCCCAACCAGCCAGCATGCGCCCCCGGTCTGGTGAAAGGGTGTTGTAAACCAGCTGCATGTGTGCCGTGTGTGAAGCAGTGTGTCTGTGCAGGAGTGTGTGTGTGTGTGTGTGTGTGTGTACTCTCTGAACTTCAGAAGTGTGTGCAGTTTGTGCTGTGTCATCATGGCTCATGGATTCAGGCACACAACACTGTACTGCACTGCAGGCCTCAGCCCCCTGTCAAGCACTCACACTACTGGGTGAATCTCACTGGTAGTGTAATAGGTTCCCTGTCATCTCCTTTCCTTCATCTGGTTTGATTGTGAAAGCACTTCCTGGTAGACATCCATCATATTGCTCTCATCTATCCTGTGAGCGCAAATGAGTAGGCCCTGTTAGCTTACAATTTACTCCAGGTGAAAGCGTAGTTGCTTGACAAGGATAGGCTGATAGACATGGGAAAACAGGCCTGAAACATGTGCCAGAGAACTGAGACAGACAAATGGTTTCTATCACCTGATAGGAGAGGATAGTTCTACTATATCAAGGAATTGGAATGGATCAGTGTTCACTTGTTACTCTTGCAAGAAGCAAGATACAGAAGCAATTTACGCAAACAAACGAGTTATCAACCATGAATGCCCTCAATAATGCGGCGCCATGCATTGTCCCAAAAGAGACAAACTAAGTATCGCAACTGCATTCAAGGATACACGTGCAGCAACGGTTCCATCTAAGGACCTTACTCGTCAGGCTGCATGCAAACCTTGACACGCCTTACTAGGGCTACAAACCTCTACACAGCTGTGGAACACAAGGACATGGTTGGCTTGGATTTTGTACCTCTGTAGCCTAGCTTTACAGTGTCCGGCACATCCCACTCAGTGCTGTGAGAGGTGTCTGCCAAACTCCCATTCATAAGCCATGATGACCACACTCTGCTGGACTAAGGGAAAGGGGGCTTTGGTATGATCATGGGGTCAGGAATTACTAGAGAAAAGGACTATGACACATCTAATTAACTCTACACACCCTGGAACTGACGACTAGAGCAAAGCATGTGTCCTTGTAGAACAGGAGTGATCTGTCCAGACAAAAAAAACGACCATGATTTGAAGGATTTTAACAAAATGTTAATCATAGAATGGTCCTTTGGAGGAAGGATTGTTGACACATTTTAATCTAACAGCATAATTGAGAAATAACCTGTTATTAACCTAAGTTTTAGCCATACCAAAGCCTCCATAATATTTTGTGTGTAGATGCTACAAAGCAAACAAGATTGTCATATGAAGCTTTACGGCTTGCTCTGTAATAGTAGTTCTTACATTAAATTTGAATGTTTCAAAATATAAAAACATGAATATTGGAAAATAAACCATAATTGAGTCAGCAAATCTTTCAATACATTGTCATAGTAGGCAATGTAACCAATCACAGCCCTCCTTTTATCATTGCCCACTCTGGAACTTTAATATGCCCATAGACCAGCGTTTCCCAAACTCGGTCATGGGGACACATTTTGTTTTTTGACCTAGCCCTACCCAGCTAATTCAAATAATCAAAGCTGGATGATGACTTGAATCAGCTGTGTAGTGCTAGGGCAAAAACCAAAATGTGCACCCCTTGGGGTCCCCATGACCGAGTTTGGGAAACGCTGCCAAAAAGTATATTATGTTCAACAATATATTTTTTTAAATTGCCAAGTCAAACATTTTATATATTCATGTTTATTTTACTATACTAATACATTTATGTAAGGACGTTTCTATTGAAATCAGTATACTACTCATATTACAGAGCAAGCGGTAAAGCTTCATATGACACACATTTTAGCTTTGTTGCGCCAATATGGAGTCTTAAAGGAGGCCTGGGTATGGCCAAAATGTAATAAATATGCCAACTTTTATTAATTATTTCTTTATTATGCTTTTAGATACAAATGTCAAATATATGTAAACAATCCTTCTTCCAAAGCACCATGCTATGGAATACATTTTGTGAAAATCCCCCAAATCATGGTATTTTTTGTCTGGGTTTCAAGAGGAATAACAGATCGCTCACACAGACACAGAGACAAGTTGAATCAAAGGTTAAAAGGGCAAATTGATAGTTCAACAGATGCAGCCAGTCCTCCTGAACTATAGTTGAAATGAGGTGTGCACTTTTTTGAAGACAATCCAGGCATAGACATTGCAGACAATTTTTTTCTTCCAAACAATTGAATACTGCCTTGTATTCCTAGTCTCATATGCATTCAATAATTATCATATTGCAGCTCCATGTGTGCGAGCACACACACACACACACACACACACACACACACACACACACACACACACACACACACACAAGGCAGGCTGCAGATTCATGCCACTCCTCAAGTTCCACAGTGCATGAAGACATGCACTCAAAGGGTGACTAGTTACTTTTGAATCACAAACCTCCCCCATCAGTCACAAAAAAACAAGGCATATGACCAGATACACAGTATCTCATGCCAAAGCACATTGGATACTTACTTGCCACTGGTGCCGTTTTAGAGGCGGGTTGGACACCCTGTCGAGCACAGCACATAATTGTGTTGCTATATTGTGATCAAATGTGCCTTACTCCCTAGCAACGGACACGTAGTTCATGAAGAAATTAAGAAAATAATGCTGAATAGATTAGTAGACTTAAATAATGATTTACTACACTAACAAAGTTCACGTTGCCTCCCATGGCAAGCTCTATACAGTAGGCAGGCAATAGTGTTGAAATATCTTGCTACAAACTGACTGCCACTACAAAAGTAAAAAGAAAGTCCTGTATAATATATTGCATTGTCACAGTGACAATGATTTGCATTGTTACAACGTAACAAGACGCTATAATGAACGCTGCCTGAATTATTGAAGCAATATCAGCAGCCTACACAAGGAAAGATGAATGAATGTATCCTTACCTGCTAGAATGGCTTTGCCAGGGTGGGTGAGTTTGGCTTTTCCTGCCTGGGCGGCAGCGGCCAAACAGTGGGGTCTGTGGAATGGACTCACAAATGTGGGATTCCTGGACATATTGGCAACAATCGGCCCCCCAAAACAACCAAGAACTTGTTCACTTCTAGGACGACACTCTTTATCCCTCCCGATCGTCAGCCTCCGTGCACTCCGGCGCTTTGTGCACAAATTTCGCCTCGATCACACCTACAGCGTATTGATGTGCGATCACTTACAAAGGCGATGCTGATAATTGAAAACCGCACAGCTCAAAAGCTAATGTGTCCTCCACTTTTGACAGTTGAAGTTCACTCGTGCATTGCAAGTGTTCACAGGGCGGGGCTTTCACCCTTCCACGTAAAAAGAGAACGTCTCCATATTTTTCACAAACAAACCAGATTTAAGGTGGAACGGGAAATTCCCTCAGCTGCTTTGATTAGCCTAGTAGTTCACTGTGCCATAGTCCAGACAGAGTAACTGCAGCCTCCCCTAAATAAATATATCAGTCAGTAGTCTCGTGTTATTCATAGCGGCCCCATAACCCTTGTTGGCCTCAACCACCACATTTATAAAACGTTTCCGACATTGACCTCTTCAAACAACCTGTACATTTCTTAGGGTGGCCTGGTATGTAGGTATAAACAAAAATATTCACCAATGTGACCCTCACATTGGGCTTTTAAAATATATATACATATATTATTTAACTAGGAAAGTCAGTTAAGAACAAATTATTATTTACAATCACGGCCTACTCCGGCCATACCCGGACGACACTGGGACTCCAAATCAGGTACTATAGTGACGCCTATTGTTCTGAGATGCAGTGCCTCACCGCTGCGCCACTCGGGAGCTTTACACAAATTATTGGCAGCCTTCTACACTGACACGTCATTGGACCCTATATTAGGACCCCCCCATTTATGTAGCCTACAACAACAGTAGTGACGACTTCTTATCTTTCTTATCCTATTATTTGTCACTAAACAATGCTATTTTCGTCATAGGCTGCGCAGTCGCTAGTGGCCACTATGGATCTCCAGTGGATGCGGTTTCCACTAGTTACCATGACCACAAAGTCAAAGATGGCTATATCACAGATACACAATTGTTCTATAAATGTGAAGCATCCGCTTAGCGTTTCCACTCACTAACAAATATGGTAGGGAGAGGAAACCCACTGGCCGGTAGTGGGAGAATACAGAACGAGATGGACTTAGGCCGAAATTCTGCACATTTTCTCATCGTTGAAACATTTGATCTCAATACAGTTCTGTTCCAAAAACTATAATATGTTATGAACAGAGTGGACTACGTTTTGTAGACTTTACCCTTTGCAAAAGTTTTTTTTTTAAATCTCGTTGTTTAGGAGTGCAAATGCATACTTCACAGAAGAGGCGTACCCTAAAGAAATCTGCAGTTGATGCGGCTGACCAAATAAATTGTAGGTTGCAAAAAGTCTGAAGATTGCAAAAAGAGCCAGTGTCCCTCCCAAGCCCTTTGAGATGCAATTTTACTATGAATAAATTGAATTCACTGAATATATTGCTTTATTGGCAAATGCTGGAATGAATTTGACAAATGATGTAGCTAAAACATTCTGCTGCAGTCATTCATGCCCTCGCCCCGGTGAATTGCGCATGCTCATTGTGTATCCTTCACTGTGCCAAGCAGATTCTTCATGCTAGTTGGTGGGAGAGAACTAAAGTACGCTAGCTTTGACAGGGTGAAGGAAGAACAGTGCTCAGACGCTTCACAACATAACATCGGTATGAACAATCTAGCTAATATAAAGCACAACGGTTTATTTGTTATAATGCTGTTTATTGCATGGAATAATCATGGAAAATGCATGTCACTAACTAGCGCGTTTGTCCAAGGTTAGCCACTGCACCAACTAGCCGGCTACAAGGGACTATTCCAATGTCCATCTGTTGAGTAATGTGGTTGGCTAGCAAGCTAACTAGATAGTTCAGAGCACTGGCTAATGCCCTAGCAAATGTTACATAATGTTGTTTGCCAATGTCGTACCGTCTAATCCCAAGTATAATTTTGTGTTAAATAAATATATAAATATATAAATTAGAATGACTTAAGATAAAAATTACTTAGATGTTGGCTAGTTGGCTAATTTACTGATGAAGTCAAGCCACCCCAACGCAGATGTAACTAGTTACCTAGCCTAGCCAGCATTCCAATTAGGACATTTTGGCTAGCCTTGCTAAAGACCACTCTCCAAACTGTCCTTTGTCCGAAATTGACGGTGCACAATACATGTCAAGCCCGATATTAGGGCGGCACAAAGTTATTATTTTATGCCGATGGCCCTCACCTTCAAGATACTAGCTTTCAGCTAACGTTAGCTATCATTGACTGCTCATTTTGAAAGATAATCCACTGTTCCTATAATTAACTGACTTGCCTAGTTAAAGGTCAAATAAAAAAAATCAGGAGTGGATTAACCAGTCTCATTGTTAGGTCGTTGGCAGGATAATACAATTTTATAGCGTTGAACATTAGCTAACTAGAATAGCAAATTATATTTTTTCAATATTATAAATACATTGACTGATTTATTAGTTACCTGATCATTAATGAATAGAAATGCTTTGCGACATTTAAAGGTATCTCAAAATACACATGAATAGAAATGTCTCTGTAAAATCAACTAGTTAGCCATCGACAAAATGTTGTAATGAATAATGTGGATATTTAGCAAGTTGAGGTGACTAAACTGCTTGAAGTAACATTGGATTATAATCTGTCATGGTCAAAACTAGAGATTAAACGATACGAGCATTTTATATCACGATTATAGTGACCAAAATTATCAGTTATCAGCATTATCGCGGTATTGTTCAAATGTGCTGGAAATGTTCAAAGTACTGATATACACACTGAAATCATTTCACCAAGTGTTATATTGAAAACCAACAAATACAATTAGCAGAACTATGCACTTTGCATAAACATTAAAATAATAACATTAAAGATGGCACCATGTGGCCATGAGGTAAATTTCTTGTGCAGGTTTAAATGAACACAACCTTAAGTAAGCAAATGGGAACAACGTGCAGTGTTTTTACAACAGTAGGTAACACTGAAAGCTTCAGTTTACATTATTGACAAGCTATTAGCAAGTTAGACAGACAAAGCATTATATTTTCCCCCATTACGAAGTCCCCACATGCGTTGAGCTAAACGTTAAATTACCTTTCATTCGCAATAAAGTAATGTTAATGGGTGTTGGTTACGAAGATGACTCATGAGATTTGAAGTGTTGCCCCATTTCGCAATTTTTTTTTGTCGTTGCATGTTCTGCAGACAGAGTGACCATCTTCGATTAAGCTTCCTTCAGCACTCTTGTAAAACTCAAAATACGACCACACTTCAGATGTTGACCTCTTATTAGAAGGCTGAAAAATCTCCCGATCGCTGTCACTGCCTTCCGCCATGTTTCCACACAAAATAAAAACCCATGTTGCGCCTGCGTTCGACTGTTGCTAACTTTGGTTGATGCTGGACAGTATTTACCGTGCGTTTTAACGATAATAAAAATGAGAAACAGTAATACTAACCGTTGGGAATTTTATCGTGAAACCGGTAACCGTTTCATCCCTAGTCAAAACATGTTGATACAACAGTACCTAAAATGGGGAGAAGTCTGTCCACAATAAAGCGCTGCTCTGCCTTCTGTTCGGTTCTAAATGTAAAGAGTAAATAACTCATGGAAACTAGAGAAGGTCAACCAAGTTGAATTCTTCTCAAGGGGTTGTTACAGCTGTAATTCAGACAAAGACAGGTTCCTACCATCACAAGTATATATTCTCCACTTCAGACACCCCCCTTCTCTCCAATCCTTACATTTTATGGTTCCGCAGGAAGAGGGTAATGTTGTACTGTTTTATCTTTTGTTTTATGTGTGATGTATGTACCTTAATGTGTTTGGAACCCAGGAACAGTAGCTGCTAGGATCCTTAATAAACACAAATACACTTGTTTTCTTAGTTTGGTTTTGTGATGCCTGCAAATATTGTTACAATATGTGTCTATACCCAGTCCTGTCAAGCCATAACAAGGGTCTAGGTCTGCAAATACTGCAGCCTGTTCTGTCAAGAAAATGCATACCACCTCTGACTTTTCCGAATCAGTCCTGAGGGAATCGTGTCGGCTGTTTGCAATATTCTAGAAAATCACACTCCACTGACTAACCACCTGATCTATGTGAACTGAGTCAAATATTGCAGTGGGACACAGGCCTACATATGTTGAATGTCCTGTCTTCTCTCTTCTTCAGGTGCAATGGCTGTTCCTCCTTCATATTCAGACCTGGGCAAGACTGCCAAGGACATATTCAGCAAGGGCTATGGTGAGTTAATAGTAAAAATGTTTGCACACCTGAACAGTAAGGCTAAGGAGGAGAAGCCACAATTCCACACAAAACACATGACCGCCAGGGAGTTGGCTAAAGCAGTGCAGAACAGATCAAGTTACTGTTTATAGCCTGGTCTTGCCAGAATTTGAAACGCAGAAGTCAACTGGGAATCAGTCAATGTGATGTAATACATTTTAAAATTGCACTTGGCTGGCGAGCTTATGGTTTGTTAGAAAGCAAAGCAAACAATATGTGTAATTGAATGCATCATAAACCAATTGTCATTCGTGCTTTCTCAGAAGTCTTTGACTATATGGCGGCCATATGTGTTTTATGACTCTACGAGTCTGCTCAGATGTAACATTAACTCATCAACCTCTTGTTTAACCATCCAGGCTTCGGCATTGTGAAGCTGGACCTGAAGACCAAGTCTCAGAGTGGAGTGGTGAGTCTTCTGTTACTGTCCTTTTCCCCTTTACTTTCTCCTCTGTCCCACCTGCTCTGCTCTGCCTCACTTTATCCTCTGTCCCACCTGCTCTGCTCTGCCTCACTTTATCCTCTGTCCCACCTGCTCTGCTCTGCCTCACTTTATCCTCTGTCCCACCTGCTCTGCTCTGCCTCACTTTATCCTCTGTCCCACCTGCTCTGCTCTGCCTCAGCTTCTCTCTCTCTCTAATCCTGTCTATGGCTCTGTAATAACACAACCATTCTATAGGTTGTGTGTAAGGCCTGGTGTGTAAGACTGTGTGTGTGTCTCCCTATCTGCCATCCTAACCCCTGCTCTGTCCCACTGCCTCCTGGATTGCTCTCTACTGTAGATGGTAAGACTCTCTCCCACAGTGTACTGATGTCTGTACTATATACAGCATGATCCGTGATATGTTTTATTTCACCTTTATTTAACCAGGTAGGCAAGTTGAGAACAAGTTCTCATTTACAATTGCGACCTGGCCAAGATAAAGCAAAGCAGTTCGACACGAACAACAACACAGAGTTACACATGGAGTAAAACAAACATACAGTCAATAATACAGTAGAAAAATGAGTCTATATATAATGTGAGCAAATGAGGTGAGATAAGGGAGGTAAAGGCAAAAAAAGGCCTTGGTGGCAAAGTAAATACAATATAGCAAGTAAAAATATATATATATGTGATATGTGCCGGGAGATTCAGACGGTCTGATCTCCCGCTGATGGTAATGTCGGTCTGTTTGCATCTTCATCACTGTCCAGTGAACATTACTATTATTTTTGTCTCCATCCAAATGATCTATCCTTCCTCTCCCAGGGATCCAGTCACCCACCATCCTTACCTTTGCATCCCTCATTTTCTTTACCTTTATTTTCCTCGCATACTTTTCTTCTTACCTGTAATGTTTTCTGTGTCTCTCCTCACATAATGCATGATTCTGTCAGGATGTCTTCTGCAGTCAGCACAAAACTGCCCGTTTCAACGATCTGCTCTTCTAGATGTCTTTTTCTTCCGGTCTCTCACTCGCACACTCATTACTCATTCCCTCAGTCCTTTCAAACTCTTTGACCTCAACTCTCTCTCCCCTCACACCGTCGCTTGTCTCACACATTGTCCCACTCTCTTTTTGTTTCCTCTCTCTCACCCTCTCAGGAGTTCAACACATCAGGTTCCAGTAACACAGACACGGGGAAGGCGGCAGGTAACCTGGAGACCAAGTACAAGATGAAGGAGCTGGGCCTGAGCTTCAACCAGAAGTGGAACACCGACAACACCCTGGCTACAGAGGTCACTGTGGAGGACCAGCTGGCTCAGGGACTCAAGGTGGCCCTGGACACATCCTTCGTACCAAACACGGGGTGAGAGAGAGACGTCAATCTGATATGTATGGACAAAACATTAAGAACGCCTGCTCTTTCCATGACGTAGACTAACCAGGTGAATCAAGGTGAAGGCTATGATCTCTTATTAATGTCACTTGTTAAATCCACTTCAATCAGTGTGAATTAAGTGGAAGAGACAGGTTAAAGAAGGATTTTTAAGCCTTGAGACAATCGACACATGGATTGTTTATGTGTTCCATTCAGAGGGTGAATGGGCAAGACAAAAGATTGAGGTGCCTTTGAACAAGGTATGGTTGTAAGTGCCAGCCGCACTGGTTTGAGTGTGTCAAGAACTGCAGCGCTGCTGGGTTTTTCACACTCAACAGTTTCCTGGGTGTATCAAGAATGGTCCATCACCCAAAGGACATCCAGCTAACTTGATACAACCGTGGGAAGTGTTGGATACAACATGGGCCAGCATCCGTGTGGAGCACGTTCGACAGCTTTTAGAGTCCATGCCCTGAATTGAGGCTGTTCTGAGGGCAAAAGGGGGTGCAACTCAATATTGGGAAGGTGTTCCTAATGTTTGGTGTACTCAGTGTATATATGCCATTTACAGGTGTTAACGTTTTCGGTGGGCAATAAAAAAATTCAGGGGAGGGGATAACATTGCCTAATAAAGTAGCATGTCTATTCGATGAAATAAATTCCCAAATAATGTTGTGCATTCTATGCGAGATAAATATTTCTCAATTTTTTGGGGGGCACTGAGCAAATGACAGGTCTTCTGAGTGCGAACCTGAACATTGTGAACATTCTGTGCAACTTCCAGGGCGCACGTTTACTGTGAAAGCAGGATGTACCCGCTTTAAGTTAGTTTTAACAGTGGTCAAGTAGGCTACTGTGGCTATTTGATCATAATGGGGAAAAACTATGGAGAAAATGCATTGCATAACATTTTATCATGGAAATAGCTGTTCTATCATTTAGCCTACAGTACCAGCCAATGTGGGGTGTTCAATGTAGTTCTACATACCATGAGACTTGTCCTTCAGACAATGAGGTGACTGAAAATGTTGTTGTGGTGTTAGATGCAAAAAAAAAACTTTACAAAATAAAATGCTACATTATTCCCATACCATTATTACTGAGAATCAGACAAATCATGCTACTCCCCTATTGCTGTCTACAAATTATCTACAGTACAAGTCAAAAGTTTGGACACACCTACCCATTCCAGAGTTTTCCTTAATTTTTTACTGTTTTCTATATTGTAGAATAATAGTGAAGACATCTAAACTATGAAATAACACATATGGAATCATGTAGTAACCAAAAAAGTGTTAAACAAATCCAAATATATTTTAGATTCTTCAGGGTAGCCACCCTTTGCCTTGATGACAGTTTTGCACACTCTTGGCACTCTCTCATTCTCTTTGATAATGATGAATTATTACAATAATGGAGCTGGTCAACGACCTACCGTAGGTGATTCGTTGAGAGCCCAATGATTCTGAATTGGGGCTTGCCTTATATAGCCCAACCTGGTTACATTTCCATAATCCACCACAACTGTCTCAATGTGGCGTAGCCTAGTGGTTAGAGGTTTGGACTAGTAACTGAAAGGTTGCAAGTTCAAATCCCCGAGCTGACAAGGTACAAATCTGTCGTTCTGCCCCTGAACAGGCAGTTAACCCACTGTTCCTAGGCCGTCATTGAAAATAAGAATTTGTTCTTAACTGACTTGCCTGGTTAAATAAAGGAAAAATATATATAAAAAAATGTGTCAAACCAACCCTTATCTACTAGATGAGGTGGCCATATATTCTGAGGTATCCTGCGAGACCTAAGTTTATTCTTAGAAAGAGGATAAGGAGAGATTGTTCGGAATAGAGATACCTCGTTCCGAACGTGCAAGTTTCAGAGTACAGAGGGTGGGGGGTAAGAACACGAGATGTGCACAGCCGTGGTGAATTAGGTACAGAGTTATGTGAAAACAGCAACTTGCACAACCAGAGTAACACTCCTATCATTTATATAAGCCTTAAGGTAATGCAAAATAGCATTTTTCCTCTCTCACAAACGTTGATGGCGTGTACTAACGGGGAAAGTTCTAGAAAGTTGAGTGAAGTTCAATCTCGTGCTTCTATGCGCAGGCTGATATTTCTTCTGTAAAGCAGTCCCGGGGTACGTTGGTCCCAGATTTCCATCGCAACCACATTTATATCGCTACTCCTACAATTGCGTGTGGCATCGTTAAAAAAAAAACAAAGCACTTACAACCGGAGTTTCAAGCATTGTTTAGACCAGTGTTGCCTATCTGGTAGGGGGTGATTTTATTTGTCCCTCCAAGTGTTACGTTACAGCCTTTTTCTGAAACGGATTCAATCGTTTTTTTCCCCCCTCATCCATCTACACACAATACACCATAATGATAAAGCAAAAAACTGTTTTACATTTATTTTTAATTTAGCTCTACGGACAATTAGTTCAACCTCGTGGCTTGCTTTTTGCTCTGACATGCACTGTCAACTGTGGGATCTTTATATAGACAGGTGTGTGCCTTTCCAAATCATGTCCAATCAATTTCATTTTTCACTGGTGGACTCCAAGTTGTAGAAACATCACCAGAACTGAGCTTTTCAGTCCTTCTACATAAAAATGATGGGGGACCCCTTTAGTGATGGTAAATTCATCAGGGACCCCCTCATAATCAGAACACAACTCAAGTGACATAAATATAGCATACAAGGAGTTCTAATAGTGCATGGCCAGACGAACCTAAGTCTCTGGTCCCTCGGAAGGAATATTTAAAGGCCCATCTCTTGGCAAATTTCCTGCTTTTTCAACACATTTTGTAATGAGGCAGAGAGAGCATTGCAGTTTTAAAGCTTAAATTACAGTGCATTTATGTTGAAAAGAAAATCACTTTTGGGGAATCCAAGAAGTATTGAGTTGAAAAATGTATAATTGGTGGAGTAGTGTGGATACCAATATCCCTGTGAGCCTGCCAGGCACATGTTCCATGGATCCCTTGGCCAAAATTATATATGAAGAGACCTGGCCACGGACCTCCTGCAATACCCTACTTTGAAAACCCCTGTCCTAAACAAGGGGACTGTAATTGGTCGAACTCACAATTTAATACATGCCCAAAATTACCTAAAAGCATGATGTTCATGACGTTTTTACATGAAAGGCGAGGTTAACTAAAATATGACTTGACGAAAAGATATGAAAGGATTTAGGATTTATTTATTGACTATGCTATCACCTTTTTTTAGAAAATCAAGGATCAGATATGAAAGGATATTTGTTGGCTGTCTAATTTGCTCTTTCTCTTCTCCATCTGCACTCAGCAAGAAGAGTGGCAAGCTGAAGACTGGCTACAAGCGTGACTTCCTTAATGTGGGCTGTGATGTTGACTTCGAGGGTCCCATAATCCACGCAGCAGCCGTGGTGGGCTATGACGGCTGGCTTGCCGGGTACCAGATGGCCTTCGATATGGCCAAGTCCAAACTGGCCCAGAACAACTTCGCCCTGGGATACAAGGCTGGAGACTTCCAGCTCCACACCAACGTGTGAGTATCTCAGTGCAGTGGGTCATGGCTAAAAACGCTGGTTTTGTTTTTGTGAATCACCATAAATGTAGAAATGTGTTAGATGATACAAGTTTGGTAACTGTTGCCCTGTGTCTCTCTAATAGAAAATGAATCCATAGAATGGCTTAGAACCTCATGTTAAGTCAAAATGACACAACGACAAGATTCCAGTTGAACGTTTACTCAGCCGTATTAGCGCAGTACATGGTTGCCATTGCACTTAGGCCGTGTTCATCAACGAGACTCCTGCGCAGGCGCACTGATAAGGGTGATAGCGCCGTAATAACAGCAATATAGGGATACTTAAAACATGAACGTAACACCTCTTACCCTAGCAATTTTACTGGTTAACTCATGGGTCCACCCATAATGCCACCATTGACATGAATGGGGAAGCCCCGCTCTATAGATTCTTTCTCAGTAATAATGTCATGGAGCAGGGAGGTATTCATTCATTTTAGGATGGTTTCTTACTGTATCTTGCACCCTCTCTCTTTCAGGAACAATGGAGAGAGGTTGTCTAGGAGTGTGAACTAGTGCTTGATTTGGGCATGTCTATCTGTTCTCTCTCTCCTCTTTCAGTAATGATGGGACTGAGTTTGGAGGTTCTATCTACCAGAAGGTGGATGACAAGCTGGAGACGGCGGTCACTCTGGCCTGGACGGCCGGCAGCAACAACACACGCTTCGGCATCGCAGCCAAATACGCCCTGGACCAAGATGCTTCCCTGTCTGTGAGTAACACACATAAGCACGCTGTCTATCTTAGTCTCAACCCAGGCTCTTGCTGTAGCCCCACCCCTAGCAGGGATGAAGCTCTTTGCAATTCATTCAAATTTGCTCACCAGAATACGTTCAATGACTGCCTGTCTCCCCCTGCAGGCCAAAGTGAACAACGCCAGCCTGATTGGAGTCGGCTACACCCAGACCCTCAGGCCAGGTGATCTAATGACTGATTGATTTGATTACAATTCATGATATCCTCTGAGCAAGGTCTCTGAGCACAACTGTCATTTTAGGTCGAGCTATACTGCTTTACATCTCCAGTAAATTCCTCTCCTCTGTAGGTGTGAAGGTGACTCTGTCAGCCCTGATCGATGGGAAGAACTTCAACACCGGCGGCCACAAAGTGGGCCTGGGCTTCGAGCTGGAGGCATAGAGCGGCAGGGAACAAGACCCAACAACCAAGAGAAGAGCCCAGAACCAATCACCCCCATTCCCAACCCCACACACCCTACCACAGCCCTTATCCAAAACAATCATCCTGTAGACACTCCATTCCCACCTCTCTCTCACACACCACAGTCCCTTTACACTCACACACATTGAGTGTCTTGGCAGTAATAGTCAAACCTGTGGCCGTCATGTCCATCTTGTCTAAAGTGGCTAAAATACATGAATGAATAGAGCGACCGAGAGAGGCATTCTGTAATGTCATGGCCGTTATAGTCTAGCCTTTTGGTTTAGTTGGTTAGTTATCACTACTGGTCATCTAGTTTGAAATGGAGTGTTTCAGTCTGAGTGCATAAAGGCAAGCACTGGGGATGGATACCTCCCCTTTTAGCTGACGTTGTACAGAAACACTGGCTAAGTTTTTTTTGTACATCTTCTGACTGGTTACTGAAGCGGCACTAATATTTCAGTAGGAGTTTGGCTGAGTAGTCTTCGGTAAACGTGTCGCTCGGCGTGAACTTACGTTTATTTTCCCCTTCGTATTTCATTGTAAGCATGTCTGAATGAATACCGGGTGTAGGACAGAAGGCTTAGTAAGGATGGAAGCCGGATGCATTTGAAGCCCGGTGTTCTCTTGGTTTAAAAAGAATGCCGTCTGTTTCTTTTGTATTGGTTCGAGTATAAAATGTTTGGGTGTATTTTGGTTGTGCTGTGTTCAGTTGTGGGCCATGTTGTCCGTTAAACCCAGTGTGATCGTAGGATGTTTGTGATTTTGGATGGGCACAACTTCAATTGTATGCCACTTCAGCCAATTTTCTTTCAATTCCTGACTTGACCGAAGTGAGATTTTAAGTGAGCCCAACCCTGAGAGGGAACCAACCATTTCACCACCGCTACAGTCTGCTGTTACTGTAACTACACTGAAGACGGGAGTCTGCAGGAGAGTTTAAGGAAGATTCTACATTACGCATACAGCGCTACAAACGGAAGGACCTATTAGGATTGTTGTCGGCTGAATGCAGTTCTACATGTCCCAAAACGCAATATTTCTTCATCTCCTTGTCTTTGCTCTGAGGCCACTCGTCTTTAGAGGACAGCTGGTAGGTGAAAGCAATATGGTGAAATCTTCCCAGTAGGTGAGAAAAGATGGCATTTCTACAGTGTTGCTTATATCTATCTACTCTTAAGATCTGTGGTCACATGAAGAGGGATGTGGATGTTGTTGCTCATGCTGCTTTAGACTTACACTCCTTCCTGTCATTGGTGCCCCTGGGAGCCAAACGACCCTCCCTGTATGTCCCACTCTCTGTACATAGTATACATATTCTCCTCCCGAGTTTCAACACTCGTACGGTGAGACAACATTTGAAGGGATGCTGTTGTGTCGGCTCGGTCCCTCCTTTACCAAGTCATAAACCATGACTCCATGTATCTTTTGTTTTCTTTCCAATTTTGTCATAATTATGAATCTTTTTGAATTGGTTGTGTTCAAGACACAGCATCTCGGTTTTTTCCCCCCAACCTCAAGTAATGGAATTCTAATTAAAAAAGCTTGTCTTGATGTCTTTTATTTCTCAATGTTATTTTGAGAATATTTGTGGTCCATTAATACTTTAGTGAGAATAGTAGTGATAAGAGGGTTGAGATTATAGATAACAATGTGATGAGTAGAGGCACGGTGTTTCTGAGATTGTACCATACCAGCCTGCTTATTCCAGTATTTGGTTCAGTTGGAATAATTTGCATATGTATTTTTTTATTTACAATTATTTCTGGGAGCTTCAGAACAAGCATTATGTCCCAAATCCCTTGGTCGCTGTCAACCAGATAGATGAATAATTCAGAAAGCATGATACAGTTTAATCAATATAGTATGTTAACAAAATACAACTACCTCATCACATTTTCCTGTGCTGCTCTTGGCCCTGTCTTTGTCATTGCCACAACCAGACTCATTTGGTACGATTACTAATATCTTCCTCTATTGCGGTGTTATTCAACTCTGGAGGTCTGGAGCTGGTTTTTTGTTTAGCCCTGATAACTAATTGCACACATCTGTTGTCTCAGGTCTAAATCAGTTCCTGATTAGAAGGGAACAATGAACAAATGAAGTGGAACTGGCTTCGGGGTCCAGAGTTGAGTTTGAAGGCTCTATTGGGAGCGGGGTCTGTGTATTACTGTCAGTAGTTTGCCTAACCGCATCGTGGGAGAATGAGCAGTGGTGCTTCACCATGACCACAACTCCTGATGTTGACTCCTCTCCAGAGGTGCAGGCTATGATATTAGCCCTACCTATCCTATCTCATACCTAAATGGTAATTATCTAGTAACCAAGGGGCTCGTTCCGGATGGTGCTAAGTTACAGAACGTAGAATAGACGATTATCTGACATGATTAGCCTTCATCGTGGAGATACTTCTCATTCTCAGACATATGACAATGTTTTTTCCCCAATGGTGGGTTCTGGTGAGTAACGTGGGCTTGATGGATCACAAGAAACACCAAAAGTCTTTAGGCTCCAAAAGACTATGGGCCAAAACAGTTATTGGAACCGCCACTGACACTGTCCAGTAGTATCTTTTCTCAGGACACGTCTTTCTCGGTCCCTGTCTTGTCATCTCAACATCCTTCTGTAGGTCTCTCATAGCAGGTTGACCTTCGCCACAACCTGTTTACAGCCTGTCCGGGCATACACCCGGCCCCATACCACGGGGTAGTACTCTATCTCCCCTGCCAGCCTCTCAATGTTGGTACGGTCCGGGTAGAACCCCTCCCTCATCATCTCATCCAGGAAGCACTCTGTCACGTGACCTTTCTCCAGCAGGGTCAGAGGTATGAGTTCAGCTTCTGCCCACAGTGGGTGGAGCATCTCCAGAGTGTTCCGCAACAACGGGGTCAGCTCCTTGACGAAGTTGCCATGGTACTCAGACACGGTCATCATGGAGTCGCTGGAGGAGTTGTGCAGCAGGTGCTTAGTGATGTGATTGTGTCCTTGGTTGCTAAGGAACAGGTAGACTGCGTTAAGGTATTCGTTGGAGAGTTTTGATTGCACTAGATCCCGCAGCGCATCAAGCAGCTCTGGGTGAAGGTGCTCTGCTTCGTCAAAGATGAATACTGGAATTTTCTCCTCCTCCTCTGCTCTCAGCACCGTCTCCGACACTAAGATCGTCAGCGCTCGGGCGCATCGCCAGGCGTCATCCTCCAGGGGGCAGTGGTGCAACACAAAGTACTGGAGAACCAGGGGCTCCCCCACTACTGAGCGGAAGTGCCCAGCTAGGAGTCTCCCTACGTGGCTCTTCCCCACGCCGCTGGTTCCATGTAAGGAGAGGACCAGGGGTTTATTGTGGACGTAGGTAGAGAGGTAGTCTCTGAGTTGGGCTAACAGAGCCTCCATCGCCCCCTGCTGGCCAAACACCTCCCTGCATAGAGTCTTCTCTAATCCCTCCAGGTCATACCTCAGGACATGGTCGTCAAGGTTTTCTATGGCATTATACACCTGTATGGAGGGATAAAGTACAGAATGAGACATTAAAACACAGACAAAGAGGAAGATGAAGATCAACCTCACACACATACACATTACCTGGAGGAAGAGGATGGTGCAGAGGAGGAAGAGGCAGTTCTTTGCTCGGCTGTGTTCCTTTATGACAGGAGCCCTGCACCCCCCTCCACTGGGGAACATGACCCGCCGCGACCTCTTCTTCTTCTTCCTCTTTTGGAGGAGCGAGGAGAAGGTCGTGGTGGTGCTGGAGGGGGTCAACCCCTCAAAGGTGAAGATTTTGGGGCTGGTGCGAACAGGGGCCCCAGTGAAGAGACCAGCCCCTACCACTGGCCCTACTACACCCAGCCCGGCTAACTCCAGCCGTCGTTTCTTCATGGTCAGGTATTTCTGTCTAATGCGAACCACAGCACGTAGAGAGGATGAGAACTGGTACAAACTCTCAGCGCCTGTCCACGACCCCCTCTTTTCACTCTCTCCTTCGCTTTCTCCTTTCTCTTCGCCCATCTCTCCGTCTGTCTGGGACCCAGACAGTCTGTCATAAACATCTTGGTCGCCCATCTGAGAGAGAGAGAGAGGCTTTAATCATTCAATTACAGTCACAGTGAATTACGACCCGTTTTCTTTTTTTAAGAGGGCGGAAAAGATACCTAGCCAAGAAGGGATGCCAACTATTGAAGAATGTACTTATAGATGCATTTAACATGCTATATGATACCATTAATGTATCGGTTAGGGTGTTAGATTTACTATAGTCGTAAAGTTACATGGAAAAACCCAGAGGGTTACAGCTTAGCCACTGAAACTGAATTACTTCTTAAACTGTCTAAACTAACTTGCCTGTCACTGAACAAATAGACCGGTAAAAAATATCCAATATTACACATGCTCAGATATGTCAGTATCAGATAGTACCTGGTAAAATGACCTGGGTATCTAATTGTGTCAATATATTTGACAAATATCCTTGTTGAGGTATTGCAACTCAACAAGGATATTGTGTCATCCTTTCAGGCCGTATATTTATGTGCAAAACAGTCGCATCTGACTGTAGTCAAACTTGGCGTGTAGTGCTATCCTCAGCCATTTCCTCTATTCAGATATAGGCTCAGATCCTAAGAAGTAGCATACTGTGAGAACTCATTTCACGTAATGTGACTCGACACATGAACAATCATCTACGAAGATTTCAGAGCATTTTTTTCTGCTGATTGACAGATAACGATTACGGGAATAGAAGTGAAGCCATTAACCATATTTCGCAGTTGCGGCAAGAGTTCTGAGGCAAGATTTCAGCCCACCCCAACACTTTCTGATAAGGAGATCAGAGACTTGATAGAACATACTTTTTTCAGCATCCCAAAACACACAAATTACTACAATCATATTTTGGCCTGTGTGTCTTGAGAGAAAGTGCTTGGAGGCCTATAGTCCACTACTGGTTGTGCAGCACCTTGTGTGGCTGATTAAGTTCATTCTTTGCCACAATATAGTAATAACACGTATGTTATTTCAAATCATTATAGTGCATTTATTTAATCATTACAAATTGTTGTAGTTTTACAGAAACCCACAACTATTATGACAAGGGGTTAATTACAGGCACTTGGTCCTCACATATTTTTCAGATGTTCCAGCTGAAATAGGAAACCTCTTACTCTCCACCAAACAAGCAGAGGTTTTTCCACACAGTGGATCGCACAATGATGTTCACTCAAAGTTAGACATCATTACTTACTTTAGTTTATTGTGTGTTATGATGGCCTCCTGAGTGACGCAGTGGTCTGAGGCACTGCATCGCAGTGCTAGAGGCGTTATTATAGTCCCGTTTCATACCCGGGCTGTGCCATAACCGGCCGTGGCCAGGATTACCAAAGGACCGTGCACAATTGGCCCAGCGTCGTATAGGAGGGTTTGGCCAGGGGGGGTTTACTTCGCGCCTTAGCAGCTCCTTGTGGCTGGCCGGGTGCCTGTAGGCTGACCCCGGTTGCCAGTTGAAAGGCATTTCCTCGGACAGATTGGTGCGGCTGGCTTCCGGGTTAAACTGGCGGGTGTTAAGGGGCACGGTTAGGTCGGTGGATCACATGACTCCACCTTCGCCTCTCCCGAGCCTGTTGGGGAGTTGCAGCGATGAGACATTATCAAAAAGGGTGGTAAAATTAAAATACAAAAATAAAGTGTGAACAAAACATATTTTGAGAGAGAATGAGGTCATGAATTAAACTAATTTGCTTACTCTACAGTGCATTCATAAAGTATTCAGACCTGTCAACTTTTTCCACATTTCGTTACATTACAGCTTTATTTTAAAATGGATTAAATAAAAAAAATCCTCAATCTACACACAATACCCTATAATGGCAAAGCAAAAACAGTTTTTTAGAATTTAGCAAATGTATTAAAAACTTAAATATAGAAATACCTTATTTACATACAGTTGAAGTCTGAAGTTTACATACCTTAGCCAAATACATCTAAACTCCGTTTTTCACAATTCCTGACATTTAATCCTAGTAAAGATTCCCTATTTTAGGTCAGTTAGGATCACCAGTTTTATTTTAAGAATGTGAAATGTCAGAATAATAGCAGAGAGAATGATTTATTCCAGCTTTTAACACATTCCCAGTGGGTCAGGCATTTACATACACTCAATTAGTATTTGGTAGCATTGCCTTTAAATTGTTTAACTTGGGTCAAATGTTCCGGGTAGCCTTCCACAAGCTTCCCACAATAAGTTGGCATAATTTTGTCCCATTCATCCTGACAGCTGGTGTAACGGAGTCAGGTTTGTAGGCCTCCTTGCTCGCACACGCTTTTTCAGTTCTGCCCACAAATTTTCTATAGGATTGAGGTCAGGGCTTTGTGATGGCCACTCCAATACCTTGACTTTGTTGTCCTTAGGCCATTTTGGTACAACTTTGGAAGCATGCTTGGGGTCATTGTCCATTTGGAAGACCCATTTGCGACCAAGCTTTAACTTCCTGACTGATGTCTTGAGATGTTGCTTCAGTAAATCCACATAATTTTTACTCCCTCATGATTCCATCTATTTTGTGAAGTGCACCAGTCCCTTCTGTAGCAAAGCACCCCCACAACATGATGCTGCTACCCCCGTGCTTCACGTTTGGGATGGTGTTCTTCGGCTTGCAAGCCTCCCCCTTTTTCATTTTTGGTTCATCAGACCAGAGGATATTTCTCTAAAAGGTATGATCTTTGTCCCCATGTGCAGTTGCAAACCGTTGGTCTGGCTTTTGATGGCGGTTTTAGAGCAGTGGCTTCTTAATTGCTGAGCGGCCTTTCAGGTTATGTCGATATAGGACTCGTTTTACTGTGGATATATACATGTTTGTACCGGTTTCCTCCAGCATCTTCACAAGGTCCTTTGCTGTTGTTCTGGGATTGATTTGCATTTTTCGCATCAAAGTACATTCATCTCTAGGAGACAGAACGCGTCTCCTTCCTGAGCGGTATGGAGGCTGTGAGGTCCCATGGTGTTTATACTTGCGTACTATTGTTTGTACAGATGAACGTGGTACCTTCATGCGTTTGGAAATTGCTGAACCAGACTTGTGGAGGTTTACATTTTTTTTTCCTGAAGTCTTGGCTGATTTCTTTTGATTTTCCCATGATGTCAAACAAAAAGGCACTGAGTTTGAAGGTAGGCTAATTGACATCATTGTATTTCAAGGCCTATCAGAAGCTTCTAAAGCCATGACATCTTTTTCTGGAATTTTCCAAGCTGTTTAAAGGCACAGTCAACTTAGTGTATGTAAACTTCTGACCCACTGGAATTGTGATACAGTGAATTATAAGACAAATAATCTGTCTGTAAACAATTGTTGGAAAAATTACTTGTGTCATGCACAAAGTAGATGTCCTAACCGACTTGCCAAAGCTATAGTTTGTTAATAAGAGATGTGTGGAGTGGTTGAAAAAAGAGTTTTAATGACTCCAACCTAAGTGTATGTAAACTTCTGACTTTAACTGTATGTGAGAATGCTGACTGGAGCTCAGCGTTCAACACTATAGTGCCCACGAAACTTATCACTAAGCTAAGGAACCTGAGACTAAACACCTCCCTCAGGTGGTAAGGGTAGGCAACAACACGTCTGCCACGCTGATCCTCAACACTGGGGCCCCTCAGGAGTGTGTACTTAGTCCCCACCAGTACTCCCTGTTCACCTACGACAGTGGTAGGCCTGATCACCGACAACAATGAGACAGCCGATAAGGAGGTGGTGAGAGCATTGGCAGTGTGGTGCCAGGACAACAACCTCAATGTGAGCAAGACAAAGGACCTGATCGTGGACTACAGGAAAAGGCGGGCCGAACAGGCCCCCATTAACATCAACGGGGCTGTAGTGGAGCAGGTTGAGAGTTCCTTGGTGTCCCCATCACCGACAAACTATTATGGTCCAAAATACACCAAGACAGTCATGAAGAGGGCACAACAAAACCTTTTCCCCCTCAGGAGACTAAAAAGATTTGTAATGGATCCCCAGATCCTCAAAAAGTTCTACAGTTGCACCATCGAGAGCATCCTAACCGGTTGCATCACCGCTTGGTATGGAAACTGCTCGGCATCTGACCGTTAGGCGCTGCAGAGGGTAGTACGCACGGCCCAGTACATCACTAAGACCAAGCTTCCTGCCATCCAGGACCTATATAATAGGCGGTGTCAGAGGAAAGCCCATAAAATTGTCAGAGACTCCAGTCACCCATTTCATAGACTGTGTTCTCTGCTACCGCACGGCAAGTGGTTCCGGAGCACCAAGTCTAGGACCAAAAGGCTGCTTAACAGCTTCTGCCCCCAAGCCATAAGACTGCTGAACAATTAATCAAATGGCCACTGGACTATTTACATTTCAAGAGAGTGAATGTTGAAAGTATCTGTTTTCTGCTCCGAAAGCATGTACAGGTAGTCTAGCTTGTCTGACTAGCTAGTTTACATTGGCACTGCTGCCAGGAAGCGTTACACACTGTGTCAGTGTCAGCCATTCCCTGCCCAAGTACAATAGGATTAGACTACACCTTAATGTGTCCGGCAGCCGGGGTTGGGTAAGTTACTTTCTAAATGCAATCCGTTAGTTACCTGTCAAATTGTAATCAGTAACGTAACATTTGGATTACCCAAACTCTGTAATGTAATCTGATTACTTTTCGTTTAAGAGGTATATAGAAGAAGACTCGTTCAGGTGGAACAAACTTAAATTTGCACCCTTTTTCAATACTGAATCGAATGTCATGAAAAAACATAAAGGTTTAAAAGTAATCAAAGAAATAATCATGTAATTTCTCAAAAGTATCTATTCTGATTACAATCTTTTTTGCTGGTAATGTAACACATTAAAGTTACTCCCCAACCCTTCCTGCGGACATGTAAAGTCATAAAAAGCCCTTTTATCACTTAGATTTGCTCCCCTCCAGCGTCCTACCTCCTCTGTCCTCTCTTGCCTCCTTTTGAAAAAGTTCAAAGTCAATCAAGGGGAGTCGGCGAGGAGAGTGAACGTGGAAGCACTTCCTTCTCTACATTTGCACATTATTAGGCAAATTACATTTTACAGGGGTGGATCCCAAAACAAATGTGTAAATTGCTCAAAACAAATTAAGTTACTTGTGCAAGACATTTTATAGATATAACAATACGTAGCATATTGTTTTAAAACAGTAGGATATACACGAGTATCCTCAATGAAAGGTGGCTATCAAGTAAGGGAGGACACTATTCTGCTTGTCTAATGAATTGACACACTCCTCGACCACTTGACCTCTTATTGGTTTTCCGGGTCATGGAGGAGAGAGGACGAAGGATGGTCTTTTACCCAAAAGAGAATCTCCCCATCTTAACCCCCTCCTTCACCAGCCTGGTCTCAGACTAGAAGTAACCTAGTAAACGTAAATCCGGGACACTCAAATTTAATTGTATGGTTACATAAGACTACTTAAGACAAAACAAAAAGGCTGTGGGTGTATAACACGGACATCTAGAAACCCAAAGGTTGCGAGTTTGAATCTCATCATTGCAAACTTTAGTATTCTAGCAACTTTGCACTTACTACTATCATGACGTTGGCCTGGGGGTAGGTTTATGACAGTCATAAATACCTCTTTCCCCCTTTTTTCTCTCTCTACCCTACTGATGTTACATTTGCAAAACCTTTGGTTAACATAGAGATTCTGGGAACATCAGAAGGTGGGGGGAAATGAACTATATTCTGGTAATCTGACCAATTGAACATATGCGGTGGTACTTAATGAATATGATGTCAGTTCGGTTGTCATCTGAGACATTCTCATCAATGATAAGATTAACTCTATAGTGGAAAGTCTACACATCAGAGTTATCGGATTCACATGGAATTGTTGTTCAATTTAAATGTTTGAATATGAAATGATTCATGATGGGATGAAATGTGATTAACTTCTAAAATGTGAGATTTGGGTTTTCATAAATTAGGGCTATGCTCAATCAGTGGCCCGCCCCTGTGAAGGGACATGGACTATAAAACTTTTCAAACACGCCCTCCTCTCCCGTCCTATATAAAGCCTTGATGACAATGTGACCTCCTGTTCCGAGGATGTGAGGATGACGGTCCGATGTCAGAATGGTTCAGATAATAACTACAGAAAAAAGCCAACATCAGCGTGAGCTTTGGTTGCGAATTGTATGAACTTTTAACTCTTATTCACTACAGAAGTGATACCTCCTAGCCGTTGAGTTAGCAACAGCAGCTGCAAACGCAGGTTAGGAAAGAACAGACAGAGTATCCCGTCTACCACATCACGACGTTACTACAACGTATTCAATTTACCAGCAGAGACATTCTTCAAAGGACAAAGGACTCGGTTGGGCAAGACGGCCTTCCATCTACCACCAACCTACTGAAGCGCAGATCAGAGTAAATATTTATTGCATTTTCCTTTTCCAAATGGCCGGTAATTTAGAATGCATAAGATATTGTGTTCACAATAGCACAGCTTCGCCCTTTGTTCCTCAGTCTTCCCGCTCTTTCACTCAAACCCAGCCCCTTTTCTTTTGTGTAACAAGCTGTCATATCTGTTCCGCCCGCTAGGGACGTTTTCCGTTATGATGTAATTTGTAATCAAGTTATGATTAATTATGTGTATGTGTAATTCTCTGTGATTAGTTAGGTATTTAGTAAATAAATAATTAAACCCAATGTTGTATTGCTGATTCAACTTGTTAGCCAGGGTTTGTGCAGATAACCAAGAATTTACAACTTTCAGATGAGACTGAATTAAGGTGACGATTAATATTGACTGCTATTGATGTAAAATAGTACTAGGTCTTTAAGAGTTTATTCGAAAGATAACAGCTCTATAAATATTATTTTGTGGTGCCCCGACTCTCTAGTTAATTACATTTACATGATTAGCTCAATCGGGTAATATTAATAACGAGACATTATTTATAGAATAGCATGTCATATCACTTAATCCGGCATAGCCAAAGACACAACACTACTTTTTAGCTACTTTGCAACTACTTAGCATGTTAACTAACCCTAATCTTAAACCTCATAAAACTCAACCCCTGAAAAAAAAATCCCATGGGCTATTTGCAACCATTTTACACCTAAACTCTTTTGACACCAACTGTGACCCATGTCTGAACACACTCCTCAACTAACCCATAGGCTGAGAACATTCCCCCCCGCTACCGTGGCTGTAGCTGAAGTATTACTCATACACTTAATTGTTTTATTTCACATTTTTTTAACCAGGTAGGCCAGTTGAGAACAAGTTCTCATTTACAACTGCAACCTGGCCAAGATAAAGCAAAGCAGTGCGACAAAAACAACAACACAGAGTTACAAACAAACGTACAGTCAATAACACAATAGAAAAATCTATGTACAGTGTGTACAAATGTAGAAGATTAGGGAGGTAAGGCAATAAATAGGCCATAGAGGTGAAATGATTACAATTCAGCATTAACACTGGAGTGTTAGATGTGCAGATGATGATGTGCAAGTAGAGATACTGGGGTGCAAAAGAGCAAGAAGAAAATAATATGAGGATGAGGAAGTTTGGTGTGCTATTTACAGATTGGCTGTGTACAGGTACAGTGATCGTTAAGCTGCTCTCATAGCTGATGCTTAAAGTAAAAGATGGAGATATAAGTTTCCAGCTTCAGTGATTTTTGCAATTCATTCTAGTCATTGGCTGCAGCGAACTGGGAGGAAAGGCGGCCAAAGGAAATGTTGGCTTTGGGGATGACCAGTGAAATATACCTGCTGGAGCACGTGCTACAGGTGGGTGTTGCTTTGGTGACCAGTGAGCTGAGATAAGGTGGGGTTTTACCTAGCAAAGATGACCTGGAGCCAGTGGGTTTGGAGACGAATATGTAGCGAGGGCCAGCCAACGAGAGCATACAAGTCACAGTGGTTGGTAGTATATGGGGCTTTGGTGACAAAACTGATGGCACTGTGATAATAGACTACATCCAGTTTGCTGAGTAGAGTGTTGGAGCTATTTTGTAAATGACATCGCCGAAGTCGAGGATCGGTAGGATAGTCAGTTTTACGAGGGTATGTTTGGCAGCATGGGTGAAGGAGGCTTTGTTGGAATAGGAAACCGATTCTAGATTTAATTTTGGATTGGAGATGCTTAATGTAAGTCTGGAAGGAGAGATTACAGTCTAGGTATTTGTAGTTGTCCACATATTCTAAGTCAGACTCCTCCAGAGAAGTGATGCTAGTCAGGCGAGCGGGTGCGGGCAGCAATCAGTTGAAGAACATGCATTTCATTTTACTAGAATTTAAAAGCAGTTGGAGGTCACGGGTGTTGTATGGCATTGAAGCTGGTTTGGAGGTTTGTTAACACAGTGTCCAAAGAAGGTCCAGATGTATACAGAACGGTGTCGCCTGCTAGGAGGTGGATCAGAGAATCACCAGCAGCAAGAGCGACATCATTGATATGTTCAGAGAAAAGAGCCCGAGAATTGAACCCTGTGGCACCCCATAGAGACTGCCAGAGGTCCGGACAACAGGCCCTCCGATTTGACACACTGAACTCTATCTGAGAAGTAGTTGGTGGACCAGGCGAGGCAGTCATTTGAGAAACCAAGGCTATTGAGTCTGCCGATAAGAATGCAGTGATTGAAAAGCCTTGGCCAGGTTGATGAAGACGGCTGCACAGTACTGTCTTTTATTAATGGCGTTTATGATGTAGTTTAGGACCTTTAGCGTGGCTGAGGTGCACCCATTACCAGCTCGGAAGCCAGATTGCATCGTGGAGAAGGTACGGTGGGATTTGAAATGGTCGTTGATCTGTTTGTTAACTTGGCTTTCAAAGATTTTAGAAAGGCAGGGCAGGATGGATATAGGTCTATAACAGTTTGGGTCTAGAGCTTAAGTTAAGTTTTTTCAACAACAGGTTATGGTCAACAATATCAACGGCTGCACTGAAATCTAACAGTACAGCTCCCACAATCTTCTTATTATCAATTTCTTTCAACCAATCAGTCATTTGTGTCAGTGCAGTACATGTTGAGTGTCCTTCTCTATAAGCATGCTGAAAGTCTGTTGTTAACTTGTTTACAGAGAAATAGCATTGTATTTGGTCAAACACAATTGTTCCAACAGTTTGCTAAGAGCTGGCAGCAAGCTTATAGGTCTGCTGTTAGAACCAGTAAAGGCTGCTTTACCACTCTTGGGTAACGGAATTACTTTGGCTTCCCTCCAGGCCTGAGGACAAAGACTTTCCTCTAGGCTCAGATATAGCTTGGGACTGCAAGGGCTGGCACACTTCATAACCTATCATACCCGCTGATGTGTGCCACAGGAAGTATTAGACTCTAGTCACAAAAGGAAGTGGTTATTTCAGCAAAAATAGTTTTCTACTCTTCTCTTTACCCATCCCTTAGTCCCCCATTCCATCGTGTTTTTCCCTCTTATGGCTTTACCTAAAAAGAAAATTACGCTTTCTCTGTTTTAGTTTTTAAGAATGTAGGTTCAGTAGTAATAATAAAAAATAATAATAAATCAAAAGTTTGTACTCTGGGCGAAAAATAACGTTCAAATATACAGTTGAAGTCAGAAGTTTACATACACCTTAGCCAAATACATTTAAACTCAGTTTTTCACAGTTCCTGACAGTTAATCCTAGTAAAAATTTCCTGTCTTAGGTCAGTTAGGATCACCACTTTATTTTAAGAATGTGAAATGTCAGAATAATACTATATCCATGACATCATTTTCTGAAATCTTCCAAGCTGTTTAAAGGAGTCAATTTAGTGTATGTTAACTTCTGACCCACTGGAATTGTGATACAGTGAATTATAAGACAAATAATCTGTCTGTAAACAATTGTTGGATAAACTACTTGTGTCATGCACAAAGTATATGTCCTAACTGACTTGCCAAAACTATAGTTTGTTAACAAGAAATGTGTGGAGTGGTTGTAAAACGAGTTTTAATCACTCCAACCTAAGTGTATGTAAACTTCCAACTTCAACTGTATGTATTGCAAATTCGTTACATATTGCACAAATTGCAATTCATAACATATCATTAGAATTTAAATTCTTAACATATCATACGAAATAGATGATTGACATCAACAAACAAATACATACCCAGCAATTTCTCCAGTGTTTTTTCGACATTGAGAGTGTGTCAAACTTAAAACTCGTCCAGTGTCTATAGGAGTCCACACTTTTCACTATTAAATTAACACACTGCATAGAGTAAACCATTCTTCTGCCTTGACTTTCCAGTGAATTGTAGTGACCACTCATGACGCTATTTGTTCGTTAAATAAAGTCCCCGTGTGCAATCTTAGTGTCACATGATCTGTCACATGATCTCAGTATATACGCCTGTTCTGAAAGGCCCCAGAGTCTGCAACACCACTAAGCAAGGGGCACCACCAAGCAAGCGGCACCATGAAGACCAAGGAGCTCTCCAAACAGGTCAAGGACAAAGTTGTGGAGAAGTGCAGATCAGGGTTGGGTTATAAAAAAATATCAGAAACTTTGAACATCCCACAGAGCACCATTAAATCCATTATTTTAAAAAATGAAATAATATGACACCACAACAAACCTGCCAAGAGAAGTCCGCCCACCAAAACTCACAGACCAGGCAAGGAGGGCAATAATCAGAGAGGCAACAAAGAGACCAAAGATAACCCTGAAGGAGCTGCAAAGCTCCACAGCAGAGATTGGAGTATCTGTCCATAGGACCACTTGAAGCCGTACACTCCACAGAGCTGGGCTTTACAGAAGAGTGGCCAGAAAAAAGCCATTGCTTAAAGATAAAAATAAGCAAACACGTTTAGTATTCGCCAAAAGGCATGTGGGAGACTCCCCAAACATATGGAAGAAGGTACTCTGGCCAGATGAGGCTAAATTGAGCTTTTTGGCCATCAAGGAAAACGCTATGTCTGGCGCAAACACAACACCTCTCATCACCCCGAGAATACCATCCCACAGTGAAGCATGGTCGTGGCAGCATCATGCTGTGGGGATGTTTTTCATCGGCAGGGATTGGGAAACTGGTCAGAATTGAAGGAATGATGGATGGCGCTAAATACAGGGACATTCTTGAGGGAAACCTGTTTCAGTCTTCCAGAAATTTGAGACAGGGATGGAGGTTCACCTTCAATGACCCTAAGCATACTGCTAAAACAACACTTGAGTGGTTTAAGGGGAAACATTAAAATGTCTTGGAATGGCCTAGTCAAAGCCCAGACCTCAATCCAATTGAAAATCTGTGTTATGACTTCAAGATTGCTGTACACCAGCTGAACCCATCCAACTTGAAGGAGCTGGAGCAGTTTTGCCTTGAAGGAGCTGGTTATGCATGCTCAAGTTTTTTTGTCTTATTTCTTGTTTGTTTCACAATAAAAAATATTTTGTAAAGTGATAGGCATGTAGTGTAAATCAAATTATATGAACCCCCCCAAAAAAGGTTGTAAGGCAACAAAATAGGAAAAATGCCAAGGAGGGTAAATACTTTCGCAAGCCACTGTAAACTGAAACAGACTTTTCAATAACAGGGGCAATAAGTAACAGATTGGATTAGTTTAGAAAAATCTATGTTATGTGTATTTGAGTAGCATAACATTAATTCATCAATTAATGTACATGCAAAAACATACATATTGAAACAAACAATACAATTCCAAAAATCTACCTGCAATAGAGCATGCTGAGGAACATGATAATGGTGGGCGTGGTTTACCTTTAACACTGGTTATTAACACCAACACTAGGGTTGTTTTACACCAATGAGTGTTATTTTAACACTTATAGAGTTCATTTAACACCTGAATCAACACTAGAAATGTTACACTGAAAAATCAACACTAGGTTACACCGGCCAATTTGCTGCGTACCATACAAAACATAACATATCATACTAAATGGAGGGAGATAGATTTACTTTTGATATGTTACGTCTACCCCCGAGTCCAGATTGCCTTCCCATGTACAGGTAGCGAGCGGCCTGAGAGGTGATGTCTCCATTCCACACATTGTACAGCAGGGCTCTCTAACCTTGTTCCTGGAGACCTACCCTCCTGTAGGTTTTCGCCCCCCAGTTGTAACTCGCTACAAGACCATGGTGCTTGCCTACGGAGCTGTGAGGGGAACGGCACCTCAGTACCTCCAGGCTCTGATCAGGCCCTACACCCAAACAAGGGCACTGCGTTCATCCACCTCTGGCCTGCTCGCCTCCCTACCACTGAGGAAGTACAGTTCCTGCGCAGCCCAGTCAAAACTGTTCGCTGCTCTGGCCCCCCAATGGTGGAACAAACTCCCTCACGACGCCAGGACAGCGGAGTCAATCACCACCTTCCGGAGACACCTGAAACCCCACCTCTTTCAGGAATACCTAGGATAGGATAAAGTAATCCTTCTCACCCCCCCCTTAAAAGATTTAGATGCACTATTGTAAAGTGGCTGTTCCACTGGATGTCTTAAGGTGAACGCACCAATTTGTAAGTCGCTCTGGATAAGAGCGTCTGCTAAATGACTTAAATGTAATGTAATGTAACTTACCTAGTTCAGTTTATCAACGAGCTAATTAGAATCAGGTGTGCTAGATTAGGGTTGGAGTGAAAATCAACAGGAGGTAGCTCTCCAGGAACAGCTTTGGAGAGCCCTGTTCTAGAGCCTTTCCCTGGCTGCATTCCAGAAGCTTTCTGTCCCTCTCCCAGACCCTCGCTGCTCTCTGCTGACTACATTTCCTTCCTAGCTCACACACACACACACACTGAAATAGAGAGTAGCATAAATGTTCCTCTGTGTCTTGTGTAACATATAGGTTTTCTTGTGTAAGGCAGAAACCAGAAGTTTGTGGCTTGTTTTTTGAATGATTCTAAAACACACTAGATCTCACTTCACACTTCACAACCTGTTTCCATTGCTGAATATAGATTTTCAAGTTCTGGTTCTGGGTTTTAGGTGGAAGCTTTTCTAACCCTGATAGTGAGTGAGTGAGAGAGAGAGAGAGAGTGTGTGTGTGTGTGAAGCTGGCCAGAGGCCTAGAAACACAGCTGCAAATACCTCACCCAGAAAACCGTGTAAGCAAGGAAGGGGAGAAATAGGAGAGGGAAGAGGAGGAGAATAAAATGCAGAAAGAGAAATTCTGGAAAACCAGTCTGCTTACCTTGAACGTATAGGTAATACCAAGCCTCCTATAGACTGAGTTCTTCACTAGGCTCGCTCCATGAGTTTTGTGGGGAGAGAACAGTAAACTCCTTCTGTGGAACTCTATCACTGGATAGTGAGCTGGTTTCAGATCAACTACAACTACGATACCACTCCTATCTCTCTATCTCACCCTCCCAATTCCTGCTTCTGGCCTTTGCAGACTCCTCCTCTTCCTTCCTATTTTTCTCTCTCTTTCACCTTCTCTTTCACTCTCTCTCTCTCTTTTTGTCTTTCCACCCACTATCTCCCCCCTCCGGCTCTTCCATTCATGTTGTTGAGATGAGAGTGAAAATCAGGCTATTGTGACTCTCCTCCTAGTCATGCACCTAATGACCTTTACTCCCAGCCTGCAGTCATGGATAACTTTGTTTAATTAATTTGTTTACTTTGTTAGAGGTCCTCTGCTGGGTGGTGGGATAAATGTTTGCATATTTTATGTTATTTGCCTCACAGCAAATATGAGAAGAGGAGACCGACACCCAAGCAGTGGGAAAACTATTAGGGCCTTCATAACGTAAGATCTATGTGAACGTGATGATTGGTAGCCAAGAGCTCAAGGAGAGAATTTGTCATATAATAACCAATCGTAACAATAATGGAGTATATGACATAGATAGTTGGTAGCAGAGAGCCCATGGAAAGAAGGTGAATATTACGCCCGGTGTCGTTTTGCATGTTTAAGTCACGAGTCAGTCAGTGACCATGTTCTTATGAATGGTTGTCATGGTTGTGAACAAGGACGACCTTTAATACAATATGGGCTCTCCCCTTGAGTTATTTTCTGCTATTGTAAGTCGTTTATGTGTAAATAAAACGATAACAAAAACGTCACAGGATTAGGTTCCCTCCAAATCCATTTCATACAATAGGTTACATTCCACAAAAGTTTGAGTTTTTGTCCTGTGATTGAAATAGCTTTGCACTAGCCCCAGGCAACATACCTTTTAACACCACGCCTACTGTCTACCTCTCCTCATCCTTCAGAATGCCTCTGTGTTAATGTCCCAAATGAACATGATGCTGCTAAAGAGAACAATTCAGGAAACAAAGTGATATTAATTGCTGAGAGGGTGTGAGTGTCTTATTAGCGAGTTTGGGTAGTAGTAGAATGTCTGTGTGTTATTAAAGGCCCAATGCAGCCATTTTTTTTGTATTATCTCAATGTCAAATCATTTCTGAGTAACAAATGTAGTACTTTACTGTGATTGTTTTCAATCAGAATGGTGAAAAGAAACAGAAATAGCTTCTTACCAAGAGCAATTGTTCTCGCAAGAATTTGCTAGGACTGTCTGGGAAACCTGAAAACAGCTGTTACTGGCAGAGAGGTTTGGAACTCTCTTTCTTATTGGTCTATTAATGGTGACGTCACCAGGCAGGCCAAAACGCCATCCCACAGAAACAGGCTGAAATTTCAGGCGGTCTTTTCAGACAGCTCTTACACTAAAAGGGCAATATCACCATTTTCACAATTTCACAGTATTATTCCAAACTCATAGTATGGGGAAATAAGTAAAACACAGAAAAATCTCATTTTTGACTGCACTGGGCCTTTAATGAGTGTATGTTAATGAGTTTAGGCTTGGTGTGGTCGTTTTGAAACAGGAAAAGGGTCAGTGTGTTTTATGTGTAGATTAAGAATATTGCAAATCTCTTTTTTTGTAAGTAACCACTGAGTTAACCTTGTCTTGCCTTCACTATAATATCTTAAGGATCAGAGAGAAGGTTAATCTCCTTCAAGGTTGGGGTCAATTTAGTTTTCAATTCAGGAAGTGAGTTATAATGATATTGAAATATCTTCCTAGAAAATGTACCACACTCTGTATATATATATATATATATATACACTGTACGTGTCTGTCACATGGAAATAACCACAACCCAAGCTACTGTAGCATTGTTCTCTCAATGGCAAATCTCATAGTTCTGGGCTTGACTCTATGACTCACAGTTTATAGTTTACTTTCTTTATTAACCTGACAGTTTAATTTACCATCTTTTCGTTCCCTTTACACAGAAGTCACACAGAAGTGACTGGGCAGACTGTGTGGGTGGTAAATAAAGTATCATTTAAAAGGAGGCCCTTTCTAGGAAGTCTTAATTTTGACAATCATGAACCTTTGAGGATCTTGTAAAACAACACTGTTACAAATATGCACGGAGGCTTGTTGTGCAATTAAACTGAACATCTTTACTTCAGACCAACATGTTAGCAACTCATACAAACTCGTTTGACACCCACCAGTGGCGGTCGATGCCGTTTAAGATGAGATGAGGTCATTTTTTTTATGATCATGGCTTTATTTCTATTATAGCATATTGGATGACTGACATTCATATTCCATTCATCCAGTTCAAGGCAACATCGATAGGTTTAGGCTACTACATGATACTAACATTTCCCCTATAACCATCATGAGGTTGCTACAACCTAGCCTATGAATGAAAGTTCACAACGTATGTGCGCAGGTCGAAGGAAATTTGAGTAATCAAGGTGACAAACATTGACACATTCAATACCACCTTGCACACACTTGCCTGCATCTAACTGATATAGGGTGTACTCATTAGTCCAACAATTGCAAACGAGAGTTTCTATTGGACAAATTCAGGTATGTTTATCCCCATTTCGTTACGTTTGCTTCCGTTTAAGAATATATTTTTTTTTACAGAATCGGTGGAATGAATACACCATGATCACACGCAAACACAGTTCACTTTCATAGCAGCCACATACAAACAACATGATCCCTGTGATCGTTGTATAATTCCTTCTCCCATCTACACTCTCTCCTCCTCTCACCATTTCCCTTCGCTTGTGGACTTCAGTGCACAACACATCAGCTGTCTGTGACCAGGCAAAAAAAACGTTCCGGGCCAAACCTTCATATCATAACCGCTAACCGCTACACACAGCCTAACTCATTGTCACCATATTAGCTAACGTCATAGTCAACATAGCTACTAGAACTAATTAGTTAGTAAACCCAAGCAGTTTAGCAGTTACACTAGTGGGCCCCAGTGGCAATAAATTTATAAAACCAAAAGCTTACCTTGACTTGGAAAAGTTCCAGTGTTGGATAGCCATAGCCAGCAAGCTACCTTAAATAGCATCCCTCTCTGTTTCAGCCAGGTGTTTGATTAGGCTAAATTTGCTAGCTGCATTCACTAGTTACATAAGGGAAAGTGAAAAAAAATATAACGAAATAGCTCTCTCTTTCTTTCTTGCTTCTCCTTCATTTCTGAAGAAATGTATTTGTTCAAAACTGTTCAATTATTGTCTTTCTCTCTCTTTGAGTCAACTACTCACCACAGTTTTGAAAAAAAAAGTTTCTTCAGAAATGAAGGAGAAGCAAGAAAGAGAGAGCGGGTTGTCATTTTTTTCAGTTTCACATACTTAGCTAGCAAATACAGCTAGCTAGTTTAGCCTACTCAAACACACTGCTCAAACAGAGGGATGTTATGTTAGCTAGCTGGCTATGACTATCCAACACATCATTGGAACTCTTCCAGGTCAAGGTACGCTTTTGGTTTTTACTCATTTATTGCCACCGGGAACCGCCATTGTAAGTGCTAAACTGCTTACTGACTGTACACTGTAACAATACTGCATGACTGTAGCGAGTTTACTAACGTGTTAGTTCTATTAGCTATGTTGACTATGACGTTACTTTAGCTAATATGTTGACAACGATGTAGGCTGTGTGTAGCATGATATGGTTTGGCTTGGAAAGATTTTTTCACCTGGTCACATACAGCTGATACATACAGTTTCATTAAACAGTACAAGCAAAACACCAATCTCAGCGTCAACAGTGAAGAGGTGACTCGGGGGATGCTGGCCTTCTAGGCAGAATTCCGCTGTCCAGTGTCTGTGTTATTTTTCCCCTCTTAATATTTTCTTCTTGCGGGTACTATTTAATGAAACTGCCAGTTGAGGGCTTGTGAGGCGTCTGTTTCTCAAACTAGACACTCAAATGTACTAGTCCTCTTGCTCAGTTGTGCACCGGGGCCTCCCACTCCTCTTTCTATTCTGGTTAGAGCCAGTTTGCGCTGTTCTGTGAAGGGAGTAGTACACAGCGCTGTACGAGATCTTCAGTTTCTTGGCAATTTCTCGCATGGAATAGCCTTAATTTCTCAGAACAAGAATAGACTGATGAGTTTCAGAAGAAAGTTCTTTGTTTCTGGCCATTTTGAGCCTGTAATCAAACCCACAAATGCTGATGCTCCAGATACTCAACTAGTCACAAGGGCAGTTTTATTGCTTCTTTAATCAGAACAACAGTTTTCAGCTGTGGTAACATAATTTCCAAAGGGTTTTCAATGATCAATTAGCCTTTTAAACTGACAAACTTAGATTAGCTAACACAACGTGCCATTGGAACACAGGAGTGATGGTTTCTGATAATGGTCCTCTGTATGCCCATGTAGATATTCCATAAAAAAATCTGTCGTTTCCAGCTACAATAGTCATTTACAACATTAACAATGTCTACACTGTATCTCTGATCAATTTTATGTTATTTTTATGGGAAAAAAGTGCTTTTCTTTCAAAAACAAGGACATTTCTAATTGACCCCAACATTTTGAATGGTAGTGCACAATTGGAAGGCTTGAAACCAGCCAGCTACCATATACAACTGGAAGGATTGAAACCAGCCAGTGATTCCATGGTACAGGTTGACATAGCCGTGGGAAGTAGTTTGGTGATGGGGGTGCTGGAAACTTTTGCCTGCACTGCAGATGGCTATATACAGGACTATTAAAGGCCAAGTGCCCACATTTAGTTAAAAAAAAAAATATATAATTATTAAAATATATATATATATATTACAGCACCCTCAGCACCCCTACTTCCCGACGCTATGCAGGTTGATCTCCGGGTTTGGGGAGAAATGGAGATGGTGAAGGTAAACTAAACTCGGCCATCCTCATCGCCAAATGTTACAAATGCACAGAGGCTTGTTTTGCAATTAAACTGATTGTCTTTACTTCAGATCAGCATGTTAGAAACTCGTACAAACTCGTGTGACACACACATCGGTGCATGCACACCGTGCACACCGCACATTCTTAAACTTTAATATATAAAATATTGGACAAAACGTGTTGAATAAAAAATCCAGACAGGTGACCTGTTTGCAACCTTTTTGACCTTTTGCGATAACTTGAAACTAAGATATCTCAGCAATGGTAAGTCATATCCTCATAAAATAGTGTTTTGTGTTCTGACATGAACTTATAAAAATGTTTGGTTGGTGGGGAGTGGGGTGTAGGATGGGGTCTTATTCTCAAATTATCCTATGTATTTACACTACATGAACAAAAGTATGCGGACACCTGATCGTCGAACATCTCATTCCAAAATCATGGGCATTAATATGGAGTTGGTTCCCCCTTTTTCTGCTATAACATCCTCCACTCTTCTGGGAAGGTTTTACCTCTAGATGCTGGAACATTGATGCAGAGACTTTCTTCTATTCAACTACAAGAGTATTAGTGAGGTCGGGCGATGTTGGGCGATTAGGCCTGGCTCGCAGTAGGAGTTCCAATTCATCCCAACGGTGTTCGATGGGGTTGAGGTCAGGGCTCTGTGCAGGCCAGTCAAGTTCTTCCACACCAATCTCGACAAACTATTTCTGTATGGACCTTGCTTTGTGCACGGGGGCATTGTCATTCTGAAACAGGAATGGACCTTCCCCAAACTGCTGCCACAAAGTTGGAAGCAGAATCGTCTAGAATGTCATTGTATGCTGTAGCGTTAAGATTTCCCTTCACTGGCCCCAGACCATTATTCCTTCTTCACCAAACTTTACAGTTGGCACTATGCATTGGGGCAGATTGCGTTATCCTGGCATCCGCCAAACCCATATTCGTCTGTCGGACTGCCAGATGGTGAGGTGTGATTCATCACTCCAGAGAATGCATTTCCACTACTCCAGAGTCCAATGGCGGCGTGCTTTACACCACACCACCCGAAGCTTGGCATTGTGCATGGTGATCTTCCTCTTGTGTGCGGCTGCTCGGCCATGGAAATACATTTCATGAAGCTCCCAACAAACAGTTATTGTGCTGGCATTGCTTCCAGCGGCAGTTAGGACCTCGGTAGTGAGTGTTGCAACCGTGGATAGACAATTTTGCTCCTTGTTGCTCCTAGATGTTTCCACTTCACAATAACAGCACTTACAGTTTACCGAGGCAGCTCTAGCAAGGCAGATATTATACAAACTGACTTGTTGGAAAGTTGGCACCCTATGATGGTGCCACGTTGAAAGTCACAGAGCTTTTCAGTAAGGCCATTCAACTGCCAATGTTTGTCTATGGAGATTGCATGGCTGTGTGCTCAATTTGATACACCTGTCAGCAAAGGCTGTGGCTGAAATAGGCGCATCCACTAATATGAAGGGGTGTCCACATACTTTTGTATATATAGTGTATTACTGTGACAGTCAGATACTGCACTGACAGAGACAAAATAACTTGTCTCACTGCAGATCACTCAGGTTCCTTCCTTCTCTCTCTCTCTCTCTCTCTCTCTCTCGCTCTCTTTTGCGCTCGTTCTTGCTCTCTCCTCCAGCAGTGTATTTCACACCCCACTTTCCAGTCCTCCACCAATCAAACACACACACATCATCTTGGTAAGTCTTCAGAGAGTGTATACCAGTGATGTTGAACTATTAATGGTGTCATGGCTGCTTGTAGTGATGTACACACTCGCAGGGTGTGTGTGTATGTACACGGTCCAAACAGAAGATGAAAGGCTGATGACTCAGAAGAACACAGAGCAGAAGATCAAGACTGGGGATTGTGATGATGTGTGTGTGATGTAATGGTGGTGTAAATGGTAACAGAAAAAGGTGACTGGCTGGCTGGTTGTCTCACTCTCTCTCTCGATGCATGAAGTAAAACAATGTTTGTTGGAAGAGAAATCCTTCTCACAACCTTATCACATTACAAAGGAGAGGGGGAGAGGAGAGGATAAGACAGGATGAGAGGGGAGAGGATAAGACAGGATGAGAGGGGAAATGAGAGGATAAGACAGGATGAGAGGGGAAAGGAGAGGATAAGACAGAATGAGAGGGGAGTCGAGAGGATAAGACAGGGTGAGAGGGGAGAGGAGAGGATAAGACAGGATGAGAGGGGAAATGAGAGGATAAGACAGGATGAGAGGGGAGAGGAGAGGATAAGACAGGATGAGAGGGGAGAGGAGAGGATAAGACAGGATGAGAGGGAAGAGGAGAGGATAAGATAGGATGAGAGGGGAGAGGAGAGGATAAGACAGGATGAGAGGGGAAAGGAGAGGATAAGACAAGATGAGAGGGGAGAGGAGAGGATAAGACAGGATGAGAGGGGAGAGGAGAGAGGAGAGGATAAGACAGGATGAGAGGTGAGAGGAGAGGATAGGACAGGATGAGAGGGGAGAGGATAAGACAGGATGAGAGGGGGGAGGAGAGGATAAGACATGATGAGAGGGGAAATGAGAGGATAAGACAGGATGAGAGGGGAGAGGATAAGACAGGATGAGAGGGGAGAGGATAAGACAGGATGAGAGGGAAGAGGAGAGGATAAGACAGGATGAGAGGGGAGAGGAGAGGATAAGACAGGATGAGAAGGGAAAGGAGAGGATAAGACAGGATGAAAGGGGAGAGGAGAGGATAAGACAGGATGAGAGGGGAGAGGATAAGACAGGATGAGAGGGGAGAGGATAAGACAGGATGAGAGGGGGGAGGAGAGGGTAAGACAGGATGAGAGGGGAAGATAAGACAGGATGAGAGGGGAAGATAAGACAGGATGAGAGGGGAGAGGAGAGATGGTGAAGTGTGATTCATCACTCCAGAGAATGCATTTCCACTGCTCCAGAGTCCAATGGCTTCGAGCTTTACACCACTCTAGCTGATCTTAGGCTTGTGTGCCTGCGGCTGCTTGGCCATGGAAACCCATTTCATTAAGCTCCCGACGAACAGTTATTGCCCTGAGATGGCTTCCAGAGACAGTTTAGAACTCGGTAGTGAGTGCTGCAACTGAGGACAGACGCTTTTTACGCGCAATGCGCTTCAGCATTCAACTGTCCCGTTCTGTGTTTGTGTAGCCTACCACATCGCAGCTGAGACGTGGTTCCTAGTAGTTTCCTCTTCACAATAACAGCTCAGTTGACCGGGGGGCAGCTCTAGCAAGGCAGAAATTTGACAAAACTTTGACAAACTGTGACAGTGCCGTGTTAAAAGTCACTGAGCTCTTCAGTAAGGCCATTCAACTGCCAATGTTTGTGTATGGAGATGGTATGGCTGTGTGCTCGATTTGATACACCTGTCAGCAACGGGTGTGGCTGAAATAGCCAAATCCACTCATTTGAATGATATTCACATACTTTTGTATATATGGTGTGTCTCTACACTGAGTGTACAAAACATTAAGAACTCTTGCTCTTTCCATGACAGACTGACCAGGTGAAAGATATGATCCTTTGTTGATGTCACTTGTTAAATCCACTTCAAATCAGTGTAGATGAAGGGGGGGGGAGACGGGTTAAAGGGTATTTAAACCTTGAGACATGGATTGCGTATGTGTGCAAGACAAGATGAGCAAGACAAAATATCTAAGTGCCTTTGAACAGGGTTTGGTCGTAGGTGCCAGCGACAGTTTACCTTGCATGTCAGGAATGGTCCACCATCCAAAGGACATCCAGCCAACTTGACACAACTGAGGGAAGCATTGGAGTGGAATGCGTGACACCTTGTAGCGTCTGTGCAACAAATTGAGGCTGTTCTGAGGGCAAAAATGGGTGCAACTCAATATTAAGGAGAGTGTTCCTAATGTTTTGTATGCTCAGTGTGTGGAAGATAGTGCTGCTCTATTGTCCAAGTCAAATTTCCCCTCAGGGACAATAAGGTATATCATATCATATATCGTGTTCTTCTCTATAACATGGAATAGAAAAGTATGACACCAGAACCAACAGCATTCAATACTCAACTGAGCTGCACATTACTGAACAAACACCCTCACCCAGAGTACAAATAGTAAGATCATTTATTGAGAGCTTTAACAACATGAATACAAAACACAGTGAAAACTTAAACTGCTAAAATAAAAGGTGGTATGCAGCTGTGTAGCGTTTGAATGTCTATGTTGACCTGGACACCATGCTTTTAACAATGTTGATGCTAAACTAGTGGAAAGCTGTGCTTGAACAGAACATACTGGAAGGCTTTTAGCAATGCAACACAAACAAACAGGAACGTAAACAAGGAACACAAACAACTCATAATGGTCCGTATAGAGGCAAGAGTGCTTTTTCATGCTTGCCCGAGGTGGGTTGTTAGTGAAGAATATGGTGATCGCATACATATAGGTAGGTGCATGGAAACAGGAGTGAAACTGATGTAGACTGTATTTGTAGAGTATTGTACTGCATTACAGGGATTTACATAAATCTGCTAGGCACTTGTTTGAAGATTCTTATTACTTGCCCCAAATGTTTTTATTTGCTATTTACATGCAGAAGTGCCATGAATTGCCTGCATTTCCCCTACACATAGGGGAGGAATCAAAGATCAGTACTGGAATTTTTTGTATTTTCAAAAAATACGAGGCTGGCTAAACTTGCCTGACTATAAATACGATAAATTGTCTGTCTTTCACTTAAACAATCGGGAGGAAACAGAAAGATCCGTTTTAGGCTACTGGAATTATTTGCAGTTTGGTTATTTTCACACAACATCAACAAATAAACAAAATTCACCTGCCCAATGGGGAAAGCTCAGTGCAGGCTCAACTTGCGTGACTGCTAAAGTCACTTGCCCAAGGAAATAGGGCAACACTTGATGTCAAACCCTGGTATTATATATTCTAGATTGTACAGATGCACATCTCAGTTGTGTAGGAATGCCAAAGCATCAGCCACATAATCCTGTGCCAGTCTATAGGTCTGACACAGGTCATTCGTAAATTGAGAAATTAAACAGTTCAACACTTGACTTAAATCTCAGATCTTCAGTTCTGACACGTTAAAATGATCAAAATGAAGAAATAAAAACCCAGCAGAAACCACATTCTCACGATAGGACTGAGTCATGACATTTCATGAGATCAGATGAATCAGATGTTGGACAAAACAAATGACAAAAGTGCGGAGAACCAGCTGGTAGTGAACTTCCCACTGATCCAGAACACCTTCTAAACAACTCATGTAAACTGTAGTAACACACATACCTGTACATACAAAAAATGGACTGATTTTAAATTTGGAAAAGCCTGCATATTCAAACATGAGAGGTATTTTCTTTCTCTCTCTATCATTACTGTCCGGTTTACTCACGTCCTTATTCCCATGAATCTCTCCTCCTTTAAGGACGTAAACAAGCAGGTCAACCCCAAAAATTTATGTAACGAGGAAGAAGAGCAAACCTCTTTCAAATCAATCATTTTTTTAATTCAGCAAAGTGGGCGCCTTAAAGCAGAGATATACACATAACGTCTGACCTCTTCATCTACAAATAGTGTCTAAGGAGCCAGGGTCCTTTTGCAAAGCACAAACACAGGCACACACACGAAGGCACAAAAACGCACGCACGCACTCTCACACTTCAATAATGTCATTTTTGTGGGTCACTTCCGGCATCCCTTCCTCTCTCCACTTCCTAGTTGTGTCCACTCTACTTCCCCCTTTTGGACCGCCCCCTGCGGCCTCTGCCTATGGCGGAGGGTCCTGGGGCGGGAGTGGCTGCTGCGCCGATGTTGATGCTTCCTTCCTGTATCTCAGTCCTGGTCTCTGGAGGAAGACCTTCTATCTGCTGCTGAGTCTCCAGGTAAAACATGACATCTCTCAGCTGCTCCTGGAGCTCGGCTATCACCCCGTCCTTACGCTCGCCTGGAGGAGGGAGATAGGATGGACTTGTCATTTAGATAATATCGTCATTCATTACACTCCCAGATAAAGATTATGTCCACAATGTAGGGCTCTAGTCTCCCTCTGACTCACCCGTCTCTCTCGCCTTGCGTTCCTCCTCGGCCAGCTGGGCCTGTAGTTGAACCTGATTGGCTCTCAGACAGCGGTTCATTTCCTGTTCCTCCTTCAGCTCATGACCAAGCTTTGTCACACGGGTCGACAGCTGACCACACCTGGGGGGGGGCACGACATACAGCATGAATATGTACCTACCACCTACAGGTAGATGGTGCTACCAAGACACACAGATTCTCAATAACAACTTCTCTCCTTTCTCCCTACTACTTTATAGAGAGAATGATAATGTACAGCATGACTATGTACCTGCAATCCACAAGCAGATTCTAAAATCCTACTGTGTCAGGATGATTGACAGCTGCAGTGTGAGAGGCTCCACCTACTTCTTGTCCATGCTCTGCTTGTCCTTGGCCAGCTCTCCCAGCCGACGCTCCAGGTTATCACAGCGATCTATGGTCTCCTTAAACTTGGCCTTCATGTTGTTGATCTAAAACACACACAGGGCATGAGCGTACGCGCATACCAAGCATACATGAACCACACATTCAGCTGGGCAGATGCGTCCACACACACACTCCGAACACATGTCCACACTGTATCAGGCACTTAGGTGAATGGACAGATAGACATGCAGCATTGATTCCTACCTCCTCCGCTGTGTCCTTCTCCAGGTGAACTATCTTATTCTCCCAGTAAATGCGCTGGGACTCCAGTTGACTCGTTAGCAGGTAAGAATACTGCAGGAAGAGGAAAGATCATTCTGGGGGAGACAAATCTTCTTTCTTGTGTTAACTAACAATAGGTCACACTTTTTGTGCCACATTATATAACACATCAAACTGTGAGTTGATGTCATTACATTAGAATGAAAAACAGGGTGTCATACACACAAACTTGTTTTACGATCCTTGTGGGATTCCCGTTCAAAATCCTATTTTCCCCTAACACTTAACCTAACCCCTAAACCAGTGGTTATCAAACTAGAGGTTGCCTGATATGACTAGTGTAGTTGAAGGAAAATTACCAAAATTATACACACAAAAAAAAACATTATATCGTCTTAGTATCTCAAAATCATTGTAATGTGGTTAACCTTAAAAATCTAAATGAAAACTATTCAGCGTGCCCTTAGATCAGGGAAAAAGGCTTGACTCATTCCCATGATGAAAGGCTAGACCCGCTAGGATATGAAACCACACACCATTACAGAGGCTTTGATATTACCGGCCTCAATTGATATGGTGAAAACAATATGTGGGGAGGCAGAGGCACAGAAAATCACATCGATACCTTCGTCAGATATCACTGTCAAACTAGGAATTGATGCTATTGATAGCAAGCAAGAAATAACTGACTGAACGACTCAAACTCCCCAGCTTACGTTCGCCAAATGAACGTTAGCTTTGAGGGCCGAGATGCCCATGCATTGACTTTTGTTCGGGGGATGCTATTCACCAGGACATATTGTTCTGTCTCAGCATGAAATAGGGCACAAGAGGATGATCAGTGTGTTGCATGGCCATATTGACGAATACTGATTCCATGGGATCAAATGGTGGGCTTTTTCACAGATGGAGCTCCATCTATGGCGGGAAGGAGGGCAGGCCTGTGTCTCCCTCTGCCATATGGACGCATTGTATGAGGCACCGAGAGCAACTGGCGGGGAAAAAGCCCAGCACAGAACTCGGAGATACACTGCAGCAGGTAACTTTGATTTGTAAACTAAGAATTCTTATTAGAGAGTCTTTCAAAAGCGAACCATGCCCCCTTCCCTCGGCTGTGCAGGTTTCCAACAGAAAACAGCATCAGTAAGTGTCCCACACCAGTGATGACTGCTCACCTCCAACGCTTGGAAGAGCACTTTGGGACCTACTTTCCAATCCGTTTGACTGTGATCCTGGCTCAGTCGACATGGCGGTAAGTGAAATGGAACAGCTGATCGAGCTGTCACTGTGACTGAATGCTGTGATCCTGGCTCAGTCGACATGGCGGTAAGTGAAATGGAACAGCTGATCGAGCTGTCACTGTGACTGAATGCTGTGATACTGGCTCAGTCGACGTGGCGGTAAGTGAAATGGAACAGCTGATCGAGCTGTCACTGTGACTGAATGCTGTGATCCTGGCTCAGTCGACGTGGCGGTAAGTGAAATGGAACAGCTGATCGAGCTGTCACTGTGACTGAATGCTGTGATCCTGGCTCAGTCGACGTGGCGGTAAGTGAAATGGAACAGCTGATCGAGCTGTCACTGTGACTGAATGCTGTGATCCTGGCTCAGTCGACGTGGCGGTAAGTGAAATGGAACAGCTGATCGAGCTGTCACTGTGACTGAATGCTGCAGACAACGCATTCACGGGTCACCATGGAGGAGTTTTGGTTCCTGACTCAAAGTGAATACCCAGCAATCTCCCTTTTTATTTTATTTTACCTTTATTTTACTAGGCAAGTCAGTTAAGAACAAATTCTTATTTTCAATGACGGCCTAGGAACAGTGGGTTAACTGCCTGTTCAGGGGCAGAACGACAGATTTGTACCTTGTCAGGATTTGAACTGGCAACCTTCCGGTCACTAGTCCAACGCTCTAACCACTAGGCTACCCTGCCGCCCCTTAGAGTTCCTCCGGTAACAGTAACTGTCAACCACGCCCCCTGACTTCGAGAAGCTCTGACTCGACATGCATCAAGCACACCCACCTCATTAGTGGTGGTGAGTTAAGAGACATTATGTCAGACTCATTTGAAATTGACTGTCATAGCCCCACATTAAAAGTACGTGATGGTGAGTTGAGAAGACCATCAGAAATACTGTTCAATTGACTGCCATAGTCCCAAAAAAATAAATAATTAACATTGGCTGTTGATTACATACTTTTTCCCCACATGGTTGTGTTCGCAAGAATTTTCAGATAACAAAATGGGGTCGTGGGCCCCCCCAAAAAGTTTGGCCCACCTAAAATAGCCTTTTTCCTTGTGGGAACCGGCAAAATGCCCCCCCCCCCCCCCTGTCCGATATTTCCTTGTTTTACTGTCCTTGTGAGGACTTCTCGTCCCCACAAGGATAGTAAAACCAGAAGCACACACACACACCTCTAATTGCAGAGCGTCTATCTTCTCCTCATGGCAGGTTTCTCCTTCACACCCGTACTGAACCATCTTCCCATCAGTCTTACTGGCCACCAGCCTGTGAACGTAGTTATCTACAACACGCACAATCAGTTAAGCACCTTTGCAATGCTACACACAGCGTTTTATACACATTGGCGTTTAAAAAACACAGAAGTCTGAACTCCCCACAGTCTGCTGTACCTCCAGCATAGTCCCAGACACGGTGGTTAGTGAGCTGCATGGCGTACGTGTGTTGCGTCTCTTCAAAGTGTTTGTAGGCATGACGACTGACGTAGCGACCACAGCCAATATGACCACAGATCAGACAGATCCACAGGTTCTGGAGAGGGAGGGGCGTAGGAGGGAAACCATGAACCAGGGGGAGGGGCGTAGGAGGGAAACCATGAACCAGGGGGAGGGGCGTAGGAGGGAAACCATGAACCAGTGGGAGGGGCGTAGGAGGGAAAACATAAACCGTGCTAATTTTTTTTACACCAATAGCAACTGTAAATGACAGGAGTACCTTTAGAGGTATGTAAATGTATGTCGTTTTAGTATGTAAATAAGGTTTACTTCCTGTACGCCACATTCAAAGCACTTGTTCTCCTCTACAGGCTCTGGGGTCTGGCAGTACCGACACACAGGACACCTGGAACAGAACAGTCAACACCTTTAAACACACATCAAAACTACCAGCTACCACTTTTTTTTGTCTCCATGCTAAAACACAATGCCATATTGTTCAAATGTGGTGTCAAAAAAGGACCCATTCAAAACACAGGGATAAAACAGCAGCACATGACGGTGATTCACTGGCCAGAGAGAGAGGAAGGATGGAGAAAGAAACACAAGGCCATGTTGTGAGTAGGGCCGGGATGATACCAGTATCGCGATACTCGTTAGTATCCCGGCGAGGAAACAAAACACGAAAACAGCCCTAATGTTGGAAACAAACGTCATTATGTTGCGCTTTAATTTTTGCCATGGAAAAAAAATATTGCGATACTGGTATCGTCCCGGCTCTAGTTGCGAGTTGAATCAGGCCCAAGTACTCACGAGGCGTCCTCCCAGCGTTGCAGACACAGGCTGTGGAAGCTGTGGTTACAGAGTGTGGTGAGAACCCCGTTCACTGACTCGTCCATCCTCTCCAGACACACGGTACACTTAGGAAGCTCTGTCAGCTCCATCACTGGAAGACTGGCGCCCTGAAGGTGGGAGGGAGGGAAAGGTTATTATAATCCATATCCTGCAGGTACACTGCTAAGACAGTCTTTAAAAGGACTAGTGTACATACGGCACCTGCTCAGACTTGATGACCTCGGCTCTCTCCACATAGACCAGCTGGCAGACTGCGTCCTCTATGGAGTTGAACGTACGGCCATTACACGCGGTGTAGAAACTATCTGCGTCAGCCTGGAAGGGGGGGGTAGTAGAGAGAAAGGTGAGAGAGACCAGAGTAAATAATTACACAGTTCATAAGCAGACCTTAAATTACAACAAACGCAGTGTTCTATGATCATACTCATCTCACCTGGCTACTGAACTTAATCAGCACCATGTACTGGTTAGGGGTGGGGTCTCGTATGATCTTCATGTGCTCCATGACATCATAAAAAGGTGCCACAAACTTCATGAGGTCGTGACTGGTCATGGTGGAGGGGACGGTCAGGATACACAGCATGGCACTGCGACGCACGTCCTCCGTCAGGGATGTCATCTTGCTGCGAGGGGACAGACAGGGGAAACCAAATTGTCTCAATACCAGTGAGATACCTCGTCAATAAATCATATCATCTTTGGTATACTGTAGTCAAAGGGTAGACTATGTATGCATGTACTGAGCAAAAATATAAAAACGCAACAACTTCAAAGATTTTACTGAGTTACATTTAAAAATCTGTCAATTTAAGTAAATTCATTAGGCTCTAATGTATGGACTTCACATGACTGGGAATACAGATATGCAACTGTTAGTCACAGATATATATACACACTGCTCAAAAAAATAAAGGGAACACTTACACAACACAATGTAACTCCAAGTCAATCACACTTCTGTGAAATCAAACTGTCCACTTAGGAAGCAACACTGATTGACAAATTTCACATGCTGTTGTGCAAATGGAATAGACAACAGGTGGAAATTATAGGCATTTAGCAAGACACCCCCAATAAAGGAGTGGTTCTGTAGGTGGGGACCACAGACCACTTCTCAGTTCCTATGCTTCCTGGCTGATGTTTTGGTCATTTTTGAATGCTGGCGGTGCTTTCATTCTAGTGGTAGCATGAGACGGAGTCTACAACCCACACAAGTGGCTCAGGTAGTGCAGCTCAACCAGGATGGCACATCAATGCAAGCTGTGGCAAGAAGGTGTCTGTCTGTCAGCGTAGTGTCCAGAGCATGGAGGCGCTACCAGGAGACAGGCCAGTACATCAGGAGACGTGGAGGCAGTAGGAGGGCAACAACCCAGCAGCAGGACCGCTACCTCCGCCTTTGTGCAAGGAGGAGCAGGAGGAGCACTGCCAGAGCCCTGCAAAATGACCTCCAGCAGGCCATATTCTATGGATTACATTTAGTTAAAATCCTCCAAGTCCTGGTCTTTATTGGTCTAGGTTTTGTGAGAAATATAAAGGCAACAATTTCAAAGATTTGACTGAGTTACCGTTCATATAAGGAAATCTGTCAAATGAAATAAGCGCGGCACATCTCCTTCTCATTGAATTGATCACTCCTCTTCAATGGCTGTATGAAGTTGCTGGATATTGGCGGTAACTGGAACACGCCATCAATCCAGAGCATTCCAAACATGCTCAATGGGTGACAAGCATGGTGAGAATGCAGGCCATGTAAGAACTGGGACATTTTCAGCATCCAGGAATTGTGTACAGATCAATATGGGGCCGTGCATTACCATGTTGAAACATGAGGTGATGAATGGCACGACAATGGGCCTCAGGATCTTATCTGGCTATCTCTATGCATTCAAATTGCCATCGATAAAATACAATTGTGTTCGTTGTTTGTAGCTTACGCCTGCCCATACCATAACCCCACCATGGGGCAACTCAGCAAACCGCTCGCTCACACAACTACCCAGTACAGTTGAAACCGGTATTCATCCTTGAAGAGCACACTTCTCCAGCGTGCCAGTGGCCATCGAAGGGGAGTATTTGCCCACTGAAGTCGGTTACGACACGCCAAACTGCAGTCAGTTCAAGACCCTGGTGAGGACGACGAGCACACAGATGGTTTCTGAGATGGTTTCTGCCAGCTTGTGCAGAAATTATTTTGTTGTGCAAACCCTCAATTTCATCAGCTGTCCGGCTGGCTGGTCTCGGACAATTCCGCGGGTGAAAAAGACGGTTGTGGAGGTTCTGGGCTGGCGTGGTTACACGTGGTGTGCGGTTGTGAAGCCGGTTGGATGTACTGCCAACTTCTCTAAAACGACGGAGGCGGATTATGGTAGAGAAATTGAGATTAACTTCTCTGGCAACAGCTCTGGTGGACATTCCTGCAGTCATCATTCCAATTGCACGCTCCCTCAAAACTTGAGACATCTTTCGCATTGTGTTGTGTATCAAAACTGCACATTCTAGAGTGGCCTTTTATTGTCCCCAGCAAAAAATGCACCCGTGTAATGATCATGCTGTTTAATCAGCTTATTGATATGCCACACCTGTCAGGTGTATGGATTATCTTGGCAAAGGACAAAGGCCCACTAACAGGGATGCAAACTAATTTGATCACAAAATTTGAGCGAAATAAGCTTTTATGGAACATTTCTGGGATCTTCTATTTCAGCTCATGAAACATGGGAGCAACACCTTACATGTTGCGTTTATATTTTTGTTTAGTATGTATGCATGTATACACAGTGCATTTAAAAAAATACATTGACATAAATGTTCAGCTCTGAGACTCAAAATTGAGCTCTGGTCCATCGTGTTTCTATTGCTCATTCTTTAGATGTTTCTACAACTTGATTGGACTCCACCTGTGGTAAATTCAATTGACTGGACATTATTTGGAAAGGCACACACACACCTGTCTATACAGAGTTCCTCTGTGGAGATGGGAGAACCTTCCAGAAGGACAACCATCTCTGCAGCACTCCACCAATCGGGCCTTTATTGTAGAGTGACCAGATGGAAGCCACTCTTCAGTAAAAGGCAAATGACAGCCCATTTGGAGTTTGCCAAAAGGCACCTAAAGGACTCTCAGACCATGAGAAACAAGAATCTCTGGTCAGATGAAACCAGGATTGAACTCTTTGTCCTGAATGCCAAGCGTCACATCTGGAGGAAACCTGGTACCATGCCTACGGTGAAACATGGTGGCAGCATCATATTGTGGGGATGCTTTTCAGTGGCAAGGACTGGGAGACTAGTCAAGATTTAGGGAAAGATGAACAGAGCAAAGTACAGAAAGATCCTTGATGAAAACCTGCTCCAGAGCGCTCAGGACCTCAGACTGGGACGAAGGTTCACCTTCCAACAGGACAACAACTAAGTACACAGCCAAGACAACATAGAAGTGGATTCAGTACAAGTCTCTGAATGTCCTTGAGTGGCCCAGCCACTCGAACCCGAATGAACATCTCTGCAAGGACCTGAAAATAGCTGTGCAGCGACGCTCCCCATCCAACCTGACAGAGCTTGAAAGGATCTGCAGAGAAGAATGGAGAGTTCCTCCCCAAATACAGGTGTGCCAAGCATGTAGTGTCACACCCAAGAAGACTTGAGGCTGTAATCACTGCCAAAGGTGCGTCAACAAAGTACTGAGTAAAGGGTCTGAATACTTATGTATAATAATGATGGTCATTATGGCCAAAAAGTTATATTTTTGTTTCATTAGACCAGTGGACATTTTTCCAAAAAGTATGATCTTTGTCCCCATGTGCAGTTGCAAACCGTAGTCTGGCTTTTTTAGGTTGGTTTTGGAGCAGTGGCCTTTTCATTGCTGAGCGGCCTTTCAGGTTATGTCGATATAGGACTTGTTTTACTGTGGATATAGATACTTTTGTGCCTGTTTCCTCCAGCATCTTCACAAGGTCCTTTGCTGTTGTTCTGGGATTGATTTGAACTTTTCGCACCACTGGTTGCTGCGGAAAAGGAGGAGGTCAAAAGGGGGGTGAGTGTAACCAATGTGAAATGGCTAGCTAGTTAGCAGTGGTGCGCGCTAATAGCGTTTCAATCGGTGACTGAGACCTTGAAGTAGTGGTTCCCCTTGCTCTGCAAGGGCCGCGGCTTTTGTGGAGCGATGGGTAACGATGCTTCGTGGGAGGCAGTTGTTGATGCGTGCAGAGGGTCCCTGGTTCAAGCCCAGGTAGGGGCGAGGAGAGGGACGAAGCTATACTGTTACACATGCACAAAGTAGATGTCCTAACCGACTTGCCAAAACTATAGTTTGTTAACAAGAAATTTGTGGAGTGGTTGAAAAACGAGTTTTAATGACTCCAACCTAAGTGTATGTAAAATTACGATTTCAACTGTATGTATGTATGTACACACGTGTATATATACACACACACACGACATTTAGCAGCCGCTTTTATCCAATGGGACTTAGTCATGCGTACATACATTTTACATATGGGTGGTCCCGAACCCACTATCCTGACATGGCCAGCGCCATGCTCTACCAACTGAGCTAGTCTACTAAATGACTGAAATGTTATTGAAATATAAAGCCAAGGGTTTTCGACTGAGTGTTGCATATAGCAGTAGACACTCACTTGGTCTTGTAGAGGTGCATGATGCCGTGGACTATCTCCACTGAGGGGTTTCCACTGAAGAAGGAGATCTGGTCTGGAAGATGCTTGGAGGGCGAGTCTGGAGCAGTCTCTGTGCCATCGGCACTGTCCTCTGTAGTGCCCTCATTAGGGTCCCTCTCGTCTGGTTGATTCTCTAGAGGGCGGGCTCCTCCACCCTCCTCTCCCTCTGCCCCAGTCTGCTCAACCTTTCCTTTATCTACAGAGGAGAGATGAGGTTTAACTAGAGACTTCTGTTCCTTTGAAGACTGACAGACAGATATTTACAGCTGTATTTTCTTTATGAAATCTCAGAATGTCATAACACATCCCAACCCTTATTAAAAAAAACACTCAACATTTATTACAGCATTATTAAACCCCAACAATCATTAATACATTGGTGTGTGTACAGAATTGCATTAATTAAATATGTAATCCATATAGTTATACACCCTCATTTTTTACCAGGGTTGGGCGCGATGGTCTCGATGACCATGTCTCCCATGGCTCTGCTGCCGATGTGCTGGTGTAGGACTGCTGCTCTCTCCAACTCTGTCTTCCCACTCAGAGAAAGCCTGGCTGAGCCCAGAGCTTTCTCCTGTAAATCCTCCTCTGACATATCCTCAGCTACAGGGGCAGAGAGGGGGACAGGTAGAAAGAGGGAGACTAGACAAACACAAAGCATCAACTTCTGGAACGATACAATACCTATTATCATCATCCAAAACAGTGCGTGTATGTGTGTAGATAATTTGCCATTAATGGCTGAGTCACTGAAGTTACTCGGAGCCAAATGTGTTCCAGAAAACGTAACCTGAGCAGGTCAATACTCCTTAGAGGGGAGAGTGTCTTGCTCTTATGCTGAGGCTCAGAATATTAAATGTTTTAGCCTAGCTAGTTCTCATGCTCCTAGTCATCATACTCCTGTGAGGAAGAGTGCAAAAAAAAAAAACATTTGTCACTGTGGACTAGCTAATTAACAGTTGCTAGCTAACTAGCTTCTGCTAGTATCTAGCAAGTTGGTGACGTAGATAGTACATCTGAAATGATTAAACTCACCGGCAGTGTATTGGAAATTCCGTGGAGAGAGAGACTGGTCTGCGAGCTCCAGACGGATAACGACCAGTGATACACTCATGTGTTATGAAAGAATGACGATTCTTCTCTACGAAAAACCAAACCAAAACAAAGACTGTCTGACAGCTAGCAAGTTACAGCTAACCTAGCCAGCAGCTACTTACGTGAGTATCTAAGTTAACAAGCCAAATGTCTGGTTAAAGAGAGGGATAAATTATGACGTTTAACGAAACACCAACATGACGACTTTTTAACGATCACTCACATACCACTGAATTATCAAAATATATGTGTTTCAAGAATTCACCATTTAGCTTCGAAAATGGATCTGACCCCGTGAGGAACTTCTTCCGGGTTATTAAATTGACGTCATGATAAAAAACTGTTTGCCTATGTATAATAATAATAACTAAAGCAGCACTGGAACTGCGTCCAAGATGTCCGACCGTTGTTTTCAAGTTCATCTACTCACGTTCACATACACCGATTCATGGTATCGACTAGTTACCACAGCCATAAAGTCCAAATTGGCCTATTTCGTTAAAATGAATGAAAACAACAATTAATTTAAAGTTAGGCATACGGTTATTAGTGTGGTTTGGTTTCAAATCGGATCTTAAGAAGATCAATTATTTATTTGTGGCTGTGATTATGGATATACTGACAAGAGACAAAGGGCGGCGCACAATTGGCCCAGCGTCGTCCGGGTTTGGCCGTCATTGTAAATAATAATTAGTTCTTATTAACTGATTTGCCTAGTTAAATAAGGACTACATAAACAAAATACATGTTTCTCCGCCCTATCAATGGAATTCGTGGTCCACAAAGCGGCACGACGGGCTGCCTAGCCCCTGCCTATCCTTTCTTTGGATTGGTGGATACATCTTATTATAATTTTTTTAATATTCGACGAGGGTTGTTGACGCCTGTATTCAATGGAAATATAGCCTTATATTATGAATATTCATAGCCATCTCGAGACAACTCTGAAATCAAATATGTTTTTCTCAAAGTTGCCGGCATGTCACGTGTCCTACGTATATCAATCAAATGTATTTATAAAGCCCTTTTTCATCAGCTGATGTCACAAAGTGCTGTACAGAAACCGAGCCTAAAACCCCAAACAGCAAGCAATGCAGATGTAGAAGTGTGTGGCTAGGAACAACTCTCTAGAAAGACAGGAACCTAGGAAGAGACCTAGAGAGGAACCAGGCTCTGAGGGGTGGCCAGTCCTCTTCTGACTGTGCTGGGTTGATATTATTATTATTATTATTTGACCCTGTTGGTCATCTATGAATAACAGTACATGGCCAAGATGTTCAAATATTCATAGATGACCAACAGGGTCAAATAATAATAATAATAATCCCAGAGGGTGCAACAGGACCCACGATCCATAGATAATGCTGTACAGTGCATATAAGTATGCCCCAATGCAATTCTGAAGTCTAATACACACACAGTGCGATTTCAACAGATATGTTAACTAAATTAACTAAATTCCAAAGTTGTTTAGCATTATATAGTCTAATTGTGGTACTGTTCCACTATTTCTATCTGTTTGCATCAGTTTCAATGGAGGACATTTATTTTGAAAGCGAACTGCTGAGTCCACTATTGTTGCTCACACTTTAATTACAGTTTAGTCATTTAGCAGATGCTCTTCTCCAGGGCATTTTACAGGAGCACTTATAGCGTTAAGTGCCTTGCTCAAGAGCACATCAACCGATATTTCACCTAGTCGGCTTGGTGAAAAACCAGTTACTGGCCCAATGATCTTAGCTACCTGTGAGTTCAAGACACAGGGGTGCCAATATATGCATTTTTTTCCCCATACAACTTGATTTTATTTTGAGTAGGATAGCAGCCTAAACGAGAAATAACTACCAATATTGGTTGTAACCATCGGAAAGCCACCTTGATGTTTGTGTGCATCTGTTAGAGCCAATTTATGCTTGATCAGTAAAATGTGGAAGGAGGCGCCATATGGATGGTGTGGTGCAATTGCTGAGCCTCTGGTGGATGCAGAGGCCAATGAGCTCGTAGGGCATCGTGTGCGCCTCTCAATGTGGAGTCTCCATATAGCTCAGCATTGACATTATTGGCTTGTGGTAGGTGAGGGCGGGAGGTCCTGAACAAACAAACTCACTTGACACAGCTCTGCGCTGCTCGGTGAAGCACAATAAGTATGAATGCCTTGGCTTCTGCAGAGGCCATATCACGGTAAATGCTTCCTGACTTATGCAGAGACCTTATCACCGTAAATGCTGCACGGCCAATGCAGACGGCGGATTGACAATGAGTTGTTGTTTAAGTTGTTGTTTGTAGACATTTGTATATGGGGCGAGGAAAATATTATAAAGGAAAGCCACAATGATACAATCTACTATTGCAAGTCGACAACAAAACAACATGAAGCAGTATCCTTCGCTCTCGTTTGTCGCAGTAAGGAACGGAAAGTAGCTAGATAGTGTAGCCACAAGCATAAACTGGTTAGTTGGGAAGAACTCCTCTGGACGATAGACTGAACCGAATCCGTTGGTAACCACTCGACTCTCACTGCGCAACAAATTGAATCAATTTGGGCACCAGGCGTGTCAATACACAACTGTGAACTCGAAAAAATAAAAGGTCAAATAATGACGTTAGTGATAATCAGGTTGGAAAGTCGGAGCTCTAAAAGAGACCCGAGTTGGATGACTTTCATATCGATTTTTCCCAGTCGGATCTAGTTTTTTTCCATTTATTTTGAACGCTCGGAAGTCGGAGATTTCCGAGTTCCCAATTGTTTTGAAGGGGACATAAGTTCCACTATGAATCATAAAACCCGGAAATGGTTGCAATCTTTTTTTCACCATTCATTTTTCCATCAGGGATTTTAGAACTACTTTTTGTAAGGTCTGTATTTCGTGTAGGCTTACCATGGCAATCTCAGACAAGGTAATTTTTATCAATAATTACCATAGCTAATTTTTGTGAGTAAATTGAGGCGAATATATGGATAAAACTGACCTTGCCCGAGAGAGAATTACACAGCTATCAAAAGTCACGCCAAGGGAAGCCTACACCAAACGCACAATTAATTTAGATTTGTTGTAAAATATAAAAAATGAATGGTGGGAAAACCATTGCAACAATTTCCATGTTTTTATGGGTATTATGACATGTCCACTGTGGCGGACTATTGCCACGTTCAAAACAGCTGTGAACTAGTACAGTACATTACTGGTAAGGACGGGAGTGGGGATCATTTCAAGTGATCTGCTGGAGTTTGGTTAAAGTGGCAATCTGCAGTTGCTAAATCATTTTTTTTTTTTTACATATAAACCATTGATATGTACCCATTGATTCTTGAAGAATATATCTTAGAAGTGCCTCGTTAGCTTTGTTCAACTGTCGTACCCCATTAGAACCCAAAATGTAAGCTTGTTTTGCACCAATGTTTTTAAACAAAGTAAACACAAACACTGTATAGCATCAACATGGTTAAACTATCATTTCAATATAACGAATGGCCGGTCCTTGCATTCTTAGCTCTCTCTGTGAATTTGAGTGGTTGTGTATCTTCAGCCCCATCCCTCAGCTTTTTAGCAAAACAGTGGCGGGGAATGTGCTTTGTTATTGTTACAACTGCTGTTTGCCGCTTTAAGACGTCACCCTGCAACGCAGATCGGTAGATCACTAATATTGTGATCAATTACATTTTCTTGGAGACATTTTAAATTATAGTTCTGCTCTAATCTGAAATATTTTGTATCTCTAGAACAGGTGAGTCGGAGGGGATTGATAGACCAAGGTCAAGAGTGATCCGATAATGGGGTCAGGTGCAGCAAAGAAAGACCTAGCAAAGCTGCAGCTGGCTCAAAACAAAGCAACACACCCTGCCCTGAACTGCACACACAGAACTAACATCATCAACATGCATGATAGTATTTCGTGGTTGAGGAGAAATGTACAACTTCTCTTCTAATCTTTTTAAGAAACATTTGTGTGTTGAAAATGCCTAGTCACAGGTATAATCTATTTGCATACACTTCAAACAGACATACAGTACATACCCCACAAGACACACCATTATGGGTTTCTTCACTGAGTTATGCGTCACTCGGTTATGTATAGAGAGAGCCATGTCATCGTGTAATGCTCTGCCACCAGAGGCTACTCAGGAAAAAGTTTCGCTTTAAAAAACAGATCAAAAAACAACAAATTGTATCACAGCACCTCTCCTCTTTCCAAAGGTCTAATTTAACTGTATATAATATGAATATGTATGAATAGTGTGTAAATAGTATATATTTTTCTATTGGTGTCTCTTGGTGTCTTTCCAATATATAACTCTTATTTTGTATTATTATTGTTTTATGTATTTATATTTCATTTATTTATTGAATGTCCTTGTCTATAACTGTTCTGTATTTTGACATTTATTTGTACGTTTTATGTGGACCCCAAGAAGAGTTGCTGCTGCATGTGCAGTAGCTAATGGGGATCCTAATAAACTAAAATAAACTCCTAGTGGCACAGCTTAACACAACAGTCACGTGTCATTGTGAACTGGATGAAATAAATAACAGTCTGATATTTTCAAATGATAACATGTCAATATGGGCTAATGGCAGTTGACAGACATAGTTAGACTGTATTGTAACATTTATTTTTCATAAACTGTTTTGAGTTTATTGAAAATTCAGTTGAATTCTACTGAAATCCTACTCCCGCTTTTAATTCCTGTCTGTCAGATTGGAATTTAACAGAAGAAGTAGCATGACTTTTGGTTAGTATTTTTTATTTTTGGTAGTTAGTAGGAATTTGTTTTTGGGGATATTTTACTACCCCGTACAGTAGGTGGCGGCAATACACTTTATGAGTGTAGTCTGCCAATAAACCTCAAAGAAGAAGAAAAATCCCTGCCTGTTTGACGCGACTGCGCATGCTCAGCCATATACCCTGGTAACCTCCAACATGGCGGCGAGAGGCCATGTGCAAGACCCTAACGACAGGAGACTCAGACCCATTTACGGTAACAATTCGCAGAAAAACAGCCAATCTCTGTCTGGTTAAATGTTTTGTCAGTGTTTATCGACGTACCGGAGAGGTCGTCTGGTCAGTACCTTGTGTCTGGGACTCGGTGGGCAGTACCGCGGCCCCCGAAGTCTTAGCCCCGTTCTCAATTCGCCTGCAGTGCTGAATGACAGTGCACCTTGAGTGGATGTCAGCACAATTCTGACAGCGCACAGCTGCAGACCGTTTGCCCACCAATAACGCACAATGAGACAGCTTTGCTTTAAACGAAAGCCCAAAAGAGCTTCAACGATCAGTCTCTCTCACTCGTAAAGTTCAGGTCTCCTATATTTGACAGCTAGCTAGTTACCGGTAAGCTACCTAATAAGCTAGCTAGCCATGTTAGTTAGTATGCAGAAACCGAGATGAATCTGAACCGTATTGCAAATAGTTCTGTATGTGGCAGAAATATCAACAACTAACTTACGTTAGCTAGCTAGGTAACTAGTTGTTCAGATACAGTACATCGGGGTGTATTATTAGTTACACAAATTGATCGGATGCATTTTAACGTCCGAGCTAGCTCACCTCGCTAGAAAATGCAGCCACAGGGGCAAGAGAAAGTGTTCATGGTTGTGAACTGTGATGCCAACGTTAGCTAGCTGGTTAACTTACTTTATTAGCGGGTGTGTTTCATTTCGTGCCTCATTCTGCTGATTTTAAGTGATCATGGCTAGTTAATTAACGGTAACGTTATGTGTCAGATGGGCATAAGAGGATTAAAGTTGGCTAACTTGATAGGCCTGGTTGTGTTGATGCTGCAACGTTAGCCTCTGTTTTTGGCCATTCGATTACATTCTAGTGACGTGTTCCATTATACAGATAACTAGATCCAGTTAGATTTATATCAATGACTGCTATAATAAACACTCACCATTGTTGAGGCTTCTGTTTTCTCTCAACTTTTCTCTTTCCTCAAAAGCTCTGCTAAAACCATGTAGAGTTGATTATCATCACGTGACAGATGCTGTCAGTGAGTGGGCACACAATGAAAAATAGACCTGCTATATGGGTCTAGATACTGTATATATGTTGGCACTGATCTTGGAGAACTTGGTTCATGAAGAGTGGGAAACCATAATGGCCAACACGAGACACAATGATTATGGCCTAGCTGCCATTTGGGCTGATGACATAGTGTAGAATACTGTGTCTGTCTGTCTGGCAGGGTTAATTTTGGCACCCAGCTGTCTAGAAGCCTAGACTCCAAGCTTGTGCTGGTAAAGGGACTGTGTGTGTGTGCTTTGCTGTGATCCACGGGAGGACCACAGTGAGAGACAGTTGTGTGTATCAAGGTCACAAACAATGGCAGAGGTCAGAGACTGAATACACAGACACTGTCGATCGGTCATACAAATAGACATTCTAATCTCGTCACACTCTTGGGCACTCCCACAAATACACACATGCCCAAACACCTCCACTCAAGACAGTACACATAGTGAACCACATAAACACGCGCACACACACACCACAGAGTGTATTTTCAGGTTTACTTTATCAGACAGGCAGTAGCAGAACATCAGGGCCATGACTCTTTCTCCACCTCTCCCAGTTACTGTGTTATCGTTGTTGTCATTTTTAAAAAGTATTTATTTAACCTTTATTTAACTAGGCAAGTCAGTTAAGAACAAATTCTTATTTTCAATGACAGCCTAGGAACAGTGGGTTAACTGCCTGTTCAGGGGCAGAACGACAGATTTGTACCTTGTCAGCTGGGGGGTTTGAACTTGCAACCTTCCGGTTACTAGTCCAACGCTCTAACCACTAGGCTACCCTGCCGCCCCATGTCCTTAATACATCTTGAAAATGCCATTTTAGAAATTCCTTTTAGAGCCTGAGAATGGCTTTGGTTGAATTATTGAAATCTGTGCCGGTCTATAAGAAAACTGTGGATGCTGCGGCGTCTTAGGACTCCGTGAATGGTTTGTAGAGAAATAGAAGGAATAGCTCCTTTGCCCTTTGTGTGGGACTTGACTTGGTGTGGGCGTGTGCTTCATACTATGTACTGTATGGAGTAGGTTGACTGATGCTGTGATGTCATCTCCCATCAGACTACCTGGACAATGGCAACAATAAGATGGCGATCCAGCAGGCTGACAAACTGCTGAAGAAACACAAGGACCTGCATTGTGCCAAGGTGGGTGGGACTCTGGCTCTGGGCTGTATTTAGGGCCCAAGATGGAGCCCAGAGTTGTTCAAAACTGACCCCATAGGCCCCTACCTCAAACCCTACCACTAACCTCTACTCCCCACCCCTATGATGATGATGATGATGGTGGCATGTTACTGAGGCAGATCTCCCTCTCCCCAGGTGTTGAAGGCCATCGGTCTGCAGCGAACAGGGAAGCAGGATGAGGCGTTTAGCCTGGCCCAGGAGGTGGCCACCCTGGAACCTACCGACGACAACTCACTACAGGCTCTCACTATACTGTACAGAGAGATGCACCACCGTGAGTACACACACACACACACACACACACACACACACACAGAGAGAGAGAGAACTCTCTATATGATCTTTTCGATGCTGTGACGCTGTTGACTCTCCCCCTCCTTTCTCTTTGTAGCTGAGTTGGTGACTAAGCTGTATGAAGCTGCGGTGAAGAAGGTTCCCCTCAGCGAGGAGTATCACTCTCACCTGTTCATGGCCTACGCCCGCGTTGGGGAGTACAAGAAGATGCAGCAGGTCAGAACACACACACAGTAATAACATGTGAACAAATGATGTATTGTTCTACAGTAATTCATGTATTTTGTGTAGTTCTATCTAATGTCTCTCTTTCTCTCTGGCTGTAGGCAGGGATGGCTTTGTATAAGATCGTTCCTAAGAACCCCTACTACTTCTGGTCTGTCATGAGTCTTGTCATGCAGGTAGGCATGGTCTCTCACTATACAGTTGAAGTCAGAAGTTTACATACATCTTAGCCAAATACATTTAAACTCAGTTTTTCACAATTCCTGACATTTAATCATAGTAAAAATTCCCTGTCTTAGGTCAGTTAGGATCACCACTTTATTTTAAGAATGTGAAATGTCAGAATAATAGTAGAGAGAATGATTTATTTCAGCTTTTATTTCTTTCATCACATTCCCAGTGGGTCAGAAGTTTGCACACACTCAATTAGTACTTGGTAGCATTGCCTTTAAATTGTTTAACTTGGGTCAAACGTTTTGGGTAGCCTTCCACAAGCTTCCCACAATAAGTTGGGTGAATTTTGGCACATTCCTCCTGACAGAGCTGGTGTAACTGAGTCAGGTTTCTAGGCCTCCTTGCTCACACACACTTTTTCAGTTCTGCCCACAAATTTTCTATAGGATTGAGGTCAGGGCTTTGTGATGGCCACTCCAATGCCTTGACTTTGTTGTCCTTAAGCCATTTTGCCACAACTTTGGAAGTATGTTTGGGGTCATTGTCCATTTGGAAGACCTATCATTTAACTTCCTGACTGATGTTTTGAGATGTTTCTTCAATATATCCACATAATTTTTACTCCCTCATGATGCCATCTATTTTGTGAAGTGCACCAGTCCCTCCTGCAGCAAAGCACCCCCACAACATGATGCTGCGACCCCCATGCTTCACGGTTGGGATGGTGTTCTTCAGTTTGCAAGCATCCCCCTTTTTCCTCCAAACATAAGGATGGTCATTATGGCCATACAGTTATATATTTTTTTCATCAGACCAGAGTACATTTCTCCAAAAATGTACGATCTTTGTCCCCATGTGCAGTTGCAAACTGTAGTCTGGCTTTTTTCTGGCGGTTTTGGAGCAGTGGCTTCTTCCTTGCTGAGCGGCCTTTCAGGTTATGTCGATACAGGACTCGTTTTACTGTGGATATAGATACTTTTGTACCTGTTTCTTCCAGCATGTGCACAAGATCCTTTGCTGTTCTGGGATTGATTTGCACTTTTCGCACATAAGTACCTTCACCTGTATGAGACAGAACGCGTCTCCTTCCTGAGCGGTATGACGGCTGCGTGGTCCCATGGTGTTTATACTGGCATACTATTGTTTGTACAGATGAACCTGGTATTTTCAGGCATTTGGAAATTGCTCCCAAAAGATGAACCAGACTTGTTGAGGTCAACTATTTTTTTTCTGAGGTCTTGGCTGTTTTCTTTTGATTTTCCCATGATGTCAAGCAAAGAGGCACTGAGTTTGAAGGTAGGCCTTGAAATACATCCACAGGTACACCTCCAATTGACTCAAATTATGTCAATTAGCCTATCAGAAGCTTCTAAAGCCATGACATAATTTTCTGGAATTTCCCAAGCTGTTTAAAGGCACAGTCAACTTAGTGTATGTAAACTTCTGACCCACTGGAATTGTGATACAATGAATTATAAGTGAAATAAGTAAAAATATATTTTTTTCATGCACAAAGTAGATGTCCTAACCGACTTGCCAAAACTATAGTTTTGTTAACAAGAAATTTGTGGAGTGGTTGAAAAACGAGTTTTAATGTCACGTAAGTGTATGTAAATGTCCGACTTCAACTGTATATACATTTACATTTATATATATATATACCCAGTGGCCAGTTTATTAATTCACAGAAATTGATTGCTCCTACCGACAGTGAGTCAGGTGGCTGTGACTTTCTTTATAAAGCAGGCAGAGTGGGATCAATGCATTCAGTTACTGTTCCATTGTACGTTAGAATGGGCAAAACGAGTGACCTAAGCGACCGCATCCAGTATCTCAGAAACGTCCGCCTTCCTGTGCCTTTCACGCACTGCATTGTCTTAAGGTTTTACAGAGAAAGGTGCAACAAACGAAAACATCCAGTCAGCGTCAGTCCTGTGGGAGTAAACAGCTCATTGACAAGAGAGGTCAAAGGAGAATGACAAGAATTGTGCAAGCAAACAGGTGGGCCACAAACCGACAAATAACGGCGCAGTACAACAGTGGTGTGCAGAACATCGTCTCGGAACGCACACCTCGTCTGTCCTTGTCACCGATGGGCTATTGCAGCAGACGACCACACCGGGTTCCACTCCTATCAGATAAAAACAAGAAGAAGCGGGTCCAGTGGGCACGCGATCACCAACACTGGACAATTGAGGAGTGGAAAAGCATTGCCTGGTCCGACGAATCCCATTTCCTGTTGCGTCATACTGATGACAGAGTCAGGAGTCCATGGCTCATCCTGCCTGGTGTCAACGATACAGCCTGGTGGTGGTGGGGAACTGTTGCGGGGAATGTTTTCCTAGCACACGTTAGGTGCCTTGATACCAAATGAGCAATGATTGAACGCCACGCCCCGAAGAATTCAGGCAGTCCAGGATGCAAAGGGGAGTCGGGCTCTGTACTAGATGGCTGTACCTAATACACTGGAGACTGAGTGTATATAGCTTGTGTGACTGAGTATGTATGTGTAATTCTGTGTGTGTGTGACACTGTATGGGTGACTCACTCTGTGTGTGTGTGTGACTTTATGTATGAGTCTGTACGTATGACCGTGGGTGGTGGTTTGCTTGCATGTGTGTCATTGCTCTGTGTGTTTCAGGCCATCTCTGCGCAGGATGAGAAGCTGGCCCAGACCATGTTCCTGCCCCTGGCTGAGCGCATGGTGGAGAAGATGGTGAAGGAGGAGAAGATCGAGGCTGAGGCTGAGGTGCAGCTGTACTTTATGATCCTGGAGCGACTGGGGAAGTGTGTGGAGGCTCTTGACGTGGTCCGCGGTCCACTGGGAGGTAAGAGTGGTGTGTGTGTGTGTACGCAGAACAGAGATTGTGTGTGTGTTAGAGACCCAGAGAGAGGATCTGTGCAGCTTGTAGGTTGTGAATTATTCATGTCTTTCTACTCATTCTGTTTATGTGCATGCTTCCATAGAGAAGTTGACCAGTGAGTTGCGGAGCAGAGAGAATAAGTGTATGATGATGTACCAACGACTGCAGCTCTGGCCTGAATGCAACGCACTGTCCTACAAGCTGCTGCTCAAAAAGTGAGAGCCCACACACATATTCCGATAAATAGTCACATTTATGCACATTCAGCATTTCTGTGTCTTAAAACTCTCCCACACTAACTCCCAATCTTTCTCCCTTTCTCATCTCTCCCATCTCTCCTTTCTCCTCTCTTCTCTCGTTTCTCCTCTCTTTTCTCCTCTCTCCTCTCTTCTCTTGTTTCTCCTCTCCTTTCTCCTTTCTCTTCTCTCCTTTCTCCTCTCTCCTCTCCTCTCTCTTCTCTCCTCTCTCTCTTCTCTTCTTTCTCTTCTCTCCTTTCTCCTCTCTTCTCTCATTTCTCCTTTCTCCTCTCTCTTCTCTTCTCTCCTCTCTCCTTTCTCCCCTCTCTTCTCTCCTTTCTCCTCTCCTTTCTTCTCTCATTTCTCTTCTCTTCTCTCCTTTCTCTTCTTTCCTTTCTCTTCTCTCCTTTCTCTCTCCTCTCCTTTCTCCACTCCTTTCTTCTCTCCTCTCTCTTCTCTCATTTCTCTTCTTTCCTTTCTCTCCTCTTTTATTCTCCCCTTTCTCCTCTCTTCTCTCCTTTCTCTTCTCTTCTTTCTCTTCTTTCCTTTCTCCTCTCCTTTCTTCTCTCATTTCTCTTCTATTCTCTACTCTTCTTTCCTTTCTCTCTCCTTTCTCTTCTTTCCTTTCTCTTCTCTCCTTTCTCTCTCCTCTCCTTTCACCTCCTCTCTCGCTCCTCTCCTTTCTCCTCTCTCTCTTCTCTTCTTTCTCTCTCTCCTCTCTAGTCCTGATGATTGGCAGTTCTATCTCTCCTATTTTGACTCTCTCTTCCACCTGATGGACAAGTCCTGGAGCCAGCCTGAGGAAGGAGAGCAGTGAGTACTGTGTGTGTGTGTGTGTCTGTGTGAGTGAGAAAAGTTTATATAGTAGCTGACTAGACTATTCCTCTTGATTGATGTTTTACGATGTCATGTAAGAGAAGACCAGACGAACTGATCTGACCCTCTCTCACTTTGTCCCTCCCCTCTTCCTCCAGCTGTGTGGAGGGCCCAGTGCAGACCACGGTGGCAGAGGCAGTGAAGTTTGTGGTGGACAGGATGGAGGAGCAAGACAAGAAGGAGTCGCGTCCTCTCAGAGGGCCCTACCTGGCCTGCCTGGAACTCATACACAGACTGAGACAGAGGGGCTGCCCAGATGAGAAAGAGCTAGGTACGCACGCACGCACACACACACACACACCACAGTTTCCTTGGCTGTTTGCGTTGACTGTTTCTATTGGCTGTTGGTCTTCAGGTGACCCGTTGGAGTTGATGGTTCAGTTTTTTGGGAAGTTTGGAGACAAACCCTGCTGCATTACTGACCTGAAGATATACCTACACCTTCTGCCCCCTGAGCAACGCTCACAGGTACACACACACACACTCTCACCTGCAGAATAGTAGTTGGTCAACCAACCAAGCCCTTCATGATTTCAATACCATATCTATTTCCCTCCTCTCCCGTTCTCTCTCCTTCCTCCTCCCTGTAGTTTAAAAAGCGTCTGGGGGAGTTGGTTCCGTTGGGGGAGGCGGGTGAGGATGGCTTTGGGTTTCCGGGGGACACGAAGGCGTTGCAGAGACACCTGTGTGTGTGTCAGCTGAGCCGGGCGCTGGGACTGCAACATGCTCTGGACACAGAGGGCAAACTACTCCTCATCACAGAACTCAAAGCCCACTACCACCACGGACTACAATTTGGTAAGAACAGCAGCACCCCTCTCTCTCTCGCTCTCACTACCACTATGTGGGCTGCAATTTGGTAAGGGCATCCGTTCCTCGATACGTCTCTAATCCATCTTCATCCATCCCTCTCCGTCTTTCAGTCTATCCAACATTTTATGCATCTAACTTAACTGCAGGAAGAGATGCAATGACAATTTTGTGAAGACAGATGAATGGTTTGAGTCTGACTGTAGTTAGTGTGTGTGTAACAGGGAAGTCGTGTCTGAAGACAGAGCTCCAGTTCTCTGACATGTACTGTCTCATGGCCGCCCACGTCTACGTCGACCTCTGGACAGAAACTGGTGAGTCGTCTCTCTCGCTTTCTCTCTGCCCTCTCACTCGACGTACACTCTTTCTCTCTCGCCTCTCTCCCTCTCCGCCTCCTACTCTCGCTGTCTCTCTGCCCTCTCACTCGACGTACACTCTTTCTCTCTCGCCTCTCTCCCTCTCCGCCTCCTACTCTCGCTGTCTCTCTGCCCTCTCACTCGACGTACACTCTTTCTCTCTCGCCTCTCTCCCTCTCCGCCTCCTACTCTCGCTGTCTCCGGGCGTTCGTCAACATGCAAACATACATTTGTGTCTGTGCGTTGTTAGGTGATGAGAACATGCTGTGGCAGTGTCTCGGCGTGTTAGAGGAGGGCTTGTCCTTCAGTCCCTCCAATGCCCAGTTCAAACTACTGCTGCTGCTGCTCTTCTGTCGACTGGGAGCCTTCCAGCCCGTAGTGGACCTCTACTCCAGCCTGGATGCCAAGCATGTGCAGCATGACACCATAGGGTGGGTTTATAGTACGAACACATCACCATACAATACGGTTACCAGACTCAATGCACTGGTCCTTATATTCTCTCCTCTCTCCCAGGTATCTGTTAACTCGTTATGCTGGCTCGTTGGGGCAGTTTGCTGCAGCCTCCCAGTCCTGTAACTTCTCCCTCAGGTTTTTCCACTCCAACCAGAAAGATGTGAGTCCCCGTCGCATCTAAATACGTCCTTAAATATGTCATATATTCTGGTGACGCTTCCCCGGGTTTTTTTTCTCACCTCGGTCCTCTTTCCTCGTCTCTTCTCCCCCAGACCTCAGAGTACATCATCCAGGCCTATAAGTATGGAGCGTTTGAGAAGATCCCAGAATTCATAGCGTTTAGAACCCGGCTCAACCAATCGTTGCACTTCGCTCAGGTCCGCACAGAGAGGATGTTACTGGACCTGTACACCGAGGCTGACGTGTTAGTACACACACACACACACACACGCACACGCACACACACACACACACCTGTAACATATTCCTGTTTTGTTCCAGCACATTGAGTCTGGAGGAGAGTGTGAAGGCGATGGGTGTGTGTCCTGAGGAAGATGATATTCCCTGGGACAACATGAGAGACAACAGAGACCTGACTGTCCTCGTAAGCTGGGACCCCAAGGACAGGTACACACACACACACACACACATATAACAAGGACTTATATCCGTTTTTCTGCCGCCGTCATGTAGCTTTGGCGCCGTGCCCACGGCAAAATCATTGCAGCCACGCCACAAATATGGAACGTGAAGAAATATCCCTGAAGATGCTTAAACAGTCCACAGACTGTTCCTCTGCAAACACAATGAGCAATGAAAGGAACCAACAGACAAACCCATAGTTGAACAGTTGATCTATTTATCTAGTCATCGTGTGGTGCGTTCTAGGAGAGATGTATATTCCTCTCTAGGCACATTGTAGTTGCGAGTGCCATAGGGAGGGAAAGATGCATTCTGACAAGTCGTCAATGCACAACAGTTCATCGTGCAATCACTGGGAAAACAGCCGTTCCAATGGCCGTTGTTAAAGTAAGGGGCATCCCAGCTTTCCAGTCGTACTTTATTGATCAACTCCTAAATACTGCAGTATTTTAGCAGCGGCATGTTTACGCATGTTACCACGTGGTAATTAGTTGTGAGTGGATAGAGGAGTGGGGCTGAAAGGAACATGGGTCAAAACACCATCCACCATCCCATTTTTGGGAGTGACTTAAATTGTGATGAGACTGAGTACATTTTTAGTCGCGCAAGAGCAGGAGTGGTAACCAGGGAAAGTGTTGGGGGGGGATTGGGACGTGAAGGTGTTTCTTTGAGAAGGACAGGCAGTTGGGGTGTTACTCCGGGTGCCGTTTTACTGCCAAGTTACCCTAACAGGTACGCCTGCATTATTGTCAGTTTATGCCAGTTTTGTGGGGCAGCGAATTCATCAATATGATGCTAGTTAGTTAAAAGATGCCATTTAGGATCTAGCTAATGATTATAGATCAGTGAGGTAAATACAGATGGACAATGCTTCAGCCTATTTATTTCTAGCCACTATGCTGCTCTGTTGGGCTACAGGTGGTAAGGATTTCTTCTATTTTGAATTGAACCTTTATTTAACTAGGCAAGTCAGTTAAGAGACCTATTCTTAATTACAATGGCAGCCTACCTCTGCCAAACCCTCCCCTAACCCAGACGCTGCACTATGAGACTCCCGATCACGGCCGGTTGTGGATCGAACACGGGTCTGTAGTGACGCCTCTAGCACCTTAGACCGCTGCGCCACTCGGTCCCTTATGGACCATGCACAGGCTATATGCATGGTCCAATATGTTCAAATGTAAATGTATTAACAAATCATTTTACCAGTATGTTATTGGACTCATTTCTGGAGATTTTATATAGTGTCATTATAATTACATTTACATTCATTTCGGAGTAGAATGGCCTTTTAAAAGTCACCTGAACTGAGCTTCTCAGTCCTTCTGCATATAAAATGAACACAGTTAATTGTGTGTGTTCCAGGGAGCTGACTGAGGAGCATCGTCGTCTGTCTCTAGAAGAGGAGTCCGTCTGGTTGAAGGTTCGCTCTCTCACACTCCGCCTCCTCGCCTCATTGGCTCTGCTTGGACACGCCCCCTCGCCACGGAACTCTGATAAGACCAATGAGAATGGTATATCGGCCAAAAGCTCCACCCTCCAGACCCTACTCTCCCAGCTAGATCAGACGCTTGAGACCGGTGCCCAGATCACAGAGAAACAGACACAGGTACACACACTAATATATTTAAGCAATAAGGCCTGAGGAGGTGTGGTATATGGCCAATATTGGCCTTATACCACAAACCCCAGAGGTGCCCTATTGCTATTATAAACTGGTTACCAATGTAATTAGAGCAGTACAAATAAATGTTTTGTCATACCCGTGGGCCAATCAGCATTCAGGGCTTGAACCACCCAGTTTATATAATGTAATGTATGCTATTTAGCAGACGCTTTCATCCAAAGCGACTTACATCAGTGCCTACATGTTCATATGGGTGGCCCCAGCAGGAATCGAACCCCCGACCCTGAAATTGGTAGCGCCGTGCTCTTACCAACTGAGCCACACAGGACCACTAACTGTTGTTGTGTTGTTCTAGTACCCGTTCCTGGGGCCTCCCTCCTCCCGCCTGGCCTCTGCTCTGTCTAGTGGCAGCTGTCACTGTCAGGCCTCTGCTCTGCAACTATCACTGACTCTACGAGAACTAGAGACCACTGGACTGGGTAAGACAGGGAGATGAGGGGGGGAGAGAGGGATGTAGGGTCCCCTACCACTTGCCTCCAACCATCTGCAGGAGCAGCAGGACTGGGAAGGAGATGGAGGGAGGGAGAGTGGGTGGAGAAGGGAGTAGCGGAGAGGGGAAGAGAAAGGAGGGAGGTCTTTGTCATGCTCTTTATTCAGTTTCTCTCTCCAGACGACTCGACGGAACTCCAAACCCAGATCTGTAACGCCTTCAAATCGTCAGTAGCACAGCTCCAAGGTACACCGTCACAGATATCTTTATTAAAGATGATCAACCTGTCCATGGTAATAATGACTGTCTAGTCAGCCACAGGAGACGTCATAGCTTCAGGTCTCTAGTCGAGGTATCACCAGTGGGTCATTCTTATTCCCCCATGCTGATCTGTGCCCCTCGCTCCCCTCTTCTCTTTCCCCTCTCCGCCCAGAGATGTTATCCAGATGTAAAGGAGAAGTGTTGGAGATGAAAGACGGCAGATTGACAACCCGACCCTCCCTATTAGAAACGCTGGTCTTCTTCGTGGAGGTCAGTGTACTACACTTATAGTCACGCTAGACATACACAAGTAATACATCACTAAAATGTACATGTATTATAATATGAAACATGCAATGGTGTATGTGTGTGTCTCCTGGTCAGACGGTGTGTGTGGTGCTGTGGGTGGCCAGTTACTCTGCCAGCGTACTGCGACCGCTCAAGTCCAGCCTACAGAAGAAGAAGAAGAAGAAGAAGGACAGCAGCAGTGCCATGGTACTCCGTTACTATCTCACCTTTATCCTCCGACGACCCTTCTCTGGAATGACCCCATCACTAGTCACACCATACTAGGGTGTGAATTGTGATACTAGACTGTTTCAATGTTCAAATATTTAAACGAAATTGGGAATCTTCATGTTAAGGGAAGTCCCAAACTGAAAATCAATGTTATTTAGTCCCCCCCCCCCCGCAAAACTAAAATAGCATTTCAGTCATCAGAAAACAACGTATTATTTTCGAGACGACAGGCTATAAAGTTCTGGGGAAAGTTGTGGAATTTACATAGAACTTTGGGCTACTTTTGGTGATTTTTTTTCCATATTTACTATGCCCATTCTTATACGGAAGCAAATTGAGGCGGGACCTACCTGCATTTGTCCAATAGAAACTCTTGTTTTATTGGCAAAACGTTTTGCCACTGTTTGGACTAATTATTACACTCCTGCTCTTTCTCTTCGCTAATGATGCGAGTGTGTTCAGTCTTCGGTCTGTTGCGTGTACAATATCCATGCCTATTCATTGATGATAGGCCCTGCTTTACTGAAGTTGCGAGACACATGCAAGCCAAGAGATTGTGAGATACAGCTTTTAATTACCGATAGATAGGTCTAGTGCACGGTTCTGACTGCCTGCCTGGTGGCTGACATGCCTATACAGTGCCCCCCCCTTCTCTCTTCTGCCCTCACTAGCTTGCTATGAAAGATGCTTTGTGTTCTCAGAAGTTTGTGTTTTCGGAAGTACGGCAACTAATGTCACCTCCGTTCCAAAAATACTGAATCTTAAGAGTCAATTACTAGCGGAATCGAATCTTTACACAGAAATGGATTCAGACGTGGAGTCCACTCTCCACCAGTACCTCATCATCATTAATAGTTGGGGAAATGTCAGAGAAAGGCAAGAAATAGCATTGAAGTCCTGTATGTCAGCCTGGTCTCATAGTCTAGACGTAACATAGTAAATATAAATCCGGGACATTCAATTTTAGTATGATGGTTACATAAGACGATTGATTACTTAAGCCACCTAGCTAGAATTCGTAAAATATTGTACGTTTCGAAATCTGTAACTATAATACAAATTGTAATTCAGAACATATCATACGAAATTGGTGATGGACATCCACAAATGAATACATACCATAATAAACATAACATATCACACTAAATGGAGTGTGTCGGATTTACATACAGAATAATGCAAAATGCTCTGAGACCAGGTTGTGTATGGCAATACTTTGAGAAGTTAAATGTGAACGAAATGCTCACTTGGCAAGGTGAAATTGAGATACAGTAATGGTAGTACAAGTGCAACGCTTCACCATCTGAAAGGGACTTACCATGAAACCCAACCCGATGCTGGCAGCAGCACAGCTACATTGTGAATTTGCATTTTATGAAAATGTTATCATTTTAACAGAAACCCCACCCCCCCCTCCCCCAAAAGGCAGTTTAAGCATTTACATTTATTTTCTTCATTTATTCACAATACACCATAGCCATTCACGCAGTAGCCCTCTGCCCCTACAGCCAGTGGTGCTGTGTGGCTTCCAGGAGTGGACAGGCAGCCTGCAGGGTGTTGTGACCCAGGCTCTGGATCACGTGAAGGGGCAGGAGGCCAGCCTGACGGCCCTCAAACTAGCAGCACTCACCCTGGAGGAGGGATACTCACAGACACAGGTTGGTAGTGTATGTATGAATGATTGATTTGTGCCTAAGCATTGGCTTAGTTCAAAGCATGCTTCTTTCTGTTCTTTATTCCCCCCTCCCTTATTTTTCTGTCAATCTATACCTCTACCCTGTCTTTCCCTCTCTCGCTCCCAGGAGGAGTGTGGGTTTACGAGGGCAGCCATGGACAAGGTTCAGAGTAGTTACCTTGGCTCGCTGCAGGAGCTGGGAGATCTACTGAGGAAGAGAGCCGATTCGCTGAAGAGCCTCAAGATCTGACCCGCATCAACCATCCCTCTTCAATCAACATCTTCATGTCACCATTTATCGTCTAACTCCACCCACATCCAAAGCCTTCTCCCCTTGCTCGTCTCAAAGGAGGGCTGCCTGCCACCAACACGCCCTCTCTTTTACTTCATCCCCTTCCCTCTCCTTTCCCACATATCCCCCGGTCTGGGTGTCTTTATTATCACACAGGATTCTCCTCTCCCTCCCGCCATTTCTCACCCTGAGAACCATCAATGCTCTCGCTCAGCACAGAACCACAGTTTGTGATACCATCACAGAAGCTTCTCAAAGATACTACAGCAACAGATAGACAAACAAAATAAGCAATTTTAGAACTACTCCAATAATTGATTGTACATAGTCTGCAGACAGAACATCAACTCCTTGACTGAACGTGAATGAAATATAAGCTACCCCCTTAGTTCGGTTTTTTTCTCCAGTCTGTTTCCATGGTGAAGCCCAGTTAGATTAGAATATATACTCCTCCTTTTTTCCATGTTGGACTCCTCACTCCCCAAGCCTGATCTGGGTGCCCAAACATGGACACTGTTGTCAATCACACTCTTCTGCTCATAAGAACAAATGGGGTGGAGGTGGTGCATAGCTTACTGTATGAAAACAAAGGACAGCTGAACAAAGACTGTTGTTAACGAATTGTACACGCAAGGAAAGCTGAACGCTGGGGCCAACTCGGAAAAGCCTCAACTGTTTCTTGCGGGAGTGCACAACTCCAGTGATTTCAGGCCTTGTCTTTCAGCCAGTAACCTGAGAAGCCAGCTGTGTGCGCTGTTCTACGGGCAACCAGTGACTGAATGGGTCAGTAAAGAGCTGGGGAGAACTGAAGACACCGGAGGTGTGTACCTTTGGGTGTGGTGCACTCTTGGTTAATTAATCTCCCTGCTCCCCACCAATCAATGCCTGTCTGATTTCAGTCCTCATCCCAAACTCCTTTTTAACTTGGTCCTTGTGTTTGCTTTATTTTTTCCACTGGTCTTTTTTATTTCAGTTTTTAATTTGGTTTGAAAGCCAAATAAAAAAAGCAATCACGGGACAAGATTATAATGAATCGGAAAATACATACAGTACCTAAAATATATTTGCTAACGCTTATTTTTTAAATTCTGTGTCGGTGCGTGTAGCTCGCTTGGTTTAGCTAACACCTACAACAGAGTGGATGGTTCGTTTTAACACCGTAGGAGAGAAACCTGACAGTCATTTCTCTGAATAAACGGGTAGAACTATATGAAACGGTTCTGACAACGGCTAAAACCCAAAGTTAAGATATCTAAATGCAAAGGAGACAAGATGACCAACCTGTCAGATTGCAATGAAGATGGGAAATGTGTTGAATGTCCTTTGTTGTAGAAAAGACCTAGTCGATTTCTCTCCCCTATCTTGTCAACGGTTATGAGCTGCGCCGAATCGCCACATAATTAATTTCACCAACCAAAACGGTCACTGTGTATGTAACTATATACCAAAAATGTGGCTCTGTTGCTATGACATTTTAACTGACAGCTAGACCTACACCAAGCAGGGAGAGGAGACTTGTATCAGACAGGCATTGTGGAACGTTCAGATAAAATGCGCTGTGTAGAGCAGATGCGTCTAACATGTAGAGTGAGGAATCATGTCCTCTAGTCATGACGTTTATCTGCAACGTTCATTAGTACTGTTGTACGACCCCGAACGAGGCAGACGAAACTAGCAGATGTTTTGTGCCACGACCACCAGGGGGCACTGAAAGACTATCCAATGCAGGCAGCAGACTGACTAATATTGAAGTATATGCTTTGGCTTAGTTTGATTTGTAGGTTGTTTAGCTTTTCCTTCTTTAAAACAAGACATGGATGGAAGGGGAGCAACAGTTTCATCCTTCTACAAAACACACACCCCTCTAAAGATGACCTTCGGACGACTCGTGCCCAAATCCCCGGATGGATGGACCCTCTCTAGAGGCTGTTAGTGGACTGAGTAGAATTTGTTGATGTGCAGAGAAGTGGTTGACAATCTGGAATGTCATCTCACCTGATACCCACCCAGTCTTTCTTTTGGTAGAAAATGGAAAACAAAAAACACTGGAATGTCAAAAGGATTTTTTTTTTTAAATGAATAAATCTGTTTTGTTTCAGTCTTGTATCAATGTTGTCTTACCAAAAAACCTGGACTATACCAACTGTATCGAGCATTATGTCAAATCAACAGCACACATGGTGGTGGTTTGTTCCATTTTATTAGATATTCTGTTCAATTCCATTATCTAGACCTTGCCACAGTTCAGCAGCTGTGAAACAAAATATTTTTACATTCACTACTAAATTCCCATGAATTTTACCTTGTGATCAGAAAATCTTTCAAAGGAAATGAACAGTAGATTTTGCAAGTGCTTGGTCATGATGACAAGACATACAGTATGTTATGGACTGTAAGGCTCTATTCAATCTGCATCGTTGAAGCATTAGAGTCTGATAGAAATTTAAAAGGTAATTTTTCAATTGAGCCGACATATGCAGTGTTTACCGTGAATGCGGTCTCTGCTAATGCGGGAACATTACCTTTAAATTTCAATCTCGCTGTAATGCTGAACTTCCACGATACGGATTTAATAGAGCCCTAAGGCCAGTGTTTCAATCCCTTCCTGGGAGGATCCACAGAGTTGCACGTGTTTGTGCTAACACACCTGATTAAACTAATCAGTGGCTTGGTGATAAGTAGTTGAATCAGGTGTTCGTGCTGGGATAGAACAAAAATGTGCAACCCCTCCCCTCACACCCTGGTTGACACTGGTGTTTCTATAAAGACTAACCCACATCATGGGACAGTTATGGGTCACATTCGACCCAATAGACAATGATCCAACAGGAATGGCTAAAATCTACAAGACAAAACATTAAAAAGTGAAACAATACAATGGCCCCCCCAAAAAATAAAACTTCACTGTTTCACTTAACAGTGTCTCACTCCAAGGGTTCATTACCCAGGAGATCAAAATCTTAAAACAATATCAATGGGAATTAACTATCAAAATATTCAATTAGTTTAAATAGAGATACTTATATAGCCTTATCTGTTAATGCTGCAGCAGCTACATGGTCAGCATTGCGCCGATGGAGAACGTATTACTTACTGTATCTGCACTAAAATATTGTCTTTGCGTACTTCAGAGAAATTCATTACCTCAGACACATTGTATTACCTTCGTGAATGTACAGTCAAACTGCAGAATTGATGAAAGCCATGGGGGCGGAACATCAAATGACCACAGTCACAGATCTAGGATCAGATTATTGTCCAAATCCTAACCTTAGCCATTGGCAGAAAAAAAAAGTGAATATTTCAAAGCAGTGTCTGAACAACACGCTGATCTGAAATCAAGAGTATGATTATATTTTACACCTGAACACCCCATTTACGATATTGTCCTGCCAAAAGTAGTGCACTATATATGGAACAGGGCGCCATTTGAGCCAGCGTCCTGCTGTATATAGTTACAGTACTGGGAGACAAGACAGGTCCGTCTAGAGTAGACCCGACCACCATGTATCATCGTCAATATGAAATCAGAGGACGGTCAACACTGCAGTAGTAGAACTAGGCTGGTAGTCCCACAGGACAGCCACAAGGACCATGTCTTTCTGTCCCTCCTAATGGTATAGCAGACCTGGGGATCATCTATCAAATATTTCAAAGTATATATATATATATATTTATTTTTTTAAAGCCACCAAAGTCTAGCTCTCGCTCCGATGTCATTAACACACGGCGTGACTCCAAGTAGGCAGAAAGCAAAGGGGCATGAAGGAGGTACTAGATACAGCTGGTTTAGCAGCACGAGGCAAAAGAAATAATGACGAAATGTTTAAAACCTTAACACGTTAAAAAGGGAAATGAAAACATACATGATCAATAGACAGTAATGCAACAAAAACACAGCAAAAAAACTAAAACATACAAGAAATGTAGAAGTATGCTAAACCACTCGATCACAACCCTTATCTGTTAGACAGATGGTTGCTGCCTGGGACAGTGGTGAATGGAGGGAGAACAGCATGACAAACAGAACTACAATTGTCCAAGAGGCTATACAAAACCCTTTACAGTATACACACACTCTTCATCAGTTATAGTAAAATAGAAGCTAGGTTGCCCTGGGGTAGCCCAGGCCAATTCCATTTCAATGGAGTCCATTCAGGAAATGCATTGAAAGTCCAATCCAAGAAATGACATGTTTAAATTGGAATTTCTGGTTGAAGTCCTTAAAGGACTGAGTTGAAGTAGACCTGGCCCCCAGCCCTGGTATTGAAGCCCTAGTTTACAGGAGGGGTGCAGCCACAGCGCAAGGCCAATTTACAACAGGCTGGATCAGGTAGCAGCGAGAAGCCTAGCTGTGCCAAAACCACTCAGAAGCAGCATCCTAAACACACACACACACACACATAGCCATAGTTGTGTCCACAGAGGATCCTCACCCTTTCTCGTTTGGACACACTCCCTAATGGCAGAGTACGGAGGCATCCGAACGCACATGCACTGCCAGTCACTGTGGGTTGCAGTTGTACACATGCACTCACGAGTGTGTGTGTTTGTGTCTCTGGCTTATATATAAGGTAGCGAAGGACAATCAAGTCATGCAGAAACATCACGTTCTACGAGAGAGAGCCACAGACCTGGGACAAATCAACAAAAAAACAACTGTCTCCCCAGCCACCTGTCAGACAGACAGGACAGTGACCAGGGATTCAAATGCTTCATCTACATCCCAAAATGGCACCCTGTTCAGACCCAGCGCTCAGGCCAGAAGTGGTGCACTATATGGAATAGGGTGCCATTTGGGACGCGTTTCAAGTCTGCAGACCACTACAACTGGGACAAGGGCTTGTACGGACCGTAGTCTCGGGAGGGGGAAGAAACACGGATGAAACCAACCAGAGCAATGGCAGAATGACAGATACAGTATGATAAAAACAGGGAACACAAATACATGACAAATTAAATTGGTCCAAAGCCTGTTAATACATTATCTTATTCCAATTTTGGGGGAAATTATAACATACCGAGAACTGTAAAACAACAAATAACATTCTTATCTGTTTAAAAGGCTTTCTGTGTCTCTGGATACAAACGAAGCCCGTCTTATAATCAACTAACAATTACATTTTACCTTCTGTGCAAAGAGTTTAAAAATTTTCTTTAAATGCAAAACCGCTTTTGTTTTTCTGTGTGAATAGGAGGCATGTGATTGAGGGTCAGTACAATAACATTGACCAATCAGGACAACCCCCCCCATATGAATCATGGGAGACAGGAAGTAGAGCAGAGACTTCCTCTCCTCTGTGGACATGGTAACATCTTCATGGAAGGGTTTTGTTGGTCAACCTCACTGCTCGTGAGCCGCAGTCATGCCTCGAACCTGACCTGACCTACGCAGCTGGGACAAGGAGGAAGGAGAAAGAACAAGAGAGATTAAAATAATGCGGGTGTCACCACAGTACCCCCTGAAGGACAAGAGTCTGTCTGTGATGAGACGGAGGAGTGAACCACTTTTGTCATTCCATCAAATGACTATTGCCTGGTTCATATAATGTACTAGCTACACTGCCAATGTTCACTTCATGAAATACAAAAAGAGTATTTCCCCTTTACAGCACATCAACCCATCTCCATCACAGTGAAAACTCTTATCCTCTCTGTCCACATGACAGATAATTCCCCATGTAGGCAACATGACATGCAGAAAGATGGCAGATCGCAACAGGGTAGTGGCGCAGCCCCAACACCTGGAACCACACACATAAAACACACCATGTTAGTTAGAAAGTGGACAAAAAAAAACAAATGAAGGTTTGAAAAAGGAGGATGAAAGTGGTGCAGCAGTACTGCTGAGAGCCAGACGGAACAGAAGGCAGGCGTGATGGAAAGAGGCAGAAACAGAATGAGACAGCCACATGGAGACAGAGCCAAAGCCACCATAGACAGGACAGACTGACCCACAACGTTTCATTAGACTGGCAACATGCAGCTGCAAAAAGTGAAAAAAACCCCCACAAAAAACAGGCGATGAGCAACAAAAACGAGTGCGGGTGAAAGAAAGATACAATGAAGACGAGTACAGGCATGGGATGAGTCCACAACGCCACGATGATGTCATTTCCTGTGCCCTGCTGGGGAACTTACTCAGCCTCTGACCTACAGGGGCGGGGGCTACTCTTCCGAGGTTGCCGAGGTTCCTCGCACGGTGCCCTTCTCACGCATCTAAAGGCAGCAGAGCAGAACTGTCAGCTGGACCAATCAGACCTCCATAGGAGGGTCAAAGGTTAAGGCCTAATGAGGGTCACAGTCAGTGCTAGAGAGGTGATTTGTTGTTTATTGTGGTTCCTGATCCCTTCATGCCTCTGGAATCAGGTGTTAGTTACCTCTTCATCATCATAAACACCAAATAAGTCTCCCCACCACAAGAAAATATGAGCACTTTCTTAAACCTAGGAAACAACTGTGCGTTTGTGTATTACCTCTTCCAGCTCTTTCTTGGTCTCCTCTTCCATTCGTCGGATGTCTGCCATGGTCAGCTCCACCCAGTTGTCGATCCAACAGAACAACTGGCGATGGAAGTTAGTGAAAATACGCTTCTCTTGCTAAAAGAAGGAGAGAGGTGGAGGTAGGAGAGATGAGTGATGACAATATTAGGCATCAGTCTTTTCTCATTAGAAGCCCTAAAAGTAATGTGAAAAGGCTAAGAGAGAGAGAGAGATAAAAGCGTTGTACCTTCTGGATGAAGTTCTCTACTTTGGTCTGCAGGCCCCACCACTTGAACTTGACAGTGACCAGTTTGTAGGCACACATCTTAGGACAGTCTGTCTTGTTCATCAGATCGTTCTGTCAGAGGAGAAACACAGGAAGGGTGACGAGGGAAACATTTCAAATGACATTTTCTACAATGTTGATTTTGGGCCAGTAGCGTCCAGCAACGCAAACAAGAGAAGCGTGGCACGTTGATTTAACCCTCTTCTAAACGAGGTCAAACGTCAACATGACCAATTAACACAGACAAGGCAGGAGGGAGTCTAGTCTTGTACCTTCCATTCAGGTGAGAGTGGTCCTCTGCCAGTCTTTGTTGATTTGAAGAGAGCAGGGTCCTCCTCTGGTTTATAGTCCTGTAGGAGAGAACGTACATTACAGAACATGCGTACTGAAAACATATACACATTACAGCCCATTATAATCCTGCAGGAGTGAACACGCACACAGAGAAACTATTGAAAAGGGAGTACTAATGTACATGAAGATAATATTATCTAGAATGAAGCCTCTACCAGACTTCTCGCGGTTCACATACTACTGTGTAAAAGGAGATGTGTGGATGGTACGATGATCTGAGGAACTGGGAGATCAACGCAATTCCCTTATGATGAAGGAATGCCACAAACGACCACAGGCTCTCCCCTAGTCCCCACTTTAAAAAATGTAATTTTTTTTTTTTTTTTTAAATTAAAATAAAAAAATTGGTCAGACCTGTATGTGTGTGTGTGTGTGTGTGTGTGTGCCTGCACCAGATGGACCCTCAGATTAACCCGTGGCCCTGCCACTGATCCACTTATGTCATTAGGAGTACAGGAGCCACTACTGTAGCACATGCTCTCTCTCTGTCCTGAGTGTTCAGTCAGTACTGTACAGGAGAGACTGACAAGACAGACATGGTAGGCCCACCACAGACAGAGAAGCTCACTCCAATACCGCCTCTCAACTACAGTGCTTGGGGATCCTGCACTGTGGCTTTTGGGTGGGAGGAAGGCTGATTACGCAGACTTATAGCGACAACAAGTCACGTCAGCAGTGTGTCAGTAAGGTGACGTGTTGATCAGAGTTTCTACACAGCGTCTTGCACATGCACATTTTCTGGCAGGCAGGAAGAGACTGCCAGGCTAACAGCAGATACAGGCTAGGGATGACACTAGCCTGGTAGTAATCCCGTGGACAGATGCACGTTACATTAAAAAAAATGGTAGTAACATCTGTCGACAGACTGTGGGATGCGATGACTAAAAAGGAATTTCATTCCGGACCGCTGATTTCCAGTTAAGAACAAATTCGTATTTACAAAAACGGCCTACTCTGGACGACGCTGGGCCAATTGTGCGCTGCATTACGGTACTCCCAATCACGGCCGGATGTGATACAGCCTGGACTCGAACCAGGGACTGTAGTGACGCCTCTTGCACTGAGATGCAGTGCCTTAGACCGCTGAATTCGGTAGCGTTGTTAGTGTATTTTCTAGCACATCTCCCCCAGATCTTAAACAAGCATGAAGCAATTAAGCAAGATTTTAGTTCTGGGTGTTCAAGATTAGATTGGCACACAGCCAGTCAACATGCAGTGACACAACTCGTCCACATGGGGGAGACAAATACATTGACACAACCGTCAGTGCCTGGGACAGATTATTTTACCCCCTGGGAAGAGAGCCATCTTCATGTTACTGATCTCAAACGGCTGATGAGCGGTTAAAACCTCACGGCTTGAACCAACAGTCATGTCAGGTCTGACGAGCAATATAGGACCAATCTATTTATTCAAATATTGTTTCGAAGTATTCAGAAATATTGGTCACATACACGTGTTTAGCAGGTGTGTGTGTGTCCACTCACCCCATGGGCCACCACATCTTTGTCTGCGATATCGATGGGGACTACCTCCACTGTCTTCCACGTAGGACCATCCAAGTCATGCACGTTTTCCAGCGTTCCCATGTCAGGTTTGTGCCACGTCTCAATCTTGATCAGGAAGTCATCTTTCATATACTCGTTCTGGAAGGAGTGAAGTGAGCAAAGAAAGGATAGAAACATCTAAAATCGGCCCTTGTTTTAATCAAGTCTCCTAACGGAATTCTAGATGATGTGGGTCGGGGCGGCAGCCATATTGGGTGTACCATTCCAAATGTTTGATTAGTTACTACACCTCCTCTGTACAGTAGCCTTAAAACGTTAGCCAATGGAAAGCTACAGAATGCCTTAAATAGAGAACCAATGGGAATCTCTAATGCTGAGAAAGCCTTGAATGGAGGCCGGAGGCCTATTTAAACCCAACAGCTAAGCTAATTAACTGATCGGACTGAAACGACACGTCTGGTTAGTGAACTTCTGCACTCTGCCCAACTAAACCTTGGCGTGCTAGCATTAGCAGCGCAGCTGGCTACACACCACCACGCTACGGAAGTCACACTAACGGGAATGAGTGTCTCAACAACACTACCCCACACAGACAATGGCAAGAGTCTGGGGATGACGGTGTGTGTGTGTGTGTGTGGTCAGTTCACTACTCACCGTTATAACTGCAGCAGATGGATAACACAAGCAATAGAAGAAAGAAGGAAACATTGGTTAACTTGCAACAAAAAACTATTAAAATGTGACAATGTTGGCCAGTCCCAATCAGAATTGGTCTCAATTGAGTGTTTAAACAAGAGTTGTGGGACTCACCGGTGCGACAGAATGGGTAGGCGTTCCAGGCTTTTTCATGGAAGACTAATGCTCCCTCTGGTGCAATATACCTCAACCAGGCTGGGACTTTACTGCCAAGAGAGACAGGAGTCAATCATATGGCTGGGTTTACACATGTAGTCCAATACATTTCCACTAATTGGTCTTTTGAGATCAGCTCTTTTATCAGTAACTGGGCGAAAGATCAGAATTGGGCTGCCTGTGTAAACGAAATCTTTGGAAAATATGCATGTACACTCCACCACCACCCTAATACTGTATGCGTGTAGCTCTTGTGTGGCAGATTTGGTGTGTGTGTGTGTGTACCTCTTTAGATGGTAGACTTTGTGCGTGTACTGTCCCTTCTCTCCCTCGTCCTCGTAGGGTTCATTTATCAGCACCTCGATGCCCTCTCCTCCCCCCGTCTCATTCTTACTGGCCTCTGCTACAGTGAACAGCTGACCGACTTGGTACTACAACAGAGAGAAGAACACAGAAATGTGTCACATATACGCAGAACATCAAAGTGTCACTAACACACATCAATTGGGCCAATCTCTGACAGAGTCACTGTTAGTGGTTGAAAGGGGATGTTATTTGACGTCGTGTTTATATGGTTTATGACCATCCACATTAAGCTAATGACATTTCACACACACAAACTCTATACATATCAGAAAGGGTGTTGTGACTTCATGGACTAGGAGCCGGACAACACAAAGCTCTGCATTGTGTGTGTGTGTGTGTGTGTAGAAAAAGATTGTGAGTGTGTGTCGTTGCGTTGCGTCGATAGTACCACAGAAAGACGGCCAATACAGTCACCGGCCCAATTCTGCAACCCTGTCCTATTGTTCTCTAACAAAGGACCTATTGTACCCCTGCATCGGCCCGAACACACACACAGTTCCAATTTAGGGACAAGAGAGGAGGAAAGGAGATTCTCAGACAAACTGGAACAGTGGGCCTTAGTTGGCTGCAATGTATTTGGCTCGTTTTGAATTGATTCCAAGGGAGAGATAGGGAGGGAGGAAGATGGGGGGGGGGGCTTTCTGCAGCACCTCCTCACATCGGATGGGTCAGTCACGGAGATACCGTTTCTCTACTATCAGCTACAGTTTGTCCAGTAAGGCTTTAGACCTAGGTGTGAAATCTAATGCTTCCCTTGATACCCTGGGTACATCTAGAGGTGATGGGGAAGCCAGGCAAACACCTTGACGAAGGGTTTTTATACCAACATGTACAACTCTGCCTAGGGATCAATAAAGCCCAACTACTCCATATCATGAATATACACAAAACATTAAGAACACCTTCCTAATATTGAGTTGCACCCCCTTTTGCCCTCAGAACAGCCTCAATTCTTCAGGGGGATGGGACTCTACAAGGTGTCGAACGCGTTCCACAGGGATGCTGGCCCATGTTGACTCCAATGCTTCCCACAGTTGTGTCAAGTTGGCTGGATGTCCTTTGGGTGGTGGGCCATTCTTGAAACATTTAGGAAACTGTTGAGCATGAAAAACCCAGCAGCAGCAGAGTAACCCGGTGCGCCTGCCACTTACTACCCATACCCCGTTCAAAGGCACTGAAGTATTTGTCTTGCCCATTCACCCTCAATGGCACATAAAAAAAAAAAAATAGAGACATGGATTGTGTAAGTATTTGGGTAACAGACAACAGAAGTGTCAAGGCATAAATATCCTTCTTTAACCTGTCTCCTCCCTTTCATCGACACACAATCTATGTCTCAAGGCTTAAAAATCCTCCCCTTTATCTACACTTGAAGTGGATTGAAGTGGATTTAAAAAGGTGACATCAATAAGGGATCATAGATGTCACCTGGATTCACCTGGTCAGTCTGTCTTTGAAAGAGCAGTCATTCCTAACATGTTGTACATTCAGTGTACAGTAGTTGAAACTACAACCACACATTACAAGCCTTCAGAGCTGCAGCCTGCTCTGAAGTTAATCTTTATATGGAAGGGAGGTGATTGACCTCAGTCCGTAGGACCTGACTAAGGGGGAAATGGCCTTCCCTGTCAGGATATATGACCCCTCCAGGGTGGTGACTTTACAGCTGTCACACTGTGTACCTGCACTAAAAATCTTTATATGCTGCTACTACATCACATGCTTCAGGAGAACATAATGTGTTCATCATGCTATTAATGTTGTGACAAAACAGACTGCAGTGGAAAGAAAGGCATGCCACAGACATTCACTGATATAAGTTGCTGCTACTTGGGATGTGACAAACGGACCCCCCCCCCCCCCCCCACACTCTGTTAAAAAAAAGTAATTGGCTGAATCTTACGCCGAAACACTTAAACCGAACACATGCACAAGCTAAGCGTAAGTAGGAATAGGTGTGAAATAAAATGTCATTATTTTTTACTCTATATAAGTATTCTTACAAAATCAAACGTTTGTTTGACACACGTGTGTTTGTGTGGGCTATGACATGGTGGTACTCACCTCTTGCACAGAGATCGGTAGGATCACACGGCTGTAAGAGAGAGAAATAAATAAAAATAAACATAAGAAAACAAAGATGTTCTACCAGTGTTTTGATTTATTAGGACACGCCCATTAGCCGACGACATCTAGTCTTACTGGGGTCCGACACACAACGAACGAGACATCACTGACAAAATACTTTACATACATTTAAAACTTGAACATGTAGTGTGTGTGTTACACATAGTGTCACACGAAGAGACTAAAAAGGGGCCCTCGCAGTAAACCAAACCATATCCATGCCTCAGCCTGTCTTGGCAGAGTTCAACCAGAGCCAGGAGTGAACTCCAGTAACCCCACACACTGTGAGACTTGTCGGTTCTTCATCATTCAGACCACTGAGCTGAACATTTTCTAATAGGAAAGAACTAACATTTTTAAAAACGGACGATTTTCCACACAGTTGATTTGAAGATTTCATTTGGGTACTCATTCAGCTTGTTCTGGGAATATGAAGAGATGCATCTGCCCTACACAGTGAATGTCCACCAGAGCTGTTGGCAGAGAATTTCATGTTCATTTCTCTACCAAATGCCGCCTCCAACATCGTTTGAGAGAATTTGGCAGTACGTCCAACCATCCTCACAACCGTAGACCACCTACGTGTATGGCGTTGTGGGGGCGAGCAGTTTGCTGATATCAACGTTGTGAACACAGTGCCCCGTGGTGGCAGTGGGGTTATGGCACGGCCAGGCATAAGCTACAGACAACGAACACAATTCAATTGTATTGATGGCAATTTGAATGCACAGAGATACCGTAATGAGATCTTGAGCCACCTTTCGTGCCATTCATCAACTCATGTTTCAGCATGATAATGCACGGCCCCATCTCGCAAGGATCTGTACACAATTCCTGGAAGCTGAAAATGTCCCAGTTCTGGCCTGCATACTCACCAGACATGTCATCCATTGAGCAAGTTTGGGATGCTCTGGATCGACAAAGTGTTCCAATTCCCACCAACTTTACACAGCCATTGAAGAGGAGTGGGACAACATTCCACAATCAATAGCCTGATCAATTCTATGAGAAGGAGATGTGTCACGTTGCGTGAGGCAAATGGTGGTCACACCAGATACTGACTGGTTTTCTGATCCACACCCCTACCCTTTTTAAAATTTTTATAAAGGCATCTTTGACCAAGAGATGCATATCTGTATTCCCAGTCATGTGAAATCCATAGGTTAGGGTCTAATGAATGTATTTCATTTGACAGATTTCCTTATATGAACTGTAACTCAGTCAAATCTTGGAAATGGTTGCGTTTATATTTTTGTTCAGTATATGTAGGAGTAATTTCTCACGAAACCTAGACCAATAAAGACCCGGACTTTTAACTAAATGTAATCCATAGAATAGTCCTTTGGAGAAAGGATTGTTAACATACTGTATATTTGACATATTAAATGACATTTTGGCCTTACTCAGGCCTCCTTTATCTGTAGATGCTACAAATCTAAAATCGGAGTCATGAAGCTTTACCACTTTCTCTGTAATATGGGTAGTATTTTATGAATATTGGAAAGTATAAACACGAATATAGAAAACAATTTGGCAAATTTTTTCTCCAGTCAAATGTCAACTTGAATGGGGATGTCTATGATCTATTTAAATAAGTTTCTTTGGCAGATTAATTAAATTAATTAGTCAATTCGTTTAAAACAATGGATATTCTCAACCACTCAAGTCAACATTCTCTGATGTGTGGGCCTTCAACCATCTTTGTAGTACCATTTGAAAGTTGACATTTCAATTGTATTCACATTTTAGTTCAATTTATCAGCCAAAACATGACACCCACCCTGTATTCAAGAGCCTGCTGTGTCTCAACCAATGGTGGGCACAACAGACACCTCTGAAGATGTAGCTTAGACCCTATTTTACATCATACACAGTGTACAAAACATTAGGAACACCTGCTCTTTCCATGACAAGCTGAAAGCTATGATCTCTTATTTATGATGCACATGGATTGTGTATGTGTGGCATTCAGAAGGTGAATGGGCAAAAGAAAATTATTTAAGTGCCTTTGAAAGGGGTATGGAAGTAAAGGTGGCAGGAGCACCGTTTGTGTCAAGAACTGCAAAGCTGCTGGGTTTTTCATGCGCAACAGTTTCCCGTATGTATCAGGAATGGTCCACCAAAGGACATAAAGCAAACTTAACACAACTGTGGGAAGCATTGGGGCGGCAGGGTAGCCTAGTGGTTAGAGCGTTGGAGCTCTAATCCCCGAGCTGACATGGTACAAATCTGTCGTTCTGCTCCTGAACAGGCAGTTAACCCACTGTTCCTAGGCCGTCATTGAACATAAGAATGTGTTCTTAACTGACTTGCCTAGTTAAATAAAGGAAAAATAAAAAATTAGAGTCAACATGGCCCAGCATGCCTGTGGAACGCTTTCTCGACACCTTGTAGAGCCCCGACAAACAGAAAGTGTATATGAACATATATACTATGTTATATATAAAATAGTTTGACACCTCCGTAAGCTTTCAAATGATATCAAATTCAACCGTTTATCTTTTTCAGTGACAAAGACATGGATGTCTCATGGTAGGGTGGGATATGCAAAATGGGTCAACTTTGAGAACCTCCATCTCCTGAATCTTTTGGCATTCATGTCCAAAAAGTCCCTTTTTTCTGACCACTTCTACCATAGGCAAATGCATATGGAAGGTTTAGTTCAAATCAAAAGAGTTGCAGTCAGAAAGTGATTGAAATCATATGGAAATAAGTAAAATCTTAATCTTAATCTTTCCAAAACAAAATCCAAGGAGTGGCTGCAAAAATCACAATGATGTCCTCAGTTCAGAAGGTTATTTGAAGTTAGTCGATTCAGCACATGTGCACTCCAGGATAAGAGGAGACATGTTTAGTTTACTCTGATAGTGTGCTGTACACAAAACCAGCTGTGTCCACCACATGGTCTGCAAATACACCATACGGGTTCTACATAGTAGAGCAATTACAAGCCCTAGCTATGGTAACTGACTTCCCACAGACATCATACAACATGATACAGGAAAGCAGAGCTGTCCGTGGGAAGACCTTTGGAAAAGGCAAACAGATTTATTGATCTTTCAGTCATGTCCCAAGTAGTTTAATTCCTGGATCACCTGAGGAATATCTGGTGAGCTGACTGTTCAGTCACCACCCATAGACCTTAAAAGGGAATAGGCACCGCTTTAGTTTTCTTGACAACCGATAGGGGATATGTCATGACACCCTGAGCAAAACGACTTCACACACACACACAACTTGAGCCCGGGTCTGTTGGGGAATTAATCCATTTAAATCTAGACAGCCCTAAACCAAATCTGGATGAAACACTAGGACAGTCACTTGGCCAGCATGTCAGGAATGACTTGGCCATCTACAGCATTGAGCAATACTGTCAGTGCATTACTGCGCTTGCTTGGCGGTGATGTGACTCACACTATATCAAGCAAGACAACGGGGGAGGATATTTTATTGGCATTTGATTACAATGCTTAATGATGCAGCCAAACACAAGTGTGAGTGAACTGAAGGCCGGTAGCGAGCTATGTATGGTTGCCATGAAAACCGCTGCAGCTGAAGAGACAAGCAAACATTTAGCGCTTAACAAAACCATCAGGGAAACGTGCACCCTGCAAGTAAAGTCAGACTGAGGTAAAAGCCTCTACACTGTCGACCGGTTGCATGTTACGCCAGGAAAGAGTAGACGGATAGACTGAACACAACACCACAGATACTGTCTTTGACAACACGGTCTAAAAATAACGGGCTAGGTAGTTGCTGGCTAGGTAATTGTAATTAGCTTAAGTGTCATTTAGCCACCCAAGCTGATGGTTAGCTTGCATGCTAGCTAGTGAACGATTTACTTGGAAAAGTAAACTAGCAAAATAACTAGCATAGTAGTGTGTGCCGACTCGCACACTAACTGTCATTTGAGTTGTATGGTATTTTGCATTTCGTAGAAACGTCTCACTGACGGAGTCTTGAGTACCTCGTCTTGTTTAACAGAGCCCCGTGAGATGGCACCTTGATAATCTGTCACTCGCGAGACCGAAGCTTATGGCACCGTGTTAACCAGCTAACCTATATGCTAACTTTACAGGTGTAGACACATAGCTACCCCGTTAGTTACTTCGTTTCATCCATTCAGATTCATTCAAAGGTAACGTTAGCTCGCTATCGCTGTTGTCTAGGCCTAGACACCGGTATCGTGAAGACACATCCTGATCCACCCAAACACTCACAATATCCTCCCAGCTGCCACAAATACGCAAAGACTTATTTCAAATTACATTCACGTTGACTCAATAAATTGCCGAACATAATTATATGTGAAATACTTCAACTCACTATTCCTTGATAAGCACCATCTTCTCCTCCCGGGCTGCGGCTGCGCAAGGTTCTCTACGTCACCAGCAATTATCAACAACGAATTGTTTCCGCCCACGGGAGTCGCCGATTGGTCAGAACTTGCATACCTTGTGAACCGGGATGAAGACGAGTCAGCGCTATCTATATTCCTTGCGACTTTTTTTTATTTTTTATTATTCCTTGAGACTTCCTACGCCGAACTCGGTCCTCGTGACACTAAGGATTGCACGTTTTGTTTTTTTGCCCAACCACTACACAGTTGCAAACTTTGATCATTGGAAGCATCTGTATATTGTTAGGGGGAAAAAACTAAACGTGCACCGAGTTTGGAAAACGCTGCCCTTACCATTTATTTTAAATATCAACTGCAATGGGGGGTATGGACGTCCCAAGTATCCAGGATAGCACAGACAGATGGAGAAGGGACGATTAATACATTTTGGTATTTGTGATCAATAATATGTCTTATGTGTTATATCTATATATATATCTCTGGTTCGAATCATAAAAATATCAAGGTTTCCAGAGGTTTCTCTAGGCAAGAACTATCCCAAATAGCAGTACAGGTAGACAGTACGTTTCTAAACCAATGTCACTTATCTCAATATTATTGGTAATTACAATCATTACATTTCCATAACCAAAACCTGTATATGGGTTTTGCTCTAAAGAACCAGGATGTCACCTGCCAAGTCCTCACTTTCAACAAGCATCATCACAGGCACACCTAATTCCATCTCTTACCGCTATGGCAAGCTTGATCAAATTCTTATTTTATAGTGTATAAAGTTGATCACACTATAAATATCATGGTTGAGGGTTCAGTTTTGTTGACGAAGGCAGGAGCAAAGTCCAGGCCGGCAGTAATATCCCTGTTAACAACCATTCAAATGAGACAAGAGAGCAAAACCTGTTTTTTTGAAAAGAATTTACTGAGAAAAAACAGATGCATCTGCAAAAAGTGTTTTAAAAAGGCAATACATGTTTCAATAGTAAGAGAGTTCGTGCTTTCAGACTGACACTTCATTTACATAGGTCTTCTCACATGTCTTTTCAGCAATTTAATAAAAATATGATATGTTTTTTATTTGTGTACTGTTTGCTTTTTAATATATAATACATTTAATACTGATGACAAAACACTGGATTTAATTAACAAAATAAAATAACCATATAACCGTTACAATCCTTTATAATAACAGTTAACAATAATTATATTCAAATAAATCATACATTTTATTGTTTTAGATAGAAAGTAAAAACACAATTTTTGTATTTTCAGTCATCGTAACAGTCTCCGAGCCTGAGACAAAGTCTGCCTGTATAAGGTGTCTTTACAGTGTAGAAGGAGACATGAGGACTACATGCTCTGTTGTCAGTGAGGAACCATAGGCACCATAACCCAGGGTTATTATTACAGACCAATCTGACCCTCTGTCCTTCAGTGACTGCATGCACACTTCTCCTCTATGATCTAGCACTGATCTGTCCTCCCCACTAGGGGGCAGTCAGTCACCGCAAAGTGCAAATCGGAACTTCAGTTTTGGTGGTCCCCAGTGGACCTTCTTGCTAACGTAATGTTCAGTCCCTTTCATAGCTCGCAGCCCAGCTAGTAAAACCCACCAGAAGAGCCTTAGAGTCAGGAGCAGATATCTAACAATGAAGAGTCTCTAACCCACGGCTCTCCAACCCTGTTCCTGGAGAGCTACTGTCCTGTTGGTTGTCGCTCCAACCCTAATCTAGCGTACCCGATTCTAATAATTAGCTGGTTGATGAGCTGACTTGGGTAAGTTACAACTGGGGTTGCATTAAAAGCCTACAGGAGGGTAGCTCTCCAGGAACAGGGTTGATGAGCCCTGCTCTATCCCCTCTCAGCATTTAGAGGAGGGGAAGAACTTCCCAGGCGAGGGGAACTTGAAGCCATTCCCAGAGGGCAGTCTGACAGGGTGTGGGGGTGCTCCAGGACTACCTCCCCTGGAGGAGTCAGTAGCAGTCTGAGGAGGAGGCGCCACTGGTGGTTTTGAACCCAGCATTCGATGTCCGTTAAGCGGGTTGATGGGGCTCTGGGGCCCCTCAGCGTCCTGGTTCTTGTTGTTGGACCCATGTCTTGGAGAGAGGTGGAGAAGCCCCAGGACATCTTTCTGGACCGTGCTCATCTTCTTCCCCCCATCTCGGAAGACTCTGCCTGGGCCGGGAACCTCCTGCCTCTGGGTGGCATTGGACCAGAAGGTTTTCAGGTTGTGGATGGCCTGGACCCTCTCGTCCACCAGGCCTGCCTGTTTCAACCGGTGCAGGGCAGAGGTTTCAGCCAGGCTGGAGCGGGATGCGGTAGAGCCTGTAGAGGAGTAGGAGAGGGCAGGGGAGGGGGCCAGGGAGAGGGCTGGGGAGGGGGCCAGGGAGAGGGCTGGGGAGGCGGCCAGGGACAGGAGGCTGCCGGCTGGAGAAGGGTGGCCTGAGCTGGGGGAGATGGAGATGCTATTGGGGGAGTGTGAGATGTGCGGGGTGTAAGGGGAGCTGGGGTATTTAAGTCTGAGCTGCGCATGGATGTGGGGGTCTGGGGTTCTGGAGGGTGAGGGGTGGGGGTGAGAGAAAGAGAGGGAGGAAGAGAGGGAGGATAGGGCCGGGCTGTTGTAGCCGGAGCTGATCTTCTGTAAGGACGAGCAACGAGAGGGGGGTTTGGGCCTGGTGGAGAGGAGAGGGGTGGAGATGGGTGAGAGAGGGCTGGAGAGGGAGAGAGGTGAAGCCCGGGCCTGTAGGCTGGCTCTACTACTGGGTCTGCTGAAAGCACTGGATTCAGACGAACGGAAGCCCAAACCACCTCCAGTGGGGGTCAGGGGGGCTAAGGTGGAGGAGGGTGTACATTCTTGTCCTCTTAGCCCCTTCTCCCCTCCCCCATTGCCTGCCCTTCCTGTCCTCCCCCTCTGGAGGCTCTCCAAAGCCTGCATGTGGCTCTGGGTCTCTTCCAGGATCCTGGTGGCCAGCTCCTGGGGGTCCAGAGGGGTGAAGGGTGGCTTGTCTTCCTGGGACTTGACGGTGCTGTCTGTCTCTGTACTGGACTGGTCAGACTCCGAGAGGACTGCCTCTGTACTGACCACCTGACCTTCAGACAAGCTCTGAGATCTGGGGAGGAGAGGAGGGAGAAAGATGTTTAACTTGATGTGACAAGTTGGTGAAGTTGCGAACAGTTAAAGCAAACAAGTGTCTTTTTTAGCCTAGTAAGAAAAAAAAGCAACAGCTTACCCCTGGGACTTAACGTGTGTGTTAGGGCTGGGGGGTATGGCCAGGGGCGGGGGGAGGACTTTGAGCGGTGAGGTGGGAGTGCTGACACTCCCCTTGGAGGAGATCGAGACGGGGTACCCCCTCCCTGCCGCCCCTCCCCTCCCTGCTCCTCTAATGTGTCTGTGTCCCCCAGGGAAGGGTAAGGTGTCACACTCCCTCCCCCCTCCTCCCAGAGGCTCACTGCTGATGATAGAGAATCCTTCATACTTATCCTCCCCCTCTGTCCCTCTGCCTACTCCTCTGTGATTCGTTAATCTGTTTCTCGACACATCTCCTGTGTGTCGGTGAGAGACTCCTCCGCGGTGCCGCTCCAGTTCCTGCTGCCGCGAACGCTGGCTGATGCCATCACTTCCTGCGGGTTCAGGGCGGGACAGGAAGCTGAGAGAGGAGGCGAGGGAGCTGAGGCTGTAGAGGGAGATGGCGTCGCATGAGAGACTGTCTGGGCCACCAAGCGGGGGCGAGAAGGGAGGCTGGGGGAGGTTAAGGGGGACGGAGGCACACTGGGAGGAGGAGAGAGACTCTAGAGATGAAGAGCTGTCCAGGCTGAGGCGTCTGGGGAGCTCTGTGGAGTCTGCAAGGGCGAGAAGAGAAGATGGAGGTGAGACAGGGGTAAGATGAAATGGTGAAGCACACTGTAACTATAGGAAGTCCAGATGCCTAGATACTGTAACAATGTAGAGAGAGGACTTGGAGACTCTTACCAAACAGTGCCAGTAGAGACTGCAGAGCAAAGTGCATTGTCCGTCTGCAAGCCTGTTTACCAGTCTTCAATAGCACCTCCTCCTGTCCTGCCTCACACAGGTCAAAACCTGGAGGGAAACAGAGAAGGGAAAAGAATGACACACACAGCTAACACTTTAGCTCAATGGGCTAACACAGTCTTGTGCCATGCAGGAGACCTGGGTTCAAACTTGACACACCCACAGTGGCTCTCAAAAGATGAGATTGGCCGCCACTGCTACAATACAAGTATATCTACCGCTCAGTGCGGTGATGACTCACCCAGCGCAGCCAGGAACTCATGACAACCAGGAAGTCTCCACAGCTGGACACTAATGGATACCTGGATGGGAGCCAATGAGAACTCCTGCTCCTTGTCACATGTCTGTTGCTGAACCAATACCTGGTGGAGCTGGAGACAGGGAGAGGTAGTTTATTAGGTTATCGTAGTTTAGGTTACTTCTGCCTTGTCCTACTTTTTTGCCTCAGTATGAGTTTCTCATGCCAGAAAGATACAACACACAACTTACCATTCCCACCATATTTTTAACAGCCTTCAAGTGGTGGGTAAGAGGAAGAGCGAAAGAGATAGAGGACTTAAATTGTTAGGAGCAGACCATTAGAAAGTAACAAATCTTATAAATGAAGACCACGCAGGGACTACCACTATTTATAAGCCCTAAAAATCCAAGAGGTTATGATGATATTGATATTGACCCCATGCAAACATTACCAGGCCCATCACATGCATATTCAAATCATATTTCTGGGGGAGCACTTTTGTGAAACAACCAAACTGGGCAAACTGCCGATCGCCATAGCGCCATGGGGGGAGAACGGGGGTTGGGCGGGTCCCAAAGTCAAATGTATTCATACATGATATCAAGTTGATTCATATACATGCTATTTAAAATACTATTAACATGGATTATCAAGCTATTTGATTCTAGATTTTAGGACAATTGGTGTTATCAGAAACTCACGTGTAAAAATAGTTTGATGAATCTTTTTAATCTGGCTTTATCTTAGTAATAGCACAAAGATATGTCAAATCAGGTAATGACACGTTTTTATGTTTTGGGGTGATTGAAATGCACCAGAAAGGTATTGGAAAGTTCAGGAAAACATCAGGGATGATCATCAAACAATCTTTGTGTGTGATCTTCTGAAATCGAGCGTACAGCATGTCAATTAATCAGTGTGTCTGTGTGCATTGAGGCCTACCTTGTTGATTAGCTGTTCTCCAGTCTCAGCAGCAATGACCAGTTTAGAGAGGGCCTGGAATGCTGAATGAGGCAGACCTGGATGACAGAGAGGATTGATTGATAGCTTTCCATGTAGGGACTGGATTATAGTGCTGTGCTGGCAGTCGGATTGGTTTATTATTTGGTTGAACGATTGACTAATTCATTGATAGGTTACCTAGTAGTGACTGCAGAGTGGTGCTGCAGAGCTGCAGCCGGTCTCCAGGGTCGGCCGTAGGGAAGAAGACAGCAGCGGGGAGACCACTGCCGGTACCGGGACAATCTAACCGGAACCCCACGGCTGACAGCAGGGCCTGCCATCCCGGTACGCCACCAACCTGGTGGATTCATAGAAAACAGATATATTCATTACGATAACACAGATTAACTAAGTAATGAGAAACACCAAAGACCTTACACTGAAGTAAAGAGCACACACACACACGCACGTATGCAAACACACACACATACACACCTTGTTCTCCACACTCTGCTGCAAGGTGTACATAGCATTACTCTGACCACTCTGTATACGCTGGAGAGACTTCTCAACCTGAGGGATGGAGGGTAAAATCACATTATTAGGCAAGGTTCTTTAAAGTCTCGTGAATGGACATAGGTGAGACGGCAAACTTTGTGCATGTTCATTACCAGGTGCAAAAGTACTCTCAGGGAGTCTCTAGCCCTCTCAGGGTATTGGAGGATCTCTGCCAGAGCCTGTCCAATCAGAGACGAGGGGCTGTTCAGCTTCACATCACAGCCAATCAGCATGAAGCCTGTGAGAAAACAGGAAGTGGAGTGAATAACGTGTGAAGTGTGTGTGTGTGTGTGTGTGTGTGTGCGTGTGTACTAACCCGCCCAGTTAGAAGGGTGTGAGAAGTGTGTGCTGCTCTGTAGAATCTTCATGGCCTCAGTGAGAGCTGCACTGGCCTTGGTCCCATTCAGCAGCGCCGTGTAGAAGGTGTGTGTGAACACCTTGGAGGCTGCCATGGGAACGGGCCACAGTGACACACACACACACTGCACCCCCGCTGCAAGGAAGGCACGGGTCAGACCCACCACCCCATCAGCTGTCACCCTGCTAACACACTCCTGGTACGACCTGAGTGGGGAGAAGAGAGATAACAAGTTTATAAACGTAGACGTACGGCATAAAAATATATAAAAACTGCTTGGTTGATAATTAGGTGTGTGTGTGTGTGTGTGTGGCTCACCCCAGCACCACCAGTTTGATAGGCAGTCTCAGGTCCAGTATGTCTGCCGCAGTGAGCAGAAACTCCTGAAGTGGTGGACTGTCACAGACACTCTCTGCATCACACACACTTCCTCCGTCCTCGCTCCCATCCTCCTGTTGCTCAGTCCTTGCTCCCACATCCCCAGTCTCGCTTGAAAGCGATCCCCCACACGGTGCACTCTCCTTGGGCCGTGTTCCAGAGTCCATCCCTGGATCCTGGCTGGGGGAGAGAACCAGGGCCGCCAGCTTCCAGGAGACATGAGTAGCAAAGTGAACACACTCTGCCTGGCCCATGGCTGCTATCACACGGTCCTAGAGAAGAGAAAAGAGAAGTGAGGAGAATGTTGCCTGTTTGTGCGTCTCAATAAACCACAGGAGTAGAACACACATGCTTTATTTTCAGTACCTTGGTGGCCTGTGTTCCAGTGAGGGGCTGGCAGCCCAGCAGTTCCCCCAGGCGGAGGGCCTCATCGTGGGCTGAGGGCAGCGGACCCCACAGCCAACGCTCCATCACCCTGGAGGGCAGGCGTGGAGCCCCTACTACTGCAGTCATGGAACCCCCACCGTTGTAGAGGAAGGGAGCCCCGCGACGAGGGTAGGACTGGAGGTGGGGAGGTGACGCAGATTTAAATGATTGATCGGTCAATGACACAATCAATAAAACAATTATTATTATGACAGCATGGTTATCAGTATATTGAATTGTGCAGGTTGTGCTGTTGTCTTGTGTAGTGTGTGTGCCCGTGAGGAAATTTGAGTGTGCGCTGTACTATACACCCACCTTAGCTACAGGCCCCAGGCTCCCTAAAGATGGGACAGCTAGAAGGTTGAACCTCTCATACAGGTACTCATTAGAAGAGCTACCTTTGAGCAGAGCGAAGGGAACCAGGTACAGCTCTCCCTCTAACACCAACACCAGCTGTCTATGTCTGCCCACTGCACCACTACTGGGCATCAGCACCTAGCGAGGGACGGCGGGGGGGCGAGAGAGAGCGAGGATGAAGGAATGAGTATAGACAGATAGAAGATGTAATTCGATCTACGTCAAATGGTAACGCGTGTGTGACGGTAAACACACACACACACTCTTACCCCCTCCATAGGTGCAATGAGCAGGTGGTGAAGTGCTCGTAGGGGGGGTTTGCCGAGGGGGCTGGGTGGGGGTCTACAGGGTAGAGAGGGGGTCTCGCTCACTGGAGACACTGTAGAACTGACCAGACAGGAAGAACTCCTACTATCCCTGTAGAAATATGCAAAAAGAGGCTTGTTGTTTAACAACGGGTGCTGTCTACAACAAGTAGATATTGCATAGGAACATGCGACGTGACACTCTCTCCATATGAAACATCAGACTTGATTTGAAATATGGCGACGTTTTGAGTCTTCCTGCAGAAGACACCCACCCACCTGTTGAAGAGGTTGTTCCTGGAAACCATGCGTAGGTAGCCTGTCGGGTCACTGGCTGAGCTCAGCCGTTCCTCAAACTGCTGTTCCAACAGATCACCCGCTTCGCTCTCTGTCTCACCGCTGTTACATGCACACACACACACACACACACACACACACACACACACACACACACACACACACACACACACACACACACAGTAAGGTGCTGTTGGCTAGGGCAGCAGTACTGCAGTGGTTGTCAGTGAGAACAATTTGTGAGGGGGAACATTTGCTGACACAACACAGAGGTCCATGACAAATTAGCCTGCAGTGCTGGCGCCGATGGGAGCTGCGTGTGGTATTCAACTTTATTACCCTCCGAGGTGTGATAGTCTCTCTCTACTTTATTAAAGATTGTTTGGCGCTTCACTGACGGGTAGCCAGTGTGCAGTGTGTGTGTGTGTGTGCAGTGTGTGTGTGAGAAAGCGAGAGAGGCTGTGAACTCCCATTATCACTTGGAGGGGTGCAATACATGTCACCTCTGAACAAGCCCATCCATTCTACAGAGGGAGGGAGGGAGGGAGGGAAAGACAGAGCACCGAGCCAAGCGATAAAGAGCGCTTGCAGTCTATCAGTGAAGCACTGCACAATATTTGAATAAAGCAAAGAGCATCGCAAGGGAAAGACACACACATACCTGCTGTAGTAGTCGTCAACTCCCAGAGCCTCTCTAGCTGCAGTGATGTGCTGCTCCAGAGTCTGGCAGCCACTAACTCCTCCCCCCTGGATCTCTGAAGCCTGCAGCTCGGCTCCTCCCTCACCCAGGTACACCTCATGGAACTTCACTATGCCTGCACACAACAGAGGGTGAGAGATTTAGAGGTGTGTGTATATGTGTGTGTGTCTCTCTGTGTGTAAGTACCTACCTGTGCCTGGTGCCAGTAGCCAGCTGTAGAGGTACCCTGCGGCCAGAGAGAAGTACAGCACCAGTGACTTTTGACTGTTGACCGTATTCAGGATGTGTTCTACGGTTACCGGGGAGTAAGGGTCAGGGGTCGGGGTATAAGGGTCAGAGGTCAGGGGTTGGTGACCCTGCTGTCGCTCCACCAGGAGGTCGGCGAACGCCCGGGTCCGACCCCGCTCTGCCACGGCTAGGGCCTCGTCATAATGACCTGGAGAGGAGCGAGGGATGAACAGAGGGATGAGAAGAGAAGAGAGAGAGCGACAAGAGATGGGAAAGTGCAAGTAGAGAAAGAGAGAGAGAGAAAGAGAGAGCGAAATAGAGACAGGAAGAGAGAGAGAGAGAGAGAGAGAGAGAGAGAGAGAGAGAGAGAGAGAGAGAGAGAGAGAGAGAGAGAGAGAGAGAGAGAGAGAGAATACCAGAACCCAATGGATTCTCCAATTACATTGAATGAGTTACAGGACAAAATAAAAACCCTCCAACCCAAAAAGGCCTGTGGTGTTGATGGTATCCTCAATGACATGATCAAATATACAGACAACAAATTCCAATTGGCTATACTAAAACTCTTTAACATCATCCTTAGCTCTGGCACCTTCCCCAATATTTGGAACCAAGGACTGATCACCTCAATCCACAAAAGTGGAGACAAATTTGACCCCAATAACTACCGTGGAATATGCGTCAACAGTATCCTTGGGAAAATCCTCTGCATTATTATTAACAGCAGACTCGTACATTTCCTCAATGAAAACAATGTACTGAGCAAATGTCAAATTGGCTTTTTACCAAATTACTGTACAACAGACCATGTATTCACCCTGCACACCCTAATTGACAACCAAGGCAAAGTCTTCTCATGCTTTGTTGATTTCAAAAAAGCCTTTGACTCAATTTGGCATGAGGGTCTGCTATACAAATTGATGGAAAGTGGTGTTGGGGGTAAAACATACGACATTATAAAATCCATGTACACAAACAACAAGTGTGCGGTTAAAATTGGCAAAAAACACACACATTTCTTCCCACAGGGTCGTGGGGTGAGACAGGGATGCAGCTTAAGCCCCACCCTCTTCAACATATATATCAACGAATTGGCGCGGGCACTAGAAAAGTCTGCAGCACCCGGCCTCACCCTACTAGAATCCGAGGTCAAATGTCTGCTGTTTGCTGATGATCTGGTGCTTCTGTCACCAACCAAGGAGGGCCTACAGCAGCACCTAGATCTTCTGCACAGATTCTGTCAGACCTGAGCCCTGACAGTAAATCTCAGTAAGACCAAGATAATGGTGTTCCAAAAAAGGTCCAGTCACCAAGACCACAAATACAAATTCCATCTAGACACTGTTGCCCTAGAGCACACAAAAAACTATACATACGTTGGCCTAAACATCAGTGCCACAGGTAACTTCCACAAAGCTGTGAATGATCTGAGAGACAAGGCAAGAAGGGCATTCTATGCCATCAAAAATAACATAAATTTCAACATACCAATTAGGATTTGGCTAAAAATACTTGAATCAGCCATAGAGCCCATTGCCTTTTATGGTTGTGAGGTCTGGGTTCCGCTCACCAACCAAGACTTCACAAAATGGGACAAACACCAAATTGAGACTCTGCATGCAGAATTCTGCAAAAATATCCCCTGTGTACAACTTAGAACACCAAATAATGCATGCAGAGCAGAATGATCAAAATCCAGAAAAGAGACGTTAAATTCTATAACCACCTAAAAGGAAGCGATTCCCAAACCTTCCATAACAAAGCCATCACCTACAGAGAGATGAACCTGGAGAAGAGTCCCCTAAGCAAGCTGGTCCTGGGGCTCTGTTCACAAACACAAACACACCCTACAGAGCCCCAGGACAGCAGCACAATTAGACCCAACCAAATCATGAGAAAACAAAAAGATAATTACTTGACAAATTGGAAAGAATTAACAAAAAAACAGAGCAAACTAGAATGCTATTTGGCCCTACACAGAGAGTACACAGCGGCAGAATACCTGACCACTGTGACTGACCCAAAATTAAGGAAAGCTTTGACTATGTACAGACTCAGTGAGCATAGCCTTGCTATTGAGAAATGCCGCTGTAGGCAGACATGGCTCTCAAGAGAAGACAGGCTATGTGCTCACTGCCCACAAAATGAGGTGGAAACTGAGCTGCACTTCCTAACCTCCTGCCCAATGTATGACCATATTAGAGAGACATATTTCCCTCAGATTACACAGATCCAAAGAATTCGAAAACAAATCCAATTTTGATAAACTCCCATATCTACTGGGTGAAATTCCACTGTATGCCATCACAGCAGCAAGATTTGTGACCTGTTGCCACGAGAAAAGGGCAACCAGTGAAGAACAAACACCATTGTAAATACAACCCATATTTATGCTTATTTATTTTATCTTGTGTCCTTTAACCATTTGTACATTGTTAAAACACTGTATATATATATAATATGACATTTGTAATGTCTTTATTGTTTTGAAACTTCTGTATGTGTAATGTTTACTGTTAATTTCTTATTGTTTATTTCACTTTATATATTATCTACCTCACTTGCTTTGGCAATGTTAACACATGTTTCCCATGCCAATAAAGCCCTTGAATTGAATTGAATTGAGAGAGAAAGAGAAGTGGGACAATAAGCGAGAGAGAGTGAGAAAGTGAAGAGAGATGACATAAAAACTGAAATAGAGTAATGAGAGAGTGTTACCCAGGCTGACGAGGATCCTCTGGAGAGCCTGGTATGATGATGTCTGCAGGTCAAACAGAGTCAGCCTGTAGTCTGAGCTGAGTTGGGCTTCATGTCGAATCGACTCAAACAAGGCAGAAGCTCGGTACAGCTGGAGAGAGAGAAAGAGAATACACACCTACATCACACATTCATTCACACCTGAATAAACACCCATGTGGCACCCCCATCGTGATATACACGCAATTCATTTTAATCTTAAACATAGGGAATCTCAAAACCACTAAGGTTAGAATCAGAGACTGCAGTTTCATAGTCAACCAGCAGGTGTCAGCAGGACTCAAGAGAGGCAACAGTAACTTTGAAACACACAAGTTGGTACCTGGTTCTGGGCCTCCTCCAGGTTGTTGCTGGCCCACAGTGACAGGCCCAGACGATGACGGATCCTAGCCTCCTCCTCTCTCCTCCCACACTGCTCTGCTAAACGCAGACCTGAAACAGAGAAAGAGAGAGAGGGAGTCTCAAAACATCATCAAATCCCCCCTCTCCTACCCTCCCTCTTTCTTCAAGAACCATGTCTTCATTCATAGTCTCTCTCGATCTCTCTCCTCTCACCTTCCTGCAGGTACATGACAGCCTGTGTGTAGTTCTGTAGCGCATGGTGTGTCCTCCCCAGGCTGCCATACGCCAGTGTCTTGGCTGTGAGGTCATTATTCTGCGCTGCCACACTCAGGTGCTGCTCCTGATGACATCACCACAGACAGAAAGGTCAAGTCCCAAACCGTTTACCTGACAGAACCCACAGCAGAGAGGAAGAGGCGAAGCAAGAGGGATAACTGGGCCCAAAATATGTCTTCTCCAGCAAGGAGGAATTTTTCATGTTTTTCGCTCACCAAGTGAAACGTTTTTGTATGGAGATCAATGAGAGTGCCAAATTTGGTTGACAAAAAATGTAATGGCTTATGTGCTAAGTGTGTCTTACTTGATCTAATATAAGTTTTAGAATGATTAGGTTGTAACAATTGACATCCTGGCAACTTTGAGAAAAAACACTTTATTTCGGAGTTGTGCCTGTTGTTCACATGAGTATCTGCCCTCTCATTGGCTAGAATGGTCCATCCTGATCTTGCCTCTTCCCGACTGTCTTCCATTTCTTAAGACATTTATTTTCATTGTTAGAGCGTCAGCTTGATCAATGTAATGGATAATCTGTGACCATAGCGTGTGTTTACCTGACAGGCCACAGCCCTTTCGTAGTTTCCCAGCTCCTCATAAGTCAATCCCAGGTTCCCGTAGGCCCTCCCCTGACTCCTCACACTTCCTGTTTCCTCCGCAATCTCTAATGCCCTCTGGTGCCACTGGAGAGAGAAACAGAGATGGATGGATGGACAGACGGACACAGACAAACAAACAATGGACCATTGCACGGGGAATATAATAATATCATTATAAGAATCAACCTGTAGAGCTGTCTCATTCTCTCCCATCAGCTGGTACACTCCACCCAACGCCCCGCTCGCTTCGCCCTCTAGTGCCCGGTCCTGGGAGGAACAGATTTAGAATATAATATATTGTATAATATATTATAGATTTATAACACATCTATAACAGATTTATAACACATATATATACATACATATATACATATTTATATATACATATACGCATACATATATACATATACATACATATACACATACCGTACATACATTTATATATACACACACACATATATACACATACATATATATATATATACATGCATCGAGCGAGAGAGAGAGAGAGAGAGAGAGAGAGAGAGAGAGGGAGAGACAGAGAGAGAGAGAGAGAGAGAGAGACAGAGAGAGAGAGAGAGAGAGAGACAGAGACAGAGAGGGAGAGGGAGAGCGAGAGGGAGAGAGAGAGAGAGGAGTGTACTAAATGTTTGGACGCAGCTATTCATTCAAGAGTTGTTTTGACTATTTTCTACATTGTAGAATAATAGTGAAGACATCAAAACTATGAAATAACACATATGGAATCATGTAGTAACCAAAGAAGTGCCACTTCCACTACAGGTTTTATTCCTACCTCCCTCCCTCCCATCAGTCATTCACTCATTCGAGAGGTAGAAGTCTTACCCCTGCGGTGGAGGCGATGTTGAGTTGATGCTCCAGGCAGGATAGGGCTTGTTCATAATTCCCCAGCTGGCTGTGTAGGTCTCCCAGCTCCCCATATGCCTGGGCCTGGGCCTTCCTTCCTCCACTTCCTCCCTCTCCACCTCCCGATCCGCCCAGCTCATGGGCCACCACCAGACGCTTCTCAAAACACACCAACGCCTGCTGGAGACTACCTAGAGATCTGACAGGAGAGGAGGAAGGGAGGAGATAGGAGTTATTTTTGTTTAGTCCCATATCTCTCTTTAGAGTTGCTAACGTAGGCCTGCTGTTTGCTGCAGATGAGTCACCATTGCACTCAGAAGGAGCCCTACCAATGATTTACATAAATGTGACTCATTTCAGGAAACTAGGCGTATGTCGTGTGTCACTACTTCACAGGAGAGCCATTTGAACGTAAACTTTTTATTTGTATCATAATGCGTTTTTTTGGGCAGAAAAGGATTCTGGAACATGTGAACTTTCATGTGCCTTAATAACAAACGTGTATGCCATCTGTAAATACAAATACAATTGTTAAATTACGAGCCTAGTTGGTTTAGCCACAGAAAAAGTCAGCAACCTTCCCGCTAGCCATGATTGGCTGAGATAATGAGTGGGCTGGACATGCCGAGAGACATGCTGTGGGCTGGACATGCCGGTCTGTCACTTCTGTCTATAATATGAGCTGGTCAGTACAGTGGGGCAAAAAAGTATTTAGTCAGCCACCAATTGTACAAGTTCTCCCACTTAAACGAAGGAGTGGCTTCGTAAGAAGCATTTCAAGGTCCTGGAGTGGCCTAGCCAGTCTCCAGATCTCAACCCCATAGAAAATCCTTGGAGGGAGTTGAAAGTCTGTGTTGCCCAGCAACAGCCCCAAAACATCACTGCTCTAGAGGAGATCTGCATGGAGGAATGGGCCAAAATACCAGCAACAGTGTGTGAACACCTTGTGAAGACTTACAGAAAACGTTTGACCTCTGTCATTGCCAACAAAGGGTATATAACAAAGTATTGAGATAAACTTTTGTTATTGACCAAATACTTATTTTCCACCATAATTAGCAAATAAATTCATAAAAAATCCTACAATGTGATTTTCTGGATTTTTTTTCTTATTTTGTCTGTCATAGTTGAAGTGTACCTATGATGAAAATTACAGGACTCTCTCATCTTTTTAAGTGGGAGAACTTGCACAATTGGTGGCTGACTAAATAATTTTTTGCCCCACTGTATGTGTAGGTAATCCTTTCCAAAGTGCATTTAAAAAAATATATATTGTAGTAGAATTCCATAAGTGTTGCTCTCCACTTTCTGGAGGACCGAGTTTTGAAATCAGTGTATGATAGCTAAGGAGATGGAGAAAATTCTGCCGTTTGATTCCAAATATGCAGACAAAGTTGAAAATAGAACACACAGAAGGCTGTTGTATTAAAACACCTGTCTCTGGATTACATCTTCAAACTAAGGGCAACCATCCGTGACAGAGAGGGAGAAGCGTCCATCCATATATATGGGTAAGACAGTGTAGATAGCTACATTTTCAGATATTACACATTTCTAATTTTGTCAGGAAGTAGTTATAATTTCAAGTTAAAGTGTACTGTTAGCTAGCTAGCTAGCTAGCTAAAGTTACATGTATGATCTGTGTAGTAATATTATTCGTATCTCACAGTCATTTGCATTGCTAGTTATAGCTTAATGTTAGCTAGCTAACATTGAACTTTGTTGGTTTAGCTACCTGCAGATTCATGCAGGGTAGTAATGTTATGATTTGGGATTATGGTTCATTGTTTAGCTAGCTGTCTAAACAAAAGACTCCACTATGCAAGTAACTATTTCAATAGAATGTTTATGATGTCACAGCGACAACTGTCGATAGACGTAGCTGGTAAATTAATTGACGAATTTACGAACGGCTGGTGTCAGAAAGGGTCAGTAAATGTTGGCAGAAAAGCGTAATTACACTTTTCAGCACAGTTGCAGTTGGCAAACGCTCTGTATCACATTAAAACAGCCTAACCATCTCTGCTAGGGTGAGTAAAAAGGTCAGAGTGAGCTGTTCGCTCATTTGTGTCTGGAAGTAGCTAACAAGCTAGCCAACGTTAGCCAGTTAGCTTGGTGCTTGACTGCTGTTGTTAGGTCAGAATACTCGGATCGACCCTACTCCTTGGCCAGAGCATCCAGTGTGAGCTCTGAACGCTCCGAGAGCGAAACGCTCTGAATTTACAAGCGGACAATGTGACAACGCTATGAGTTTATAAACGCCCAGAGCACACTCTGGCACTTTAGATTAAATTTACGAACACACCCTTGGTATAACCCAGTCTTGAAACATTGGTTGTTTAGTACATAGCCTCACATGTGAATCCTTAAAATGATGGGTGAGGCTAAAGCTTAAGGGGGTGTGAAAGATGCTAAATGGGTGTAAACAAAGAAGAGCTCTCCACTAGGTACCAAAACATTCAAGGGCCATTTTCTCAAAAGTGAGATTCCAAGTTTATCAACTTTCAAAGCAGAATTACTTTCCCATTGTTCTTCAACTGTAGTGTATGATATACCAGTCTCTACTTTTATCTAATGTAAAAATGTTGCTACGTAAGAGCGAATTGAGCCGGGCGGTCACAAATGCATTTCATATTAAGTACACATAAGCCACACCATAAAACACTCCACTCTCAAAACAGCAAAAGCTTCTAGTTTCCCACAGAGCTATATGTGAAACTTAAGGAAGCTAACAAGCTAACAATTAAGCAATAACTTCAGGACATGTTGATTTTGCTAGTATGAGATGAAAATAAACATGCACAGCTTTGGGGGAGGGAATATAAAAGAGGCTGTGTCTGAAAAATTAACATCAAGCTGTGGCTTTTATCAGTATAATTACATTCCTTATTCTTTCATTATTCTGTCCTTCCCTCACCAGGGATCAGCAGAGAGGGAGAGAGAGACAGAGCAAGAAAGAAAGAAAGAAAGAAATAGAGAGAGCGAGAGAGAGAGAAAGAAAGAAAGAAGGGGAAAGATTGACAGATAAAAGGAGTAGGGGGTTAAAAGAGAAAGAATAGAGAGATATAAAGAGGAAGCAACAGCCAGACAGAGAGAGTGTGTGTGTGTGTGTGTGTGTGTCTTTTACCTGTGTGCGTTACCCAGTCCCCTGTAGGCTCTCTCCTGGTCCTGAATATGGTTGAGACTCTGAGCCACAGTCAGAAACATCTCACAGTACTTTATAGCTTCCTCAAAGTCTCCCAGAGAGTCATAACAGTCTGCTAGGTTCCCGTAGGCCCTGCCTCTATCCAGCACACACTCAGCCCCACTCAGCTGCTCCAGCATGGCCAACTGCTGCTCAAAATACCCAATGGCCTCCTCCAGGACGCCCATGTTCATCTTGGCGATGCCCATGTTGCCCTGGACCTGTGCCTCCACGCAGGCATCTCTGAGGCCCTGTGTCAGGGTGAGCTGGGCCTGGTAACACTGGAAGGCTGTGGGGTAGTCTGTCAGGGCCATGTGGACGGCTGCCAGGCGGCCCAGAGCACCACACTGCCCCCGCTGGTCGTCTAGAGCAGTGCGGGCAGACAGCTCCTGCTGGTGGAAGGACAGGGCCAGGTCGTACTGACGGAGGAGTCTGGGGGAGGACATTTCTATTACTTCCCAGTCAATATTAACTAAAAACATATGAGAAGTTAATAAATAACATTTTAGATGCTATCTGGGCTAGAAGCCTACCTGTGGGCAGAGCCTAGCGCTGAGTAGGCGTCAGCCTCCATCTTGTGTTCTTTGACCTCCTGAGCCAGGGTGAGCTGCTGCTGGTAGAACCTCACCGCCCCGGCCACGTCACCCCTACACACACACACATCCCCCAGGTTTCCCAGGGCACGGAACACTGCCTGGACACACACACACACACACACACACACACACACACACACACAGTTTTAATGTAGAATCTCACCACCCCTGTCAAGTCCCCCCAACACACACGCAGACCCACTTCCGACCCATTCCTCCAATCCCAGTTGTGTTAATGACTGTCTGTACCTGACTGTTGTTCAGAGCCTGAGCCAGGGACAGCAGGTATCTCTGACAGTCCTCAGCCTTGCTATATTCCCCCAGGGCTTTGTAGGCCAGACCCAGGTTACAGTAGGCTTTAGCCTGGGACAACTTATCACCCAGGTCTTTAGCCAGGGCCAGGTCCTGCTCATAATACCTGTCAGTAAAGAAAAAAAAGAAAATGACTAAGAGTGTGTGGCTCATCTTCTTCACAAAGTTGAGACCTTTGTGTCATTTATTTGGAGAGGTCGGGACAATCTTTATGAGTTATTATTATACATACAAGGTGTATGAAGAGTGTGTCCTACCTGACGGCCTCCCTGTACTGTCCCAAGCAGTAGTGTGTGTAGGCCAGGTTGTGGCAGACCTTGCCCTCTCCCTCCAGGTCCTGTAGCTGAGGTGACAGGGTCAGGTACTGCTGGTAGTACGGAACCGCCGGGGCATACTCCCCTCTACAGCAGTGGAAGTTGCCCAGGTTACCTACACACACACAAACACACACACACCCTTTACCTTTAGGAATCATTCAAGTTGATTTAATATGGTTTTGTATTACTTTGTCCATCTGTCCGTCCGTTACCTAGTGCCCTGGCCGTGCTCTGCGTGTCTCGTAGCTCGCGTGCGATGGTCAGGTGGTGCAGGTAGTGCTGGAGAGCCTGGTCGTGAGCGCCCAGCGCCTGATAAGCTACAGCCAGGTTACCATGGGTAGAGGCCTGGGAGGGACGGTCATTCACCTGGGAGAGGAAAGAAAGGTCAATACCAGGGCCGCATTCAGCAGGACACAAAGTTGGCCAACGTTCAGATAGAATTGTATGATGCAGAACAAACATCTCTCTTTGGTATATAAAATAAGGAATCACGTCAGCTCTAGTCATGGCATTTCTATCTGCAACGTTCTACAATGGTTTCATCCTGAACATGGCCCAGGTGTCTGTGTGTCTGCCTCCAGTGATATCGGCTACCTACGATACCGTGCAGCCTGGTCGTACGTCCCCAAAGCGCTCTGTGTGTCTGCCTCCAGTGATATCGGCTACCTACGATACCGTGCAGCCTGGTCGTACGTCCCCAAAGCGCTCTGTGTGTCTGCCTCCAGTGATATCGGCTACCTACGATACCGTGCAGCCTGGTCGTACGTCCCCAAAGCGCTCTGTGTGTGTTTGTTCACGTGTGTGCGTTCACATGTGTGTTCAAGTGTGCATCCTCACCTCGAGTGATATGTGCAGTTCCTGCCGGTGGTAGCGTACAGCTTGGTCATACATCCTCAGAGCGTTGTAGGCATTTCCCATGTTCCCATAGGCCCTGCCCTGAGCAGCATAGTCCCCCAGCTCCTGGACCAAACACAGGTGGGCCTTGTGGAGCTTCAACGCTGCATCGTACTCCCCCTTCATCTGATGGATTATACCTGAGAGAGAGAGGCACAGAGGGGCGTTTTCCGTCCAGTGAGTGAGAGTGAGTGACGGCCAAACAGAGATTAGACATGAGGATGACCGATTAGGATCGCAGTAGACCGTCTGACACTAGGCCTATTCAGGCGGACGGAACATTACGGAACATTCAGATAGGGAATTGTCGGGTACACCATCAAGCACACCTACAGTTAACCTGTTTTCTTGCTAATGGACTCTTTTGGCACCGCTAATAACCAGTCGTCATTGTTCCCCACCTCCACCTCCCAGCTGTGAATCCCTGAGGTGAATCCCTTTGAACCCAGAATGTCTAAGTACCCACTAAACCTCTCTGGGTTGTCTGGAAGACTCCCATCCTCAGTCTTCGTTCTTAGGCTGATCAGGTCCTCTGAGAGATGGAGAGAGCATGCAGCTGTGTTTGGGTCCAGAACTACAGGTGTGCAGTCCAAAATTCGCTGCATCTTCTGCTAGACCTATAAGCCAAGGTTGCCCAAGTGTTTGTAACGTCGACCAGAGCTCCAGAGACAAGCGGAGGGCCAAGAGGAGAATCTCTGCTTTCATCTTCACGGTCTTGTAGCTTTGCAGGAATGCGGTGTCATCACCCGACAGCTTCTCCTCTACCTCCCTGATTCTTTTAGACAGAGATGACATCCTTTTAATCTCTTCCCTTCTTCCTCCCTCAGCTTGGCTATTCTCTCTGCCTCTCAAATTCCTCTTTTATCTCTGTTTTCCGGGCCTGCGCCCCGATGTAAGATGACATTTTCTCCCAGGAGGGTTTGGTCTTGTCAACGACAGCCATTTTATTCTGTAGCGCCGTCAGTGGTGTTCTGAGCTCCTCCCTCTGGGTAGCAGCCTTCTTCACAGAGTAGAAACTGTGGCCTGCATGCTCAGAAATACTCTACACACTCACCCTCCAGGCAGAACAAGCCAAGCTTATGTTAGCGGAGGCCACACACATTGTGTAGGCCTGTGAAGTGTGTTTGGCGCATTGGAGCCTGTGGGGGTTCTCCATGCGAGGTCTCCTCTTTGGCTATCTTTCTGGGCAGCTGGCTGTCTGTGCACTGCTTTTCCCTCTGCAGGGTCTCAGGGTTGCCGAGAAACGTCTGTCTGCAGACAGAGCAGACCTTGGTCCCGCCCTGCTTCCAGGTGGCCTCCAGGCAGATCCTGCAGAAGCTATGGTTGCAGTAGAGGATGATGGGTCTTTGAAGATCTCACAGAAGATGGGACATGACAGGTCATCCTCCAGAGGGGAGAGAGAGGCTGCCATCCTCTCTGGACAACTGGAGAGCGAATGAGAGAGAGGTTGTTAGAATTATATTTTTAAGAAATTGAGAAAGCGCCAGTGCCAATGAGAGTGTGAGTACGTGTGTTGTGTGTTAGTGTGTTCAAATACAACGTTGGTTAGATATAGAGAGACTGTCTAAGAGGATGCTACAGTATTCATAATGGCAGCTTAACTTTGCCCAGCAACCCTAGCTACGGAACTGTAACGTGATATGTGATGCTCCATATCACAGTTATGGCTTAGCTACTGTAAAGTATAGCAAACAATTTTTCAACTAACCTGTTCCTGGCTGTCACGCCCTGACCATAGAGAGCTTTTTATTCTCTATGTTGGTTAGGTCGGGGTGTGACTCGGGTGAGTCATCTAGGTGATTTATATTTATATGTTGGCCTGGTATGGTATGGTTCCTAATCAGAGGCAGCTGTTTATCGTTGTCTCTGATTGGGGATCATATTTAGGCAGCCATTTCCCCTTTGTGTTTTGGTGGGATCTTGACTATGGATAGTTGCCTGTTAGCATTATTGTTAGGTTCACGTTTCGTTTGATATTTATTGTTTTGTTTTGCTGTGAGTTTCACTTAGTAATAAAAAGATGTGGAACGCAGATCACGCTGCGCTTTGGTCCACTTATTATTAGCGTGACAGAAGATCCCACCAACAACGGACCAAGCAGTGTGCCGAGGTAATGGCATCCTGGTAATGGCAATGGCATCCTGGTCTTTGGAGGAGATTAGGGAGAGAACATCCTGGACTTGGGACGACAAAATGGAGGGAGAGAAGAGCCTGCCATGGAAGCAGGTGGAAGCAGCGAAGTAGGGACAGCGACGAAGTCGGTGAGGAAGGCCACAGAAACGCCAATATTTTTTAGGGGGGGGGAGGCACATGGAGCGGTCGGTGGAGCCGAGGAGTGGGCCAGAGCCGGTCTGGGAAAAGAAGGAGAATTTGGAGGAGAGAGAAATGGGAGAGTTGTTGAGTTGGTGGAGGATGCATGGATTTGGACTAAAGGAACGTGTTGTCAGTTTGGTGCCACCTGAGTCAGCTCCACGTACTCGTCATGAGAAGTGTGTTAAAGTTCCGGAACAATTGATGCCGGCTATATGCACCATGTCTCCAATGCACCTTCACAACCCAGTATGTCCTGTGCCAGCTCCTCGCACTTGCCGTGAGAAGTGTGTTAAAGTTCCGGTACCATTGATGTATTTTACTGGGTGACTTTCACTTTTGCTGTTAAGGTATCTTTACTTTTACTCAAGTATGACAATTGGGTACTTTTTCCACCACTGTTGAAACTCTCTTTATTCCCGACTTGGAAGACAACCAATGTCTTCTAAACATCTATGTCTAGTTTCAGGGGGTGTGCACCACAATCTTGTCTATTTCAAATCTTCTCTCATTGATCAAGACATGCGAGTGTCATCTTGACATGCAGCACTTTGTGGTGGACAACCACCTGTCTCAATCAAATATTTTTATGGACGGCTCTATGAACATGTGATGAGTGGAGGAGAGAGACAGAGAGGGAGACTGTCTGTCGGTCTGATCCAGTCTGTGTGTGTGTGTGTTTCCACAATTTGTTGGGCCATTGACCACTGAACCTGTAGTGTGTGTCTGTATGTGAAATGTTCAAACGTAAAGAACGACCTGCCCCAATAATAAATGTGGGATTTACAAGGGAATTACCAGGGCTCAGCCACATACCCCCCCCCCTGAAAACCCCTTTAAATCAATTAAGGTGGTGTGGGTTGAACCGGGCTATGGCCCATCAAGTGACCGGGTGAAGCTGCTGAGGCAGGAGCACCCTGCTCAAATCTAAAAGTAATCAGCGCCACTCAGTGATGTTGTCAAGAAGATTATTTCCTTGTAACAATTTTCGTTGCTGGAAGAAGGAGAGGAGGACCAAAGTGCAGCGTGGTAGGTATCCATAATACTTTTAATCAAAAATTAATACACAAACAAAACCAACAAAACAATAAACGAACAGTTCTGACAGGTACTAACCAGAAAATAACTACCCACAAACAAGAGTGGGAAAACAGGCTACCTAAGTATGGTTCTCAATCAGAGACAACTACAGACCGCTGTCCCTGATTGAGAACCATACCCGGCCAAAAACAAAGAAATACAAAAACATATAAAAAAATAACATAGAACGTCCACCCTAGTCACACCCTGGCCTAACCAAAATAGAGAATAAAAAGCCTCTCTATGGCCAGGGCGTGATACACCTGCTCGCATGGAAGCAAAAGTGAGAAGTCTCTTCAAAGCAAGTAGAAACCTCAGTGAGACTTTTTCTTGCTGTTCCTGCATCCTCTGCTGAGGCTGAGAGAAGCTTCAGTGCCCTGAGAAGACTGAAAAGATGTCTCAGAACATCAATGACACAGAAGAGACTGAACAGTGTGGCTGTTTGCCATGTTCACCAGGAAAGTCTGGTCAAGTTAGACCGTGCAGTCAGCACAGAAGAAGCATGCTACACCCGAGGGAAGCTCTACTAATCCAACCGGCATTTGACAGGGATCTTACAAGAAGATTTCTGGGAGAATGTAATGATCGATTACCCAGGAAGTTCAACAGAGCATCAAGGAAGCTGCAGCTCTTTTGAAAAGGTAAGATTGAAACAATCTAGCTGGTAGGTTTGTGTCAAAATCTTGCCTTAGTGTGTAGGGCGCTGTCCACGGTGCTGATAGAGCGCAGTGAGATTTCACAGATTTCTTCTTGGTCAAAAGTGTTTCTTTTACTTGTATGTTTGTTGTGGTATAGCATGATATAAGCAGAATTCAATACAATTCCAATGCAATAACCCAAGTGATGCCCCTGGGTATAGCTACACATCGAGATGTTTCATTACAGAAATAAATAGGCTACGTTCTATTGTCGTTTTATTGGTAGCCAATTGGTTTTCGTTGCTGTAAATGGAACTGTGCATATTGCTTATAGTAGGCTGGTACTGCTTAATTAATTCCAGGGGGGAGGGTCAATGTAAATAGTCCGGGTGGCCATTTGATTAATTGTTCCGCAGTCTTATAGCTCGGGGGTAGAAGTTGTTAAGGAGTCTTTTGGACCTAGACTTGGCGCTCCGGTACCACTTGCCATGCAGTAGCAGAGAGAACAGTCTATAACTTGGCTGACTAGAGTCTGTGAAAAATTTTTGGGCCTTCCTCTGAAACCGCCTAGTATATAGGTCCTGGATGGCAGGAAGCTTGGCCCCAATGATGTATTGGGCCATAAGCACTACCCTCTGTAGCGCCTTACGGTCGGATACCGAGCAGTTGCCATACCAGGCGGTGATGCAACCGGTCAGGATGCTCTCGATGGTTCAGCTGTAGAACTTTTTGAGGATCTGGGGACCCATGCCAAATCTCTTCAGTCTCCTGAGGGGAAAAAGGTGTTGTCGTGCCCTCTTCATGATTGTCTTGGTGTGTTTGGACCATGATAGTTTGTTGGTCATGTGGACACCAAGGAACTTGAAACTCTCGACCCGCTCCACTACAGCCCTGTCGATGTTAATGGGGGCCTGTTTGGCACACTGCCAGGTCTCTGACCTCCACCCTATAGGCTGTCTCATAGTTGTCGGTGATCAGGCCTACCACTATTGTGTCTTTAGCAAATTTAATGATGGTGTTGGAGTCGTGCTTGGCCACGCAGTCATGGGTGAACAGGGAGTACAGGAAGTGGTTAAGCATGCACCCCTGAGAGGCCCCCGTGTTAAGGATCAGTGTCGCAGATGTGTTGTTGCCTACCCTTACCATCTGGGGGGTGGTCCATCAGGAAATCCAGGATCCAGTTGCAGAGGGAGGTGTTTAGTCCCAGGGTCCTTAGATTAGCGGGCACTATGGTGTTGAACACTTAGCTGTAGTCAATGAACAGCATTCTCACATAGGTGTCCTTTTGTCCAGGTGGGAAAGGGCCGTGTGGAGTGCAATTGAGATTGCGTCATCTGTGGATCTGTTGGGGCGGAATGCGAATTGGAGTTGGTTTAGGTTTCTGGGATGATGGTGTTGATGTGAGCCATGACCAGCCTTTCAAAGCACTTCAAGGCTACCGACGTGAGTGCCACAGGGCGGTGACCTTCGCACAAGGACTATGGTGGTCTGCTAGAAACATGTAGGTATTACAGATTCGGTCAGGGAGAGCTTGAAAATGTCAGTGAAGACACTTGCCAGTTGGTCCATGCATGCTCTGAGTACATGCCCTGATAATCCGTCTGTCCCTGCGGCCTTGTGAATGTTGACCTGTTTAAAGGTCTTGCTCACATTGGCTATGGAGAGCATGATCACACAGTCATCTGGAACAGCTGGTGCTCTCATGCATGCTTATGACCTTATACAGCGTGTTGAGTGCGGTCTTAGTGGCAGCATCGGTTTGTGGTGATAAATAGACAGATACGTATAATATAGATGAGAACTCTCTTGGTAGATACCCAGCCAGCTCTATATTATCCGTGTCGTCGTTCAGCCACAACTCGGTGAAACATAAGATATTAGTTTTTAATGTCCATTTCGATCATAGATCAATCATGGAGTTTGTTTTCCAGTGATTGCACGTCAGACTTATTAAAGAAAAAATATTTGTCCAGTAATCGCTGTGTTTGGGTCCAGAACTACAGGTAGGGCGGCAGGTAGCGTAGCAGTTAGAGCGTTGGGCCAGTAACTGAAAAGTCGCTGGTTCGAATACCTGAGTCGGCGAGGTGAAATGTGTACTTCACAATGTTCTCCATCTTGTGCCAGACACTGACGCCAAGGTTCGACCTTGGCTCCAGAGAAAAGTAGAGGATCAGGAATAGGGATTAACATGGGTCCTGGGAACACTTCACATTTCCTCAAAAAAGACCCGGAAAATTACCACATTTTCCCCCAATGTCACACTAATGCAATTCCACAGAATACACAACATGCACAGCAGCAGCTCACCAACAAATAAAATTGCACATTTTCCAATCAGGTTCTCGCATTGAAACCTTTAGCCTAGGGTATTTACTTCACACAAAGTCGCTATGAATCTAAACCACATGCTTAATTGACACAGCCGGACTGCACAGGCAACCCGAATGCAGTTTTTTTTTAAACTACAGGAAACCCTTACAGTATAGCCTATAAAATAATGTTTGCTTCTGAGCTGTCATTGCACTCTTCAGACAGTCACAAATTTGCTAAGCCTATGCACAATTCACTACATAGGCATCTCTGTCACAGACATGAAGTCTGTTAACAATTCAGTGAGGCATGAGGGAAAATTCTATCTTCTCCGGTCCTGAGCCTAGCCTCCCACTATGACTTGGGAAAGCATGCAGTTTATTAGGCTACGGATTAAATAAATTACGATGAATTTCACAGGGTGGTGAAAGTGCACGGTGATGAGCTTGATGCTCCTTTCCAATACATATTGAGGGTCTAATTCTGGGAACAAATCAAAATAATCCAGACAAATTAGCTGTTTCCATCAGGCCTGTTTTACATGTTTTTATTTGACATGCACTTTACTCACATAAAAAGGTTGGATGAAACCTGGTTAGAGGCCCGGACAGTCTATACATTTCGGGAACTGAACTTTGTGCGACAATGCGAGTATTTCCATGCGCGTGTGTATGATGATGTGTGAAAAAGAGAGGTGACATATTCAGTAAGCTAAGTGTCAAATGGGATCCCTGGACGGGCAACTTTGATGGGGGGGGGCCACAAAAAAAATCTGAACTCATCATACCCGTGCATGTAGTCAGAGCCAGCCCTAGCCTTTTGGGGGCCCTAAGTGACAAAACATTTTAGCCCCTCTTGACAGCAGATACATTTTCTTTAAATTTTAGAGTTCATTTTAGAGTTAATTACACATTTTGCCATTGGGTGTAGAGAACATGTTGCAGTTAAAGCAATTCGACCATGATTACTACAAGTCTAGAAAGCTGGCCGCTAGACGAACTTATCAATGTAAAATGTTTTAGCTGACATGGGTTAATTGAGTGACTGTCAGTGACTGACATAACAGAGAAACACAAAGATGTAAGTCAATATGTCATTGTTTTAGTCAAAGTAGGCTTTGATATATTTGGGCTAGAAGTGCCAAATCCGAATGTGTGACTTCGGACGTTTCCGTGAGTCTTGTGTGTCTTTTCCTATGAGATGATGTGCAAATTCTTTTCAGCCTACGTTTCTTTTCAGAGCTGGGTTTTATTTTAAGGGTACCACTCACCAGCATGGCATTATTTATTCATCAGAAACACCTGCAAAGTTCGTGAGTCACGACTGAGCTGAGCAATATAACAGATAATACACTATATATACAAAAGTATGTGGACACGCCTTCAACTTAGTGGATTGGGCTATTTCAGCCACACCCATTGCATAAAATCGAGCACACTGCCATAAATCTACATAAACAAACATTGTCTGAAGACGTGGCGCCAACGTGGCACCATCATGAGAAGCCACCTTTACAACAAGTCAGTTCGTCAAATTTCTGCCCTGCTAGAGCTGTCATGGTCAACTGCAAGTGCTGTTAACGTGAAGTGGTGGTGGGCCACACAAGCTCACAAAATGGGACTGCCGAGTGCTGAAGCGCATAGTACGTAAATAAAATGGTCTGTCCTCGGTTGTAACATTCACTACCGAGTTCCAAACTGCTTCTGGAAGTAATGTCAGCCCAAGAACTGTTCGTCGGGAGCTTCATGAAATGGGTTCCATGGACGAGCAGCCGCACACAAGCCTAAGATCACCATGCGGAATGCCAAATGTCGGCTGGAGTGGTGTAAAGCTCGCCGCCATTGGACTCTGGGGCAGTGGAAACACGCTCTCTGGCGTGATGAATCACGCTTCACCATCTGGCAGTCCGATGGACAAATCTGGGTTTGGCAGATGCCATTGAGAATGCTACCTGTCTAATGCATAGTGCTACGTTTGGTGGAGGAGGAATAATGGTCTGGGTTGTTTATGGTTCGGGTCAAGGGAGTTCCAGTAAAAGGTAACTCCAACTCCATATTAATGGCCATGATTTTGGAATGAGATGTTCGACGAGCAGGCGTCCACATATGTTGGTGGTGTACATGGCTGTAGTGTATTTGGCTACCTCAAAGATGGTTGATGAATGACGATAGTTCACTCAGGCTGTTTACCATTGCAAATATGTGTGAGTTCCGGTCTCCTTAACGCGGTGGGTCTCCCAAAGACACCAATGCAATATCAGCTGGGTCTGGTTTCCTTAGTTCATTGACTTTCATTGAACCAGAAAAAAACGGTGGTGTCCTCTTCCGTCTCTCGCTATAGCCTACACTTGGCTGTCTGAGCCATGGAGCAAATTAAAATAGGAGGTGCAAACTAATGTTTTTTCATCTCCACTTTTTTTTACCAGCAAATTATCATAATCCATTGGATACTTTGTCCAATTTCACTTATTTTTTAGATAGTCTGAATGAAAACAATATATGACCATTTTATAAATAGTAAAATTGTGTGATATGATTGCATTTTACAACCCCCTCTCCACTCAAGATGAATGGTTTTGAGAGTCTGATAAATGTCAACCCTCAACAACTCGTTTACCTGAGACTCATCTTTGACAATAATTATTTTCACCTAATTTACAATTTCTTAACTGAAATGGCGCTCACATAACATGCATTAGCTAGCTAAGGATAGCATGCTAGCTAGTTACATTGACAGCTGTCAGTTGGTGCCTTATTTGTTGTTATTTCTCTGCTACATGTGGAAATCACCACAACGTTCCCACACCCAAATCCTGAATATGCATAAATGCGTCAGCTTGCTTCAGTTCGGCTGGTGTCTCGGTGACCCGAACGAGTGTGCTTGCACTCCCTTAAAGCTGCACTATTCAGAAATCGCTCCACCATTTCCTGGTTGCCAAAATTCTAATAGTTTGTCTAATTCCAGTTTGTAGCACAACAAGAATGTATAGTGTAGAGAATCATTGTACCATCTAAGCCGCTGTGAAATATATTTTCCATAACCAATAATATTGGTAGTAAAAGACGCAAAAATTAAACTTAAGAATGGGAAGCATAGAAATAGCGCATATAGGACAGATTTACCGCTTCTTAGACTTGCTTTCAATGAGAATGACAGATCTATTTCTATGTAAATTTGGTCTGGTCGCCCAAAAAGTTACATATTGCAGCTTTAAAAGACCGCTTCAAAAACGAGAAAAAGTGGCAATAGTACACTTTTTCCATTTTGAAACGCCCTAGCCGGTATACACTTCCTCAAAATAGTCCAAATTAATCTAAGATAACTCAAGAAATCTGCCATTAATTTTTACGTTTTTGCAGAGGAGATCTTAAATCGCTCAATTTTACACCTAACAGTATTTCTCAATGAAAACATTTTCATGAGAACGAGTAGTCTTTCATTGACTGGTGTTCCTCAAGGTTCCGTGACCACTATTGTTTTCACTATATATTTTACCTCTTGGAGATGTCATTCGAAAACATAATGTTAACTTTCACTGCTATGCGGATGACACACAGCTGTACATTTCAATGAAACATGGTGAAGCCCCAAAATTGCCCTTGCTAGAAGCATGTGTTTCAGACATAAGGAAGTGGATGGCTGCAAACTTTCTACTTTTAAACTCGGACAAAACAGAGATGCTTGTTCTAGGTCCCAAGAAACAAAGAGATCTTCTGTTGAATCTGACAATTAATCTTAATGGTTGTACAGTCGTCTCAAATAAAACTGTGAAGGACCTCGGCGTTACTCTGGACCCTGATCTCTCTTTTGAAGAACATATCAAGACCATTTCAAGGACAGCTTTTTTCCATCTACGTAACATTGCAAAAATCAGAAACTTTCTGTCCAAAAATTATGCAAAAATTAATCCATGCTTTTGTCACTTCTAGGTTAGACTACTGCAATGCTCTACTTTCCGGCTACCCGGATAAAGCACTAAATAAACTTCAGTTAGTGCTAAATACGGCTGCTAGAATCCTGACTAGAACCGCAAAAATTGATCATATTACTCCAGTGCTAGTCTCCCTACACTGGCTTCCTGTCAAAGCAAGGGCTGATTTCAAGGTTTTACTGCTAACCTACAAAGCATTACATGGGCTTGCTCCTACTTATCTCTCTGATTTGGTCCTGCCGTACATACCTACACGTACGCTACGGTCACAAGACGCAGGCCTCCTAATTGTCCCTAGAATTTCTAAGCAAACAGCTGGAGGCAGGGCTTTCTCCTATAGAGCTCCATTTTTAAGGAACGGTCTGCCTACCCATGTCAAAGACGCAAACTCGGTCTCAACCTTTAAGTCTTTACTGAAGACTCATCTCTTCAGTGGGTCATATGATTGAGTGTAGTCTGGCCCAGGAGTGGGAAGGTGAACGGAAAGACTCTGGAGCAACGAACCGCCCTTGCTGTCTCTGCCTGGCCGGTTCCCCTCTTTCTACTGGGATTCTCTGCCTCTAACCCTATTACAGGGGCTGAGTCACTGTCTTTACTGGGGCTCTCTCATACCGTCCCTGGGAGGGGTGCGTCACCTGAGTGGGTTGAGTCACTGATGTGATCATCCTGTCTGGGTTGGGCCCCCCCCCCCCCTTGGGTTGTGCCGTGGCGGAGATCTTTGTGGGCTATACTCAGCCTTGTCTCAGGATGGTAAGTTGGTGGTTGAAGATATCCCTATAGTGGTGTGGGGGCTGTGCTTTGGCAAAGTGGGTAGGGTCAGTTTGTTATATCTGGAATACTTCTCCTGTCCTATTCGGTGTCCTGTGTGAATTTAAGTGTGCTCTCTCTAATTCTCTCTTTCTTTCTCTCTCTCGGAGGACCTGAGCCCTTGGACCATGCCTCAGGACACCTGACATGATGACTCTTTGCTGTCCCCAGCCCACCTGGCCGTGCTGCTGCTCCAGTTTCAACTGTTCTGCCTTATTATTATTGGACCATGCTGGTCATTTATGAACATTTGAACATCTTGGCCATGTTCTGTTATAATCTCCACCCGGCACAGCCAGAAGAGGACTGGCCACCCCACATAGCCTGGTTCCTCTCTAGGTTTCTTCCTAGGTTTTGGCCTTTCTAGGGAGTTTAGCCACCGTGCTTCTACACCTGCATTGCTTGCTGTTTGGGGTTTTAGGCTGGGTTTCTGTACAGCACTTTGAGATATCAGCTGATGTACGAAGGGCTATATAAATACATTTGATTTGATTTGACCTACATGTACTCATTCAAGGGTTCTTCTTTCTTTCTTTTTTACTATTTTCTACATTGTAGAATAATAATGAAGACATCAAAACTATGAAATATCACATATGGAATCATGAAGTAACCAAAAAAGGGTTAAACAAATCAAAATATATTTTAGATTCTTCAAAGTAGCCACCATTTGCCTTGATGACAGATTTGCACACTCTTGGCATTCTCTCAACCAGCTTCACGAGGAATGCTTTTCCAATTGTCATGAAGGAGTTCCCACATGCTGAGCACTTGTTGGCTGCTTTTCCTTTACTCTGTGGCCCAACTCATCCAAAACTATCTCAATTGAGTTGAGATCGGGTGATTGTGGAGGCCAGGTCATCTGATGCAACACTCCATCACTCTCTGTGGTCAAATAGCCCTTACACAGCCTGGAGGTGTGTTTTGGGTCATTGTCTTCTTGAAAAACAAATGAGTCCCACTAAGCGCAAACTAGATGGGATGGCGTATCGCTGCAGAATGCTGTTTTAGCCATGCTGGTTAAGTGTGCCTTGAATTCAAAATAAATCACAGACAGTGTCACCAGCAAAGCACCCCCACACCATCACACCACCTCCTCCATGCTTCACGGTGGGAACCACACATGCGGAAATCATCCGTTCACCTACTCTGCGTCTCACAAACACACGGCAGTTGGTACTAAAAATCTCAAATTTGGACTTGGACACTAGACTCCACCGGTCTAGTGTCCATTGCTGATGTTTCTTGGCCCAAGCACGTCTCTTCTTCTTATTGGTGTCATTTAGTAGTGGTTTCTTTGCAGAAATTCGACCATGAAGGCCTGATTCACGCAGTCTCCTCTGAACAGTTGATGTTGAGATGTGTCTGTTACTAGAAAATAGTAAAAATAAAGGAAAATCCTGGAATGAGAAGGTATGTCCAGACTTTTGACTGCTATTGTATGTCTCCACCCTAACTATGGTCGTTGTCCACAGAGCAGAATGGCGGGCTGTCAAGCTCCAGCCTATTCCTCTATTCGGATTGGTGGATACATCTAATTATTTTAATACTTTAAAAAATATTCGATGAGGGTTGTTTTTGTCAACCGCCTGTATTCAATGGAGAGAGATGCTATGCTATGTCATATATATGCATAACCATCTCGAGACAACTTCAATATAACGTGTTTTTTTCTCAAAGTTGCCGGGATGTCACGTGTCCTACTTATATCAGTACACATTTATTTGACATTCTCTCATTGACCTCCATACAAAAACTCCTAGCTTGGTGAGCGAAATAAATAAAACACCGCCACCTGCTGGAGAAGACAGATTTTTGCCCCAATTGTCCCTCGCTTCGCCTCTTCCTCTCTGGCGTCAGTCTTCGAGGTGTTTACCACAGACCTTATTTTCAGCATAAATAAAAATCCATGAATTTTCCCATAGGCTTTGCTCAACGAACCATGGCTGAGTTAGTGCCTACAAAAATACGGCATTACTATTTCTCTCTATAGGTGAGGCAACTTCCTCTGAGGTGGGCGTTTAACCGAGGTTACCACTCTATACACGTTGACAGGTTATTAGCATTTCTGCTAGCTAGTTAGCATGCTAGCTCTGTTCTTTCAAGTGGTTTTTCAGTTAGCCACTTAGCTAACCTTTCTGACTGATATGTTTAGCCAACCTGTTAATGTTATCAATGCCAGTAAATGTATTACGTTTAACTAGTTAAGCCATTTCTGTTACATATGTCTCCACTGTTTCACACTTCTCTACATTATTAAACCTGCCAATTGCAACACATGCCTGTTCCTTGGAGGAAGTAGTGAGAGTTTAGCTTGCTGTTTAGTTGAACAAGTGCTCAATCGTTAAAGCAAGAACAGAACAGCAAGAGAGACAGAAACAGTGAGAGAGAGTCTAAGAAAAATAGATCTCTCCATGGTGCTCAAGTAAGTAAGCAGTCCTACACTCAGAACACACACACACACCACACAGGTAGGTAAGTTAATGTCCACTCAGCAGTGGGGTCAGATTCAGAAAGTCTCAAATATCATCATGGTCGCGGAACCCTAAACCTCGTTAATAAAACATAAGTGTTGATTGGCCAGAGAAGCACTAGTGGAGTCATGTGATAGGACACAGCTCTGGTGTCCTGCTGTCACACCTGGGCTGAAAGCAGGTGAGGCGTTTGTGGGCTAGAGAGGGGAATTGGACAAACCCCACTAACAAAACAATGCTGTATCTAGATAATAAACACAGAACAACTGTTTATACTGCCCAGGACTGTCTGTAAAATGTCTATACTATAGTCCTTCATTCTATTGACCTGGCCTCTCTGTCTCTCCTGAATGCTGCTGGTCGATGTGGCATTTAACTGGTCAGGCTATTGGTGGACAGCTCTTGTATCTGTGATGGTGTCCAATTCACAACCTTCTGATCCCAAGGGAGAAACACAAAACAGATAACTGTCTAATAGAGAGAGCTAGAGGGTGTAGGACACCGTCATCATGTCTTACCCAGGTTGGATGAAGCTCGTCCCTGTGCAGCTCTGTCCTGCAGCTCCTCCGCTATGTCCAGCTGCTGCTGGTGGTACTGGCCTGCCCTCTCCAAGTCCTGGAGAACATATGGATAGTTATGGTGTGTGTGTGTGTGTTTGTGTGTATCAGTGCTTGACTTGGGATGAAAAAGGTGCAGGAGCTGTCTTTTTTTCATGCCGGTCCCATTAGACTATGTTCGCAAAACATTTCCAAATGACATTATGCGATTAGCGACCTCTGATTAGTCACTTAAGGGTTCGTACACATTTTTGACAGATGGATTTTTAACCAAATTTCCATGACCAATAACCGGTGGCGTCTCTATGTATCCTCCATAAGAATGACAGCGTGAATGTGGTATTGACGCTAGAAGGCTGCTGGTTTCTGATCCCGTGTAGGCCTATTATCTCCTGCCGTTGTGCCCTTGATCAAGGCACTTAACCCCCCACAAAGTAGACTAAATGCACTGTTGGTGCTAATGTCTAAAACCCTCCATCTGGAGAGCTACTGGGTGTGCAGGCTTTTAATTCAGCCCATAAACACATACGATCTGCCTATCGAGGTCCTGTTGAGCAGCTGGTGTTTAGGCTACAATGTGGTGTGTTCAAGCTGGGCTCGAACAATAGCCTGCACACCCAGTATCTCTCCTGGAGAATTGTTGGTCACCCAAGTGTTACGCTCGTCGTCGGAATGAGGAGACCAAGGTTCAGCGTGGTAAGTGTACATCTTACTTTATTAGATGAACACCAAAAAAAACAATATATATATAAACGACCGTAAAGTTCTGCAGGCTACACAGTAACTATACAAAAATCAAGATCCCACAAACTAAGGTGGGAAAAAAGCTACGTAAGTATGATCCCCAATCAGAGACAACGATAGACAGCTTGCCTCTGATTGGGAACTATACCAGGCCAAACAAAGAAATAGATAACCTAGATTGCCCACCCTAGTCACACCCTGACCTAACCAAATAGAGAATTAAAAGGATCTCTACGGTCAGGGCGTTACACCTTGATATAAAATATTGCAACACTACAACCAAAAACACGTCTTTTATACAATTATTCCCTCATTCAATGGATCAGGTATGAAACGGATAAGGTAGGTTACTTCGAAGCATGGTAACTAACATGTTTATCTATAACCTTTTATAAGCATAAAATATTCCTGTTTCAGGGGAGAATCATGCACAGCATGTCAGTTATTCGTCAATTAGGCTATTCTTAGAATATAGAGGGGAATCCCAGCTTTCCAATAATGGTCAGATTTATTTCTCAACAGTGCCGGAGGAAAGGCGACAACGAGTCAAATACATTATTGCTTACAGCTAAGTAGTTCACTAGTGAGATAATTAGCTGTAAATGTTAGTCAACAGAGAGATGTGCAGAACGGTAGGCCTAATTTTGATCACGGCTGACATGTAGATTTTTAAGTGATTGATAATATATTTTAAAAGGAAAACACAATACACCACATTCACAGAAGAGCTGCAAATAAACTTGAACAAAGCGGAATCAGGAAATGAATGCCCACTCTCAATTGCTATTCCAATGGAGATCCCGCCTTCATTACACTTTGATCAACCTTTTGTTTTTAGAAGCTATGTCTGAATCCGGGCCGGTGATAATCCACTTTGTTTTATAAAGGAGCCGCTACGCCGCTAAACTGGAGGTGCTGTTACGGCACACAGGTCAAGCACCGGTGTGTATATCTTTGTGTGTACAGTATGTGTGTGGTCAACTACCTGCATGCAGCGAGCAGCATGTCCCAGGCCGGCGTAAGCCCTCATCTGTATAGTCCTGTCCTCCAGCTCCTGAGCCAGCTGCAGCACCAGGGTGTGGTAGGACACAGCCTTGTCAAAGTCTCTCTGGCTGTGGTGGGCACTGCCCAGGTTACTGTACGCCCGCGCCTCCTCAGGACCATTACCCAGGGTCTGCAGATCACATCAGAGTATATACAGTTGAAGTCGGAAGTTTAAATACGTTTTTCAACCACTCCACAAATTTCTTGTTAACAAACTTGGCAAGTTTGTTAGGACATCTACTTTGTGCACGACACAAGTAATTTTTCTAACAATTGTTTACAGACAGATTATTTCACTTATAATTCACTGTGGCACAATTCCAGTGGGTCAGAAGTTTACATACACTAAGTCGACTGTGCCTTTTAAACAGCTTGGAAAATTCCAGAAAATGATGTCATGGCTTTAGAAGCTTCTGACAGGCTAATTGACATCATTTGAGTCAATTAGAGGTGTACCTGCAGATGTATTTCAATACCTACCTTCAAACTCAGTGCCTCTTTGCTTGACATCATGGGGAAATCAAAAGAAATCAGCCAAGACCTCAGAAAAACAATTGTAGGCCTCCACAAGTCTGGTTCATCCTTGGGAGCAATTTCCAAACACCTGAAGGCACCCCGTTCATCTGTACAAACAATAGTACGCAAGTATAAACACCATGGGACCACGCAGCCGTCATACCGCTCAGGAAGGAGACGCGTTCTGTCTCCTAGAGATGAACGTATTTTGGTGCGAAAAGTGCAAATCAATCCCAGAACAACAGCAAAGGACCTTGTGAAGATCCTGGAGGAAACAGGTACAAAAGTATCTAAATCCACAGTAAAACGAGTCCTATATCGACATAACCTGAAAGGCCGCTCAGCAAGGAAGAAGCCACTGCTCCAAAACCTCCATAAAAAAGCCAGACTACGGTTTGAAACTGCACATGGGGACAAAGATCATACTTTTTGGAGAAATGTCCTCTGGTCTGATGAAACAAAAACAGGTCTGTTTGGCCATAATGACCATCGTTGTGTTTGGAGGAAAAAAGGGGAAGCTTCCCAACCGTGAAGCATGGGGGTGGCAGCATCATGTTGTGGGGGTGCTTTGCTGCAGGAGGGACTGGTGCACTTCACAAAATAGGTGGCATCATGAGAGAAGAAAATTATGTGGATATATTGAAGCAAAATCTCAAGACATCAGTCAGGAAGTTAAAGCTTGGTTGCAAATGGGTCTTCCAAATGGATAATGACCCCAAGCATACTTCCAAAGTTGTGGCAAAATGGCTTAAGGACAACAAAGTCAAGGTATTGGAGTGGCCATCACAAAGCCCTGACCTCAATCACATAGAAAATTTGTTGGCAGAACTGAAAAACGTGTGCAAGCAAGGAGGCCTACAAACCTGACTCAGTTACACCAGCTCTGTCAGGAGGAATGGGCCAAAATTCACCCAGCTTATTGTGAGAAGACTACCTGAAACGTTTGACCCAAGTTAACCAATTTAAAGGCAATGCTAACAAATACTAATTGAGTGTGTGTATACTTCTGACCCACTGGGAATGTGATGAAAGAAATAAAAGCTGAAATAAATAATTCTCTCTACTGTTATTCTGACATTTCCCATTCTTAAAATAAAGTGGTGATCCTAACTGACCTAAGACAGGGGATTTTTACTACGATTAAATGTCAGGAATGATGAAAGACTGAGTTTAACTGTATTTGGCTAAGGTGTATGTAAACTTCCGAATTTAACTGTAAATGTTGATTTTATTCCATGCCTTTAACACAATACACTGAAAAGATTGAGTGAAATAAAAGACAGATTGAGAGAAAAATCATTGGAATTTCAATTCACTTCCTGAATTGTAAAATAATTGACCCCGACCCAGGTGCATGCATACATGTTTTTGTATGTATGCGTGTATGGTTCTTCATTAGTTAAATACCTTAGCTATATCCAGGTGTTGCTGGTGACACTGCATAGCGTTGGTGAAGTCTCCCAGTGCGGTGTAGACAGCGCCCATATTGCCCAGCTGGCGAGCCTCTGACAGCGGGCACTGGGTCTGCCGTGCCAACAGCACACACTGCTTATGGCTGGCCAGGGCGTTGGGATAGTCCGCGATCGCTGTGTACACATGGCCAAGGCTGCTCAGCGCAGCGGACGCAGCCTAGAGACAAACACACACACACTCATTAGATTTGTCCTCAGCCCTTCAAACCGGCAACCCTCTGGTGACTGGCCCGCCTCTCTAACCTTGAGGCTACCATCGCACCACATTAACACTGCCATAGGAGGCATCTTAGAAAGACACACACGCACACACACATGCGCACGTACGCACACACACACACACACACACACACACGATCTAAACACAGTAGGAAAGATGAGGTGTATAATGATGAGTGTGTTTGAAGAACCTCAGGCTGTGGACATGCGGTGTCGACTGGAGAGGAGACTCAATAACCATGGCACAGACACACCTCAATGTCCTCCGCTCTAAACACACACACACTGCTTTCATTAGAATGGGCCTGTTCAAGCACCCATTCGTCTTGGTGACAGGTGTCTTATCGATTTGACACCTAGGATGCCTTTTAATGACTCTGAGCTCGGACACAGCTGTCCTCCACACACGCTAAAACACACACACACACATTGTATAGCATATTCAGAATGCGCATAAACAAGGTTAACATACTGAAAGGCATGTTTCGTACAATACTAAACAAACAATGAACATTGAATAACATATACAACGACATGTGAACACACAGCATAACCATACAGCTGTACTGACATTCACACAGCCAGGTCTGCAAGGTGTACGTTCAAGTTCCCCATAAGACAGAGACTTGCTTCTCATTCCTCCCCATTGTATTTTAGTCATGAACAGTGAGTGGAGCAGCTCAAGAGCAGACTTTGTTACATTGTCACATTGCTCTGACTGAGAGCAACTCAGCATGGCTCCTGAATAGAAGAAGGGGCAAGAGAAGGAGAAGTACACGATGGATCGCTCTCACACACACACACACACACACACACACACACCTCTCTGTCCTTGAGTTTCATGGCGAGGACCAGCTGATGTCTGTGATTGGTCAAAGCCTCCCTGTAGTTGACCTTGGAGAAGTAGGCAGAGCCTAGGTTCCCGTGAGCTCGGCACTCGCCTGATTGGTCACCTGGGAAGGCATGATAATGAGGTGGGTGTGGACATAAGGCTTCTTAGACTGTGTTAAATGTTCCAGTTCATTTGGGTTTGAAGCCTGCAGATTTCTGCTAATACATGATGTAGTGGAGGTGGTTCCGTTAACTACACTCACATGATGAGTAACCTTGCTTGAGACCTGATGACCATTGTTAGCTCACATAGCAATGCCTTGTCTTCCACTCAGTGGGTTATCACAGTCTTAAGTCACACGTACAGCGACATCTGTCTCTCCATCCATACCCAGTGTGTGTATGCGTGCAAATTGTGTGAGTGAAAGCAATTGTGAGTGTGTGTGTGTATGTGCATTTCAAGTGGTATTGTCACATGCACAGGATACAGCAGGTGTAAAACAGTACAGTGAAATGCCTGCGAGCTCTGTGTGGGTGGGTGTGTGTGTACCTAGCGTCTTGGCCACCTCCAGGTCTTGCTGCATGTATCCTGTGCTCTTCTCTGCGTTGCCTAGCGACCAGTAGGCTGAGCTAAGAGCAGAGAACACTGAACCTCGGAGCTTCAGAAAGAACCGAGAAGAAAGAAGAAACTCAATGATCATCACACACACATAGAAACACACACACACTGACACAGACACACACACAAACTGCCTTGCCTTCAGAGAGCATGTGCCGATCTTTAGCCCCGCCTCCAGGACCACCACTGAGGCGCCATGGTAACCAGCGGTCAGCAGCTCCTGACCAATCACACACACCACCACGAATGGACTCTTGTCCAGCTTCATCCTCTGCAGCTGATGGTAGGTGGGTTCTAGAGAGTCTACGGGAGACACACAAACACACAGCTATCGAAATGCATTTATTAATGTATACATTTGTTTTTGCAATGTTTATTCTATTACCAACACCGTAATGCAAACTTTAAATTGATATTATGTAAGCTAAACATAAAAATGAAGTATATTTAAAAAATGTTATAACGTTACTGTCCCAACAACAACAACAAAATAGTTAAATACATGTCATTTTGTCTTTGAAACATTTAATTGAAATATAATTTATACATTCCTATGGAGGAGTGCTTCTTCTGGGGGGTGCCGATATGGCCAACCGCCGGCTTCAAAGCCTCTCACTGGCCAATACATAGTATCAACAATATATATCATTGACTGTACCCCAGAACGATCAACTATTGAGAGAACAAGGAATTTACAGAGGAGAGACACTGTGGAGGATCTAACGATGAGCTTCAGGGTACACACTTTCTTTCATCTATTTCTCTCTATTCATTTGTCAATCCATTCTCTTCCTTCTTTTCTTGTTCTCCTGCCTTTCTTCTTTGACTTATTCCTCTTGAACTGTGTACCTCACAAATCCTATTTTCTTTTGACCAACTTAAGTAGCCTTTTCTATTAAAAACTTTGTAAGCATTCAACTTTCCAGCTGAAATATTACATTTCATGAAAATATTATGTAAATATCCTAAAACAAAAATAGACACAAATAATACAGTATCTGAGGAAAATGCTTTATAGAAAGGGGCACGAGACAGGGATGTCCTCTCTCCCCACTCCTGTTTGCACAGGCAATTGAACAGCTTGCAGAAACAATTATACAGGACGCAAATGTAACAGGTATCAGTGTTGGTAAACATGAATGTAAACTAAACTTATTTGCTGACAATCTCCTGATATACCTGACGAAAACGTAAAATTCAATGCCACCCTTGTCAAAAATATTTTCATAAATACTTTAAAATTTCAGAATTTTTGTGGGAAAAAAATAGAAAAACTATAGCAATCCTTTAAGTGGACCACAACAAATATGAAATACTTAAGATGTTTAAGTGGCAACAAACAACAAATATCTAAAGATAACTTCATCCCATTTCTCAACAACATGAAAGCAGATCTAATTAAATGGAACAATCTCCTCATAAATATTACAAGTAGAATAAACCTTTTGGCATGGCATGGTTCCCAAAGTTTTTAAATGTATTTTTGGTAATAATAATTACCCCACCGAAGACGTTATTTAAAAAAGTCTACTCGGCCAAAACAGACTTCATAAGGACAAATAAACTTGTAGAATAAATAGGAAAGTTTTACTGAGCTAAAGCTGAGGGTGGTTTAAACCTTCCAGATTTGGAATTGTTTCAACTCGCAACCCAAGGCTTTTCCTTGTGACATATTGTTAAATGCACTAAAGAGGAACAATGGGTATATATTGAAGATGCGCATGCTCATCCCCAGAATATTTTCACGTATCTGTTTTTAAAGGATGGAGCTAAGAACATTAACAACTTCGTAGTTAAAGTGTAAATAAATGTAATCGAAAATGTAATCTACGTAATCCACAAAAGTAATGAAGGCCATAAACAATAACTAGTAATGCTGCATACTCCAAGAAGGGTTAAAATCTCACCTTTCTGGTAAAAACTTGTTATAAATTGCTGTGGTGTAGTCACTTTTGAGGAAACAAGCTCAAGTACACAGTACAAATATGATAAAATATGAAAATAAGAAAGATTTTATATTATATATTTCTTGTTCACTAAAACTGTATGAGTAAGGTTTGAAATTATATAGTACACTGCTCAAAAAAATAAAGGGAACACTAAAATAACACATCCTAGATCTGAATGAATGAAATATTATTATTAAATACTTTTTTCTTTACATAGTTGAATGTGCTGACAACAAAATTACACAAAAATTATCAGTGGAAATCAAATGTATCAACCCATGGAGGTCTGGATTTGGAGTCACACTCAAAATGAAAGTGGAAAACCACACTACAGGCTGATCCAACTTTGATGTAATGTCCTTAAAACAAGTCAAAATGAGGCTCAGTAGTGTGTGTGGCCTCCACGTGCCTGTATGACCTCCCTACAACGCCTGGGCATGCTCCTGATGAGGTGGCGGATGGTCTCCTGAGGGATCTCCTCCCAGACCTGGACTAAAGCATCCGCCAACTCCTGGACAGTCTGTGGTGCAACGTAGTGTTGGTGGATGGAGCGAGACATGATGTCCCAGATGTGCTCAAATGGATTCAGGTCTGGGGAACGGGCGGGCCAGTCCATAGCATCAATGCCTTCCTCTTGCAGGAACTGCTGACACACTCCAGCCACATGAGGTCTAGCATTGTCTTGCATTAGGAGGAACCCAGGGCCAACCGCACCAGCATATGGTTTCACAAGGGGTCTGAGGATCTCATCTCGGTACCTAATGGCAGTCAGGCTACCTCTGGCGAGCACATGGAGGGCTGTGCGGCCCCCCAAAGAAATGCCACCCCACACCATGACTGACCCACCGCCAAACCGGTCATGCTGGAGGATGTTGCAGGCAGCAGAACGTTCTCCACGGCGTCTCTAGACTCTGTCACGTCTGTCACATGTGCTCAGTGTGAACTTGTTTTCATCTGTGAAGAGCACAGGGTGCCAGTGGTGAATTTGCCAATCTTGGTGTTCTCTGGCAAATACCAAACGTCCTGCACGGTGTTGGGCTGTAAAAGCACAATCCCCACCTGTGGACGTCGGGCCCTTATACCACCCTCATGGAGTCTGTTTCTGACCATTTGAGCAGACACATGCACATTTGTGGCCTGCTGGAGGTAATTTTGCAGGGCTCTGGCAGTGCTCCTCCTGCTCCTCCTTGCACAAAGGCAGAGGTAGCGGTCCTGCTGCTGGGTTGTTGCCCTCCTACGGCCTCCTCCACGTCTCCTGATGTACTGGCCTGTCTCCTGGTAGCGCCTCCATGCTCTGGACACTACGCTGACAGACACAGCAAACCTCCTTGCCACAGCTCGCATTGATGTGCCATCCTGGATGAGCTGCATTACCTGAGCCACTTGTGTGGGTTGTAGACTCCGTCTCATGCTACCACTAGAGTGAAAGCCCCGCCAGCATTCAAAAGTGACCAAAACATCAGCAAGGACTACTGAGAAGTCGTCTGTGGTCACCACCTGCAGAACCACTCCTTTATTGGGGGTGTTTTGCTAATTGCCTATAATTTCCACCTGTTGTCTATTCCATTTGCACAACAGCATGTGACATTTATTGTCAATCAGTGTTGCTTCCTAAGTGGACAGTTTGATTTCACAGAAGTGTGATTGACTTGGAGTTACATTGTGTTGTTTAAGTGTTCCCTTTATTTTTTTGAGCAGTGTATAATAAATGTATAAAATGACTAACTATAAGATTTCACCTTCCTTAACTGTAAAATACATATTTGTATATTTAATGCTAGAGAATATGTGCATATTTTCTAAAGGTCTTTCTTGAACAAAACGTCTGCCCCATAGCTGCGAACATCTCAGAGCTATAGATTGGCTTCCTGAACTCGTTAGGAAATCACATTTCATCTCATATTAATCTTGGCCGTCTATGACAAACAGTGTTTTTTGTTGAACATTTATTAATTATTTTACATTATTGGCTATAAATCGATCTCTGTGATGTAGTGACTGTGATGTAGGGTTCAGCCAGGAGTTGATGGGACAGTCAGAACAGCGAATTAAATGGTGTGTGGCACATCCCAGCTTCAAGTGGTGTCAGATTTCACCTCCTACTTCACACAGGCAGAAGAGACATACCCAGTGCTTAATTTGTAAATCAGGAGGTCCTGGAACATATAGTGAGTGTGAGAGGGGGGGTTATCTGGGGGGCTCATGAGAAAAAAAAGTGACAAACACAATATAGCAGCACAGCAGACGGAGTAAACAGCCAAGTAGCCTACTATCTATGGTGGTGTAACGGACAGCGCTCTCCAAGGTGCTGATTACGTCACTGCAGAACACCCACCATAAGTAGGCTATAGCCTATAGCATGCCCACATACTCGAGTATAGCTGTGGGGCTTACAAGTCCGAATTTCTTATAAGCCTAATTTTCAAGACATTAATGTACAGTGACATTTTTAGACGTCACAACAGAACACCTTCCATATGCATATGCACACATACTATATGCATATGCACACATACTATATGCATATGCACACATACTATATGCATATGCACACATACTATATGCATATGCACACATGGGCAGTGCTTAATTTGAGATGGATCCTGGCCCCTCTCAGATTTGACTTAGTTCGCTCTGGCACCTATTTGTGCGGATCCAGTGCCTCTCGCGGCATGATTTATTAATTGTTTCACTGTTTGCACTGTAAACATTCTAATAAAACCAATCAGAGTTAAATCAAGTTGCTTCCTTGTTATTCCTCCCGTCCCCCCAGAAAAAAACATTACATAAAATTGCAGGGATCCTTCTGTGTAATCATCCTATCCTGCCACACTGTTTCCAGACCTGCTCTCTCATTTGTATATAGAGGTTATGGGGAAGGCCGGTAGGGTAAGTACCTGATCTTGGCACAGGTCTTGTCTTGCTAGTGGTGGTCAGCTAGTGAAGAGGTCCCTTATACTCCTGTGTCCGTGAGAATCAGGGCTACCACTCAATGCAAGCCAATTTAATATATGGTGTACACATTTTGATTTATAAATATCGGTCGGAACCTGTACTAGAACCACACAGGTCCTCAAAACAGTGGACTTCACATCTAAGTGGTTTTAAGGACACTATAACAACATGGAAGAAAATTAAATGGATTCTACAAGAACCAATATCACTCCCTAAAAACACACCCCTATGGAACAATCCTTGGATAGCTTTTCAGAATTCATCGATAAATTGGCTTTCATGGAAAACTAAAGGCATAGAAACCTTTAATGAATCGGTAATAGGAAATACAATTATTTTCCATGACAGAATTAAAAACCAATTTGGACCAACCAATGTAGACATTTTCAAATACAGTGGGGCAAAAAAGTATTTAGTCAGCCACCAATTGTGCAAGTTCTCCCACTTAAAAAGATGAGAGAGGCCTGTAATTTTCATCATAGGTACACTCCCAACTATGACAGACAAAATGAGAAAAATAAAATCCTGAAAATCACATTGTAGGATTTTTAATGAATTTATTTGCAAATTATGGTGGAAAATAAGTATTTGGTCACCTACAAACAAGCAATATTTCTGGCTCTCACAGACCTGTAACTTATTCTTTAAGAGGCTCCTCTGTCCTCCACTCATTACCTGTATTAATGGCACCTGTTAGATATTGTTATCAGTATAAAAGGCACCTGTCCACAACCTCAAACAGTCACACTCCAAACTCCACTATGGCCAAGACCAAAGAGCTGTCAAAGGACACCAGAAACAAAATTGTCGACCTGCACCAGGCTGGGAAGATTGAATCTGCAATAGGTAAGCAGCTTGGTTTGAAGAAATCAACTGTGGGAGCAATTATTAGGAAATGGAAGACATACAAAACCACTGATAATCTCCCTCGATCTGGGGCTCCACGCAAGATCTCACCCCGTGGGGTAAAAATTGTCACAAGAACGGTGAGCAAAAATCCCAGAACCACACGGGGGGACCTAGTGAATGACCTGCAGAGAGCTGGGACCAAAGTAACAAAAGCCTACCATCAGTAACACACTATGCCGCCAGGGACTCAAATCCTGCAGTGCCAGACGTGTCCCCCTGCTTAAGCCAGTACATGTCCAGGCGCGTCTGAAGTTTGCTAGAGAGCATTTGGATGATCCAGAAGAAGATTGGGAGAATGTCATATGGTCAGATGAAACCAAAATAGAACTTTTTGGTAAAAACTCAACTCGTCGTGTTTGGAGGACAAAGAATGCTGAGTTGCATCCAAAGAACACCATACCTACCATGGGGGTGGAAACATCATGCTTTGGGGCTGTTTTTCTGCAAAGGGACCAGGATGGCTGATCCGTGTAAAGGAAAGAATGAATGGGGCCATGTATCGTGAGATTTTGAGTGAAAACCTCCTTCCATCAGCAAGGGCATTGAAGATGAAACGTGGCTGGGTCTTTCAACATGACAATGATCCCAAACACACCGCCCGGGCAACGAAGGAGTGGCTTCGTAAGAAGCATTTCAAGGTCCTGGAGTGGCTTAGCCAGTCTCCAGATCTCAACCCCGTAGAAAATCTTTGGAGGGAGTTGAAAGTTCGTGTTGCCCAGCAACAGCCCCAAAACATCACTGCTCTAGATGAGATCTGCATGGAGGAATGGGCCAAAATACCAGCAACAGTGTGTGAAAACCTTGTGAGGACTTACAGAAAACGTTTGACCTCTGTCATTGCCAACAAAGGGTATATAACAAAGTATTGAGATAAACTTTTGTTATTGACCAAATACTTATTTTCCACCATAATTTGCAAATAAATTCATTAAAAATCCTACAATTTTTCTCTCATTTTGTCTGTCATAGTTGAAGTGTACCTATGATGAAAATTACAGGCCTCTCTCATCTTTTTAAGTGGGAGAACTTGCACAATTGGTGGCTGACTAAATACTTTTTTGCCCCACTGTATATGCAACTTAAAAGTTTTATGTCATGAAATTTCGACCTGAAAGCTTTTGGACATCGGAGCAATGCCGAGGGAATCCTATTTGAGTCAGAAACAGATACTCATATGATAGGTAAGATATACAAAACCTTGCAGAGATCTCTTAGAAAAAAATATGAACTATTGGAACCAAGCCTTAAAAAGAACTGTTATGCAGTAGGCACAAGATGGAGAGAGTGTTGGAACACAACAATGGCGTACTGTATATAGAGAGGGAGTAATCAGGGAAGTGATATGGTCCAGGTGTACCTGATGATGAGGCGCGGGTGTGCGTAATGAAGTGTTGTCAGGACCGGTGTGTTAGTAAACTGGCGACGTCGAACGCCGGAGAGGAGGAGCAGGGGTAGACGTGACAACAGTTAACGAAAATCACCCGGATTACTCTCCCTTTATTTATCCCTCAGTAGCCTCAGTCTTCAGGTTTGGTTTTGTTTACGTTCAGTACGCTACTCCTGTGTTGTTTATCTTCATGTTTCTCATTATCAAACTCACCTTCTGCACCTGCTTCCTGACTCAGTGTGTATACGTTATAGTACGCTTGATCCAGTATAAACTAAGGTAGATAATTTATTATGTAAGAGACAAAATGCATAAATTATACAGCACAATGGCACAGTCATTTCTTAAGTGTAAAACTAATAAGACTCAATAATGCATGACTTCTGGGAGTGCTATAAAGTCCAAAAGTTATGGGCAGAGTTAGAAAGCTGGCTATCATAAGTTACTTATATTGAAGAAGTTATTACTTAATTACTGGAAGTAAAACGATATCACAACGTTAAGAGAATGGAAGAAACAAATGCGTTATTGTTTAAATATTGAAAAAAAATCTGGCTACAGACAGAAACAATGCAACACAATTTGAAGTCATATGAGGTAGAGTATTACAAGCATTAGAAACAACATTGGATGTGGATATGGTGGGAACATGTGGGTCTGAGCATGTGTGATGTCATTAATGTTTGTGGAAATGCATGATTTTTCTATGTATTTTGTTTATGATTATTTATTTATTTTCCCTTCTTTTATCCTACTTGCTCTTCCTTCCTCATACATCTCTCTCTCTTTCTCTTTTCTTTCTACCATTTCTCCTTCTGTCTTTTCTCTTGGGGGCTTTGACACCTCCACGTGTTAGCCCGGGGGTACTGGGTATATAAAAAAATGATGGATTGTGGGTAAATGAAGGGATGATGCGCACTGAAGGAATGATAATTCAGTCTGATGGAAGCTCCTCCATCTGATTCAGTTTCTTAAACACACATGCTGTGTGTGTCTGTGTTTCTCTCACTAATATAAGTGAAACCGTCTGAGTCAGTATGATGTCTCAAGAAGCAGCTTTAATTACACTATATCTTAGCTGAAAGCACATATTATGACCCTGAGTAAAACACACACACAAATCCACATACACACTCACACGTAACACAAACATGCAAAGACACACATCGCACCTCGTAGTGGGGACTTCATGGCAGCCTCAACCATGCCCACCAGTAGTTGGAGACTCTTGGGGTCCTGCGCTAGACCAGAGGCAAACGCTGCCAGGGCGTCGGCATGGCGACCAAGGTACTGCAGGGCCACACCCTGACGGAAGTATGCCTGATGGAGGGAGAAAGGGAGAAGGAGAGGAGAAGAAGTTAGGGGGGGAAGAGGGAGAAGAAGTTAGGGGGAAGAAGAAGTTAGGGGGAAAGAGGGAGAAGTTAAGAGGGAGAAGAGGGAGAAGAAGTTAGGGGGAGAAGGAGAGGGAGAAGAAGTTAGGGAGAAGGAGAGGGAAATATTAGATATACTGGACATTCAATAGCTAGTTATCCTCTCATTTTGAGCTCTCATTTGGTAAAATAGATTGTACATGTATTAAACTATTTTTGTATGCATAAAAAGAAAGGAATTAAATAACTAATAGTAATAGTTATAATAATACTGTTGAGAGAAAGGAGATCACAGGAAACAATTAGCACTGCAGGACTACTGCTACTGACTGTGTGTGTGTGTGTGTGTGTGTGTGTGTGTGTGTGTGTATGAATGCATCAGTGTATACTCAAAACGGCCCACCAATACTATAACGTACCAAATTCACAAAATCAGACTCTTTCTGACAGCAGGATCCCTCCTCCCTCCCCCTCCGATCTGTCAGTAAGTCTATTAGCATGTCTGGCAGCTCCCCCAGAACCCCATGAACCACTACTTCCGTATGTGACATAGCTATATCCCCTCTACCCCACAAGCCCACCTGCTGGAGGGACAGTTCAGGTAGAAGCAGACTGTTGCCGGGGTCCATCAGATTCATACCAGACCTGTGTGTGTGTGTGAGTGTGTGTGTGTGCGCGCGCAGAGGATGCGCGCTGGATGAACAAGATGCTTCAATTACCGCTCCCATTAATCAAGAACAGATGGCAACGCAATAGAGACAGAGAGAGAGAGAGGAGGGGGGAAACCGGGAGAGAAGATGTGAGAGAAAGGGGAAGAAAGAGAGGGAGGCAAGGGGAGAGAGAGGTGGGAGAGAGGGAAAAGCATGAGAGAAAATGAATAAGAGAAAGAGCATGCAGCGCAGACAGACGACAGGTTGATGTGTGTGAGACAGGGACTGTGCGTTAGCTGAGAGACACAACCCTGGTACATGGTGCATAGCTTAATGTCTACCACAACTCACCGTCTTACTGCTTCACCACACCAATACATCTCCCCATTACCTTAGTGCAGTAAAACGACACAGTGTATTGAAACCAAGTGCAGCTGAGACCAACACAGAGTTACTCACAGTCTGAGAATGAATGACTGTGTATACTGTGTTAGCATTAGAGACAAATAACAACAACAAGCATTGGAATACACTGAGTGATTCATACGATGATTAAATGTGAATAAATCATAGGAGAAGACCAATGAGTGGACTAACACAGTACAGATGGAGTCAAATATATTGGCACCCTTCCACAATTCACTGTTTCTGTGTTCACAAATGTATTTGTTTGATTTACAACTGCACATCTAAAACATCTAAACTGAAATTCAGATTTTTTACTTCAAAGTCAAAAATAGCCTCTTTCATATGAGGCGACAGTACAAAATGTCACCTGTTATTTTAGGATATTTTCATACATATCTGTTTTTACGTTTTGAAGTGAAAGCACTTCATATACAGGTAAGTATTCAGACCCCTTGATTTCTTTCCACATTTTGTTACGGTACAGCCTTATTCTAAAATGTATAAAATAAAAACATCTGCACACAATACCCCATAATGACAAAGCAAAAAAAAAAAAAAAAAAAAAAAAAAGAGTAAAGCATCCTGAGACCATTCATGTGTGGGGTTGCTTGTCAGTCAAGGGAGTGGGCTCACTAACAATTTTGCCTAAGAACACTGCATGAATAAAGAATGGTACCAACACATCCTCCGAGAGCAACTTCTCCCAACCATCCAGGAACAGTTTGGTGATGAACAATGCCTTTTTCAGCATGATGGAGCACCTTGCCATAAGGCAAAAGTCTGGGAACAAAACATCGATATTTTGGGTCCATGTCCAGGAAACTCCCCTGACCTTAGTCCTATTGAGAACTTGTGGTCAATCCTCAAGAGGCGTGTGGACAAACAAAACCCCACAAATTCTGACAAACTCCAAGCATTGATTATGCAAGAATGGGCTGCCATCAGTCAGGAAGTGGCCCAGAAGTTAAATGACAGCATGCCAGGGCGGATTGCAGAGGTCTTGAAAAAGAAGGGTCAACACTGCAAATATTGACTCTTTGCATCAACTTCATGTAATTGTCAATAAAAGCCTTTGACACTTATGAAATGCTTGTAATTATACTTCAGTATTCCATAGTAACATCTGACAAAAATATCTAAAGACACTGAAGCAGCAAACTTTGTGGAAATTAATATTTGTGTCATTCTCAAAACTTTTGGCCACGACTGTACAGATGTGCCAAGCTTGCAGCATCATACGCAAGAAGACCCGAGGCTGTAATCAATGCCAAAGGTGATTTGATAAAGTACTGAGTAAAGAGTCTGAATACTTATGTAAATGTGATATTTCAGGTTTTGATTTTTACAAAATTTGCTCAAATTTAGAAAAACCTGTTTTTGCTTTGTCATTATGGGGTATTGTGTGTACTGTGGGAGAGAGGGAGAGAGACGGGCACCAGTTAAGAGAGTTATTTCTTTGATATATTTATTTTCTGACTTAGTAAAGTTGTTTTTGTGGACTAAAGCCTCCCTGTCTCTGTGTCAATCTCTGCACGCTCAACCCAACACCCCACGGTTTACCACAGTACATACAAAAACTATTTAACTTCTTATGGCTGCAGGGACAGTATTGAGTAGCTTGGATGAAAGGTGCCCAGAGGTGCCCAACTGCTCCTCAGTCCCAGTTGCTAATATATGCATATTATTCAGTATTGGATATTGGATCAGTATTGGATAGAAAACACTGAAGTTTCTAAAACTGTTTAAATGATGTCTGTGAGTATAACAGAACTCATATATATGGCAGGCAAAAACCTGAGAAGAAATCCAGACAGGAAGTGGGAAATCTGAGGTTGGTCGATTTTCAACCCAGCCCCTATTGAATACACAGTGGGATATGGATACAGTTGCACTTCCTAGGGCTTCCACTAGATGTCAACCGTCTTTAGAAACTTGAATGAGGCTTCTACTGTGTTGTGGAGCTCTTTGAGTCAGTGGTCTGGCAGAGAGCCAGGTCCTGGTCACGCGCATTTCACATGATAGCGACCTGCATTCCATGGCTTCTCTACAGACATAGGAATTCTCCGGTTGGAACTTTATTGAAGATTTATGATAACAACATCCTAAAGATTGATTCTATACTTAGTTTGACAAGTTTCTTCGACCTGTAATATAACTTTTTGAAGTTTTCGGCTGGCGTTCGGCTGGACCTGCACGAGCGTTTGTATTTGTGTACTAAACGCGCTAACAAAAGTAGCTACTCGGACATATATAATGGACATTATCGAACAAATCAAGCATTTATTGTGGAACTAGAATTCCAGGGAGTATATTCTGATGAAGATCGTCAAAGGTAAGGGAATATTTATAATGTGATTTCTGATTTCTGTTGACTTCAACATGGCGGATAATTTTATTTATTTTCTGAGCGCCGTCTCAGATTATTGCATGGTTTGCTTTTTCCTGAAATGTTTAAAAAAAAATCTGACACAGTGGTTGCATTAAGGAGAGGTATATCTATATGTACATGTCTAACAATTGTATTTATCAACATTTATAATGAGTATTTCTGTAAAATGATGTGGCTCTCTGCAATTTTATAAATATGTTTTTAATTTATCCGTTATTTTACCAGGTAAGTTGACTGAGAACACGTTCTCATTTGCAGCAACAACCTGGGGAATAGTTACAGGGGAGAGGAGGGGGATGAATGAGCCAATTGTAAACTGGGGATTATTAGGTGACCGTGATGGTTTGAGGGCCAGATTGGGAATTTAGCCAGGACACCGGGGTTAACACCCCTACTCTTACGATAAGTGCCATGGGATCTTTAATGACCTCAGAGAGTCAGGACACCCATTTAACTTCCCATCCGAAAGACGGCACCCTACACAGGGCAGTGTCCCCAATCACCGCAATATAGCCTCGGCTTTTCGGATGACTGCCTTGCCTGGTTCACCAATTACTTTGCAGACAGAGTTCAGTGTGTCAAATCGGAGGGCATGTTGTCCGGTCCTCTGGCAGTCTCTATGGGGGTGCCACAGGGTTCAATTCTCGGGCCGACTCTTTTCTCTGTGTATATCAATGATGTTGCTCTTGCTGCAGGCGATTCCCTGATCCACCTCTACGCAGACGACACCATTCTATACACTTTCGGCCCGTCATCGGACACTGTGCTATCTAACCTCCAATCGAGCTTCAATGCCATACAACACTCCTTCCGTGGCCTCCAACTGCTCTTAAACGCTAGTAAAACCAAATGCATGCTTTTCAACCGATCGCTGCCTGCACCCGCTTGCCCGACTAGCATCACCACACTGGATGGTTCCGACCTTGAATATGTGGACACCTATAAGTACCTAGGTGTCTGGCTAGACTGCAAACTCTCCTTCCAGACCCATATCAAACATCTCCAATCGAAAATCAAATCAAGAGTCGGCTTTCTATTCCGCAACAAAGCCTCCTTCACTCACGCTGCCAAGCTTACCCTAGTAAAACTGACTATCCTACCGATCCTCGACTTCGGCGATGTCATCTACAAAATGGCTTCCAACACTCTTCTCAGCAAACTGGATGCAGTTTATCACAGTGCCATCCGTTTTGTCACTAAAGCACCTTATACTACCCACCACTGCGACTTGTATGCTCTAGTCGGCAGGCCCTCGCTACATATTCGTCGCCAGACCCACTGGCTCCAGGTCATCTACAAGGCCATGCTAGGCAAAGCTCCGCCTTATCTCAGCTCACTGGTCACGATGGCAACACCCATCCGTAGCATGCGCTCCAGCAGGTGTATCTCATTGAGCATCCCCAAAGCCAACACCTCATTCGGCCGCCTTTCGTTCCAGTACTCTGCTGCCTGTGACGAACGATTTGCAAAAATCGCTGAAGTTGGAGACTTTTATCTCCCTCACCAACTTCAAACATCAGCTATCTGAGCAGCTAACCGATCGCTGCAGCTGTACATAATCTATTGGTAAATAGCCCACCCATTTTCACCTACCTCATCCCCACAGTTTTTATTTATTTACCTTTCTGCTCTTTTGCACACAAATATCTCTACCTGTACATGATCATCTGATCATTTATCACTCCAGTGTTAATCTGCAATATTGTAATTATTCGCCTACCTCCTCATGCCTTTTGCACACATTGTATATAGACTCCCCTTTTTTTCTCTACTGTGTTATTGACTTGTTAATTGTTTACTCCATGTGTAACTCTGTGTTGTCTGTTCACTCTGCTATGCTTTATCTTGGCCAGGTCGCAGTTGCAAATGAGAACCTGTTCTCAACTAGCCTACCTGGTTAAATAAAGGTGAAATAAAAAAATAAAAATAAAATATCACCGGATGTTTTTGGAACTAGTGAACGTAACGCGACAATGTATACTGAGATTTTTTAAAATATAAATATGAACTTTATCAAACAAAACATTCATGTATTGTGTAACATGAACCCCTATCTTTGGCTGGAAAAATGGCTGAATTTTTCTGTGAGTTGGTGGTGACCTAACATAATCGTTTGCGGTGCTTTCGCTGTAAAGCCTATTTGAAATCGGACACTGCGGTGGGATTAACAACAAGATTACATATAAAACGGTATAAAATACATGTATGTTTGAGGAATTTTAATTATGAGATTTCTGTTTTGAATTTAGCGCCCTGCACTTTCACTGGCTGTTGTCATTGCAGCCCTAAGAAGTTTTTAATCAATTTTAAAATAAGGCTGTAATGTCACCAAATGTGGTGAGTATTTGGACAAAATGTACTTCTAGTGTATTAACATTTAGTATTTGATCCCATATTCCCAGCACACAATGCCTACATCAAGCTTGTGACTCTACACAGTTGTTGAATGCATGTGCAGCTTGTTTTGGTTGTGTTTTGGATTATTAGATGCAAAGTTTGGTAGGATGATGGCACCAACCATCTTTCTGTTACCAATCTCTGCATCTGTATTGGTGTTCAAGTAAATGTGTTTCTGTGGAAATGGATAAAAGTAGTCCTTGTGCATAGAGTTATGTAATTGACCTCACCTGTGGTAAGTTGCAGGTGCCTACAAGATGAAAAACAAATCGCCATTCAACCAGTTTTGAAAAGAGAAAAAAAAGAAACATTCTTCTCCATTTTAAAGTGCCAGGGTGCCAATATATTTGACCGCATCTGTAACTGCTCTGAGTGTGAGTGTGTTCTCCCTTCAAACTACAGATACAGGTCACACACACACACATTTGTTTTACTATCCTTGTGGGGACCCCAGAAATGCATTCCCATTCAAAATCCGATTTTCCCTAACATTAACCCCAAACCCTAAAACTAAACCTACCCCTAACCGTAAAATAGCCTTTTCCTTGTGTTGACTGGTGAAATGTCCCCACTTGTCCAAGGTTTTCTTGTTTGACTATCATTGTGAGGACTTCTGGTACAACAGAGAAACAAAGACACACACATATAAACTTTCATGCTTTGATTGACAGTCTAATTACCAGTGTAACAGAGCCAGCCCTGAAGCTAACAGGGTCAGAAGGCTGTGTGTGTTTGAGGGGAGCAGGGAATGCCAGTAGTGTATTATGCGTCTGAGAGAAGCAGGGGAATGAGTCGGGCTATCTGAGGCCAGATAAAAAGGACAGAGAAAAGAAAGGAATTGCTTTGGGTCACATGGGGAATAAACGAGTGTGTGTGTCAAAGAAGTGGCATTGACCCTGGCTAGTGGCGTGAAGTAGGACGCCAGTGTGTGTGTGTAATTCAATAGGTGATGACCCGACCGTGGGGAAGGATAGATAGTATGTACACTCCCCTTTGTACTATATTAATTTAACAATATGTTTTTTATTGCCTTCGATTGAATTAGAACATAATCATGATGTAAATAAGTTTGGAGACTGAACTGTTTTTAAGATAAACTTTTGTAATTGACCAAATACTTATTTTCCACCAAATATTAAAGTAGTCAAAAGTTTAGTATTTGGTCCCATATTCCCAGCGCACAATGACTACATCAAGCTTGTGACTTTACACACTTGTTGGATGCATTTGCAGCTTGTTTTGGTTGTGTTTTGGATTATTAGATGAAAAGATTGATAGAATGATGGCACCAACAGCACAAATCATCATTCTGTTACCAATCTTTGCATCTGTATAGAGTTATGTAATTGATCTCACCTGTGGTAAGTTGCAGGTGCATACAAGAAGAAGAAAGAATAGCCATTCAACCAGTTTTGTCCGACGCGAATGATATACTGCTTTCTCGGGAACAGGCCCAAATCCCCATAATTTGCGTGAAGAAAAGAGAGAAAAGGGGGGTGGAAGTCAAGCTGCCTTCTGAGAATTAATAGGCGAGCGAGTAAACCTCCACTGCCATCCGTTCTGTTGGCCAAAGTGCAATCATTGGAAAATAAAATCGATGACCTACGATCAAGATTATCCTACAAATGGGACATTAAAAACTGTAATATCTTATGTTTCACCGAGTCGTGGCTGAACAACGACACAGATAATATGGAGCTGGCGGGATTTTCCATGCACCGGCAGAACAGAGACGCTACGTCTGGTAAGATGAGGGGTGGGGGTGTGTGTATATTTGTCAATAAGAACTGGTGCGTGATGTCTAATATCAAAGAGTACCTTATAATAAAAGGTAGACCACACTATCTACGAAAAGAGATCCTCATCTATATTATTCGTAGCTATCTATTTATCTAATCGAATCAAATTTTATTTGTCACATACACATGATTAGCAGATGTTAATATGAGTGTAGCGAAATGCTTGTGCTTCTAGTTCCGACAATGCAGTAATAACCAACGAGTAATCTAACCTAACAATTCCACAACTACTACCTTATACACACAAGTGTAAAGGGATAAAGAATATGTACATAAAGATATATGAATGAGTGATGGTACAGAACGGCATAGGCAAGATGCAGTAGATGGTATCGAGTACAGTATATACATATGAGATAAGTAATGTAGGGTATGTAAACATAAAAGTGGCATAGTTTAAAGTGGCTAGTAATACATGTATTACATAAAGATGGCAAGATTAAGTAGATGATATAGAGTACAGTATATACATATGAGATGAGTAATGTAGGGTATGTAAACATTATATTAAGTGGCATTGTTTAAAGTGGCTAGTGATACATTTTTCCCATCATTTTCCATTATTAAAGTGGCTGGAGTTGAGTCAGTATGTTGGCAGCAGCCACTCAATGTTAGTGGTGGCTATTTAACAGTCTGATGGCCTTGAGATAGAAGCTGTTTTTCAGTCTCTCGGTCCCTGCTTTGATGCACCTGTACTGACTTTGCCTTCTGGATAATAGCGGGGTGAACAGGCAGTGGCTCGGGTGGTTGTTGTCCTTGATGATCTTTATGGCCTTCCTGTGACATCGGGTGGTGTAGGTGTCCTGGAGGGCAGGTAGTTTGCCCCTGGGGATGCGTTGTGCAGACCTCACTACCCTCTGGAGAGCCTTACGGTTGTGGGTGGAGCAGTTGCCGTACCAGGCGGTGATATAGCCCGACAGGATGCTCCCGATTGTGCATAGAAGATTGTGCTGTAGAAGTTTGTGAGTGCTTTTAGTGACAAGCCAAATTTCTTCAGCCTCCTGAGGTTGAAGAGGCGCTGCTGAGCCTTCTTCACAAGGCTGTCTGTGTGGGTGGACCAATTCAGTTTGTCCGTGATGTGTACGCCGAGGAACTTAAAACTTACTACCCTCTCCACTACTGTCCCGTCGATGTAGATAGGGGGGTGCTCCCTCTGCTGTTTCCTGAAGTCCACAATCATCTCCTTTGTTTTGTTGACGTTGAGTGTGAGGTTATTTTCCAGACACCACACCCTGAGGGCCCTCACCTCCTCCCTGTAGGCCGTCTCGTCGTTGTTGGTAATCAAGCCTACCCATGGTCTTGAGCTTGATGACGAGTTTGGAGGGTACTATGGTGTTATATGCTGAGCTGTAGTCGATGAACAGCATTCTCACCACAAACAGATGCTGGCACTAAGACCGCACTCAACCAACTGTATAAGGCCATAAGCAAACAACAAAATGCTCATCCAGAAGCGGCGCTCCTAGTCACCGGGGACTTTAATGCAGGCAAACTTCCATCTGTTTTACCTCATTTCTACCAGCATGTCACATGTGCAGACCACCTTTACTCCACACACAGAGATGCATACAAAGCTCTCCCCCACCCTCCATTTAGCAAATCTGACCATAATTCTATCCTCCTGATTCCTGCTTCCAAGCAAAAACTAAAGCAGGAAGTACCAGTGACTCGCTCAATATGAAAGTGGTTAGATGATGCGGATGCTACAGCACTGTTTTGCAAGCACAGACTGGAATATGTTCAAGAGATTCATCCAATGGCATTGAGGAGTATACCACCTCAGTCATCGGCTTCATCAATAAGTGCATCAACGACGTCGTCCCCACAGTGACCGTACGTACGTACGTATATCCCAGCGGGACACTAATCTCGACGCTTATAAGAAATCCCGCTATGCCCTCAGAAGAACAATCAAAATTTCAAAGCGTCAACACAGGATTAAGATTGAATCCTACTACACCTGGTCGGATGCTGATCGGATGTGGCAGGGCTGGAAAGCTTTTACGGACTACAAAGGGAAACCCAGATGCGAGCTGCCCAGTGACGCGAGCCTACCAGACATGTTAAATGCCTTTTATGCTCTCTTTGAGGCAAGCAACACTGAAGCATGCATGAGAGCACCAGCTGTGTGATAACGCTCACCATAGCCGATGTGAGCAAGACTTAAAAGGCCAACATTCACAAAGCCTTGGGGGCCGACGTATTACCAGGACGTGTACTCAAAGCATGGGCGGACCAAGTGTCTTCACTGACATTTTCAACCTCTCCTTGACCGAGCTTGTAATACCTACATGTTTCAAGCAGACCACCATAGTCCTTGTGCCCAAGGAAGTGAAGGTAACCTGCCAAATGATTACCGCCCCGTAGCACTCATGTCGGTAGCCATGAAGTGCTTTTAAAGACTGATCATGGCTCGCATCAACAGCATCCTCCCGGATACCCTAGACCACTCCAATTTGCATACCGCCCCAACATATCCACAGATGACACAATCTCAATCGCACTCCACACTGCCCTTTCCCACCTGGACAAAAGGAACACCTATGTGAGAATGCTGTTTACTGACTACAGCTCAGCGTTCAACACCATGGTGCCCACGAAGCTCATCACGAAGCTAAGGACCCTGGGACTAAATACCTCTCTATGCAACTGGACCCTGGACTTCCTGACGGACCGCCACCAGGTGGTAAGGGTAGGCAACAACACGTCTGCCATGCTGATCCTCAATACTGGGGCCCCTCAGGGGTGTGTATTTAGTTCCCTCCTGTACTCCCTGCTCACCCATGACTACGTGGCCAAACACGACTCCAACACTATTATTATTACTATTATGACACGACATTGGTAGGCCTGATCACTGACAACAATGAGACAGCCTATAGGGAGGAGGTCAGAGACCTGGCAGTGTGGTGACAGGACAACAACCTCTCCCTCAATGTGAGCAAGACAAAGGAGTTGATTGTGGACTACAGGAAAAGGCGGGCCAAACAGGCCCACATTAACATCGACAGGCTGTAGTGGAGCGGGTCGAGAGTTAAGTTCCTTGGTGTCCACATCATCAACAAACTATCATGGCCCAAACACACGCAGACAGTCATGAAGAGGGCATGACAACACCTTTTCCCTCTCAGGAGACTGAAATGATTTGGCATGGGTCCTCAGATCCTGAAAAAGTCCTACAGCTTCACCATCGAGAGCATCCTGACCGGTTGCATCACCAACTGGTATGGCAACTGCTCGGCATCTGACTGTAAGGAGTTACAGAGGGTAGTGCGTACAGCCCAGTACATCACTGGGGCCAAGCTTCCTGCCACCCAGGACCTATATACTAGGCGGTGTCAGAGGAAAACTAAAAAAACTTCATAGACTGTTTTCTCTGCTACCGCACGGCAAGCGGTACCGGAGTGCCAAGTCTAAGACCAAAAGGCTCCTTAACAGCTTCTACCCCCAAGCCATAAGACTGCTGAACAATTAATCAAAATGCCACCGGACTATTTACATTGATCCCCCCTTGGTACACTGCTGCTATTCACTGTTTATTATCTATGCATAGTCACTTCACCCCTACCTACAAATGACCTCAACTAACCTGTACCCCCTGCACACTGACTCGGTACTGGTACCCCCTGTATATAGCCTCGTTATTGTTATTTTATTTAATTATTTTTTACTTTAGTTTATTTGGTAAATATTTTCTTAACTCTTTCTTGAACTGCACTGTTGGTTAAGGGCTTGTGCGTAAGCATTTCACAGTAAGGTCTACACACGTTTTATTTGATTTGACCAATATATTTGACCGCATCGGTAACTGCTCCGAGTGTGATCTCCCTAGAGCCCGACCGATTAATCGGCATGTTTTCATAACAATCGGTAATCGGCATTTTTGGACGCCGATTACATTGCAATCCACGAGGAGACTGCGTGACAGGCTGACCACCTGTTACGCGAGTGCAGCAAGGAGCCAAGGTAAGTTGCTAGCTAGCATTAAACTTATCTTATAAAAAACTATCAATCTTAACACAATCACTAGTTAACTACTCATGGTTGATGATATTACTAGTTTAACTAGCTTGCCCTGTGTTGCATATAATCAATGCGGTGCCTGTTAATTTAACATTGAATCACAGCCTACTTTGGCAAACGGGTTTAACAAAAGTGCATTTGCGATAAAAGCACAATCGTTGCACCAATGTACCTAACCATAAACATCAATGCCTTTCTTAAAATCAATACACAAGTATATTTTGTTAAACCTGCATTTTTAGTTAAAAGAAATTCATGTAAGCAGGCAATTTTAACTCTGGGAAATTGTGTCACTTCTCTTGCGTTCAGTGCAAGCAGAGTCAGGGTATATGCAGCAGTTTGGGCCGCCTGGCTCGTACAGAACTGTGTGAAGACCATTTCTTCCTAACAAAGACCGTAATTAATTTGCCAGAATTTGACATAATTCTGACATAACATTGAAGGTTGTGCAATGTAACAGCAATATTTAGATTTAGGGTTGCCACCCGTTCGATAAAATACGGAACGGTTCCGTATTTCACTGAAAGAATAAACGTTTTGTTTTCAAAATGATAGTTTCCGGATTTGACCATATGAACGACCTAAGGCTCTTATTTCTGTGTGTTTATTATATTATAATTAAGTCTATGATTTGATATTTGATAGAGCAGTCTGACTGAGCGGTGGTAGGCAGCAGCAGGCTCGTAAGAATTCATTCAAACAGCACATTCCTGCATTTGCCAGCAGCTCTTCGCAATGCTTGAAGCACAGCGCTGTTATTAACTTCAAGCCTATCAACCTCCGAGATTAGGCTGGCAATACTATAGTGCCTATAAGAACATCCAATAGTCAAAGGTATATGAAATACACATGGTAAAGAGAGAAATAGTCCTATAATTCCTATTATAACTACAACTTAAAACTTCTTAACAGGGAATGTTGAAGACTCATGTTAAAAGGAAGCACCTTCTTTCATATGTTCTCATGTTCTGAGCAAGGAACTTAAACGTGTGTTTTTGCATTATTTAAATCAAATTGAACATGTTTCATTATTTATTTGAGACTAAATTGATTTAAAATCAAAAAAAGTGTTCATTCAGTTTTGTTGTAATTATTATTACAAATATACACATAAAAATTGGCCGATTAATCGGTATCGGCTTTTGTTGGTCCTCCAATAATCGGTTATCGGTGTTGAAATATCAGAAATCGGTCGACCTCTAGTTCTCCCTTCAAACTACAGGTCACACACACACACGTTTGTTTGACTATCATTGTGAGGACTTCTGGTACAACAGAGAAACAAAGACACACACATATAAACTTTCACACTTTGATTGACAGTCTAATTACCAGTGTAACAGAGCCAGCCCTGAAGCTAACAGGATCAGAAGGCTGTGTGTGTCTGTGTTTGTATGGGGGTGGGGGGCAGGCAACACCAATAGTATATTTACTCGTCTGAGAGAAGCTGTCCCTGCATCACACTGTTAACATCCTACGATGACAGTGAGTGAGGGAGACATGGCGCAAAACACCTGTTAGATCAACCCGACATCTGCATTTGAATTATCCCTCCAACTCTCCTCTCTCTCTCTCTCGCTCTGTCCTCAGTGTTTCCCCTATATTCATTTAGCAGCGCCAGACCACCACTAATAATCATCAAAAGTAAACAGGTTTTCAGTGTAAACTAAAACCACTGTATACAATCAAGTATGTAGAAAAAACGTGGAGCAATATATGTTTTTAAATGAGATCATCAATGAGAACTAACAATCACAAAAATAAACTAGACAGTCAGGGAGATTCCAAAAATGTAAAAATGTCACGGCCCGGTGGCCCCCATTGATGTTGTTATAATGTTTGAGTCACTCAGATACCAAAAGAACATGGCATAGGTCATGGCAAAATGTCTGGAACTGCAGGAAATGTGCTTTAAACAAACAAAAATATTCTCTCAGACCCATCAAATAATGTACAGAATTTCAGGAACTGAAATAATTTATATCTGCCCCGTGGCAAAAGGTGTAGAATTGTAGGACTTTTGCTTCAAAATGGCAACATGTTGTCTCTGCGGCCAAGAGGGACTTTTATCATTTGGATAGAAGACAATGGGGAGGGAGGGGGTGGGTGAGTGAGTGAGTGAGTGAGTGAGTGAGTGAGTGAGTGAGTGAGTGAGTGAGTGAGAGAGCCAGCCAGCCAGCCAGCCAGCCAGCACAGTGATCATGTCATGCTCACTATCTAGGTTTCCATCCAGTTGGTGACAGATTGTCATGCAAACATTGTGAAATCTGCATGAAAACAATATGAGCATTTTCCAACCATAGATGTGTTTCCATCAAATTGACTTGTTGCAGATAAAAGGCTGTGCGTGATGACGTTGTGTACAGAAAAAAACACTTTAGCGGTAAATTCCCATGTACCGAATAAAAAATACAAGTTAAATGGGTTTCCATCGCATTTTGAACTCTTCTGACGGTTTCGTCACTGAAAATGTTCCGTTTTATGGTGAATGTGCTCTAGCCAACATCTCGCAGATACAGTACGGGTATAGCCTAAATGATGAGATTAATATGTACAAACAGCAGCCAAGCTTCGATCATGTCACCAGAATAAGTCCCTCAATATTTATTGGAAAGGAGCATCAAACTCAACACTGTGCACTTTGACCACCCTGTGAAGTTCAAAATGTATTTCATCTGTATCCTAATAAACTGTATGGTTTCCCGAGTCGTAGTGGGAGGACCTCACCACATATCATCGCGTGACTCCAGGTTTACTTCCATATGATGCCATATCAATATTTATGCATAAAAGCATTTCCACCACCATGTATCACATAATACATGTTACCAACAGAAGACCCCACCTTCTCTAGTGTATTTCGGTTTGTCTACATTTGGAAACTTCACAGGCAAATTTTCTGTTTCCATCAGGCCTGTCGTAACATTTTTTATCCGACATGTACTTTACTTACATAAAAAGGTTGGATGGAAACCTGGTTAATGTCTGCCAATTACAGTTCAATTTACCACCACAAGAAGCTGCAATGAGATTATGAGGTGAGAAGAGAAACCCCCACACAGAATCACCCCGCATTTCTCTCACTCTCTTCCTTCTCTCTCCACCCATCCCTTTCTCTACCTTTATCTCTATCTCTCCTGAGATGTCCCATATTGCTCCTGGCCTTTTCAGTCACTGTGACATTTGCTCTCCTACTGCCTGCCTCTGTAAGACCATGTAATGAACGCCACTGGCTGTTGAACACACACACACATACACACGCACACACACTCCTGCACGCACACACAAACACAACACATTCTCTCCTTTTCTCTGCAATGTCTGGTTATTATAGTTCTTTGTTCTCCCACCATGCAGTGCTGTAGTATTAAATATTTAATGTTATATCCACACACCAGTCTAATGCAGATGCATGTTACCCTGTACTGATGCAGTGTGTGTGTGTGTGTGTGTGTGTGTCACTAGCATGTTTCTCTGAATTATTTAACATCATGTCATGCCAAATGGTGTCTGACCACGTGCTGGGAGCTAAAAGAGTCACACATTTTGTGTTTGTGTGTGTGTGTGTCTATACCGCAACCCAATGTCAAATCTTTCTCTCTCTCACAAACCCACACACACTTGGTAGGGTGGAGTATTTTCCCAGCAGCAACTAAGGTTTTGAACAGGTACGATGAAAAACAACCTCTCCATCTTCTCAATGCTCCACACTGCTCATCTAACTGCTGCTTGCTGACACTGGGCCCACTTATTCACATGCACACACACTTCCTGTCATAGCTGGGGTGAGCAATGGTACATTACAACTTTGTATCTACGCTTGGTTGACATGAAAGGCAGAGGGGAGGAGCAGCAGTGAGGCGGAGAGGAGAGACGGCAAAAGAGAAAAAGAAAGATGAGAATATCATCTCATGGATAGATTACGTTACATAACAGACATATCTCACTTCCTGACAGTATCTCCTTTAAGAATCCACATGGTTGATTGGCATTAAATTAAATAGTGGAGGGGAAAGAGAGAGGGAGAGAGAGAAAGAGAGAGAGGGGGGGAGAGAGAGGGGGGAAAGACAGAGAGAGGGGAAAGAGAGAGAGAGGGGAACGAGAGAGAGAGGGGAACGAGAAAGAGGGAACGAGAAAGAGAGGGGAAAGAGAAAGAGAGGGGAAAGAGAAAGAGGGGGAAAGAGAAAGAGAGGGGAAAGAGAAAGAGAGGGGAAAGAGAGAGAGCGGTGGGAGGGGAAAGAGAGAGGATAGAGAGGGAGAGAGCGAGAGGAGGGAAAGAGAGAGAGAGAGAGAGAGGGGAAAGAGAGAGAGAGGGGAAAGAGAGAGGGGGAGAGGGGAAAGAGAGGGGGAGAGGGGAAGAGAGACAGAGGGAAAGAGAGACAGAGGGAAAGAGAGACAGAGGGGAAAGAGAGACAGGGGAAAGAGAGACAGGGGGAAAGAGAGACAGGGGGAAAGAGAGACAGGGGAAAGAGAGAGAGAGGGGAAAGAGAGAGAGGGGGAAAGAGAGAGAGAGAGAGAGCGAGAGAGGGGAAAGAGAGAGAGAGGGGAAAGAGAGAGAGAGAGCGAGAGAGGGGAAAGAGAGAGAGAGGGAATGAGAGAGAGAGGGAGAGAGAGAGAGGAGAGAGAGAGAGAGAGAGGGGGGAAGTGAGAGACAGAGGGGAAAGAGAGAGACAGAGGGAAAGAGAGACAGAGGGGAAAGAGAGAGAGGGGAAAGAGAGACAGAGGGGAAAGAGAGAGAGAGGTAAGAGAGAGAGGGGGACGAGAGAGAGGGAGAGGAAAGAGAGAGAGGGGGAAAGAGAAGAGAGAAAGAGAGAGAGAGAAAGAGAGAGAGAGAGGGGAAGAGAGAGAGGGAAAGAGAGAGAGAGAGGGAAAGAGAGAGAGAGGGAGAGAGAGAGAGAGAGAGAGAGAGAGAGGGGGGGGAAAGAGAGAGAGAGGGGAGCGATAGGGAGAGTGGAAAGAGAGAGATAGTGAGAGGGGAAAGAGAGAGATAGAGAGAGGGGAAAGGAGGGCACACACATTGACATATTGACTGCATTACATTTTTATACATTGACTGCTATTCTGTAGACACACATACATTAAAAAGGGTTATTCGGCTGTCCCCATAGGAGAACCCTTTTTGGTTCCAGGTAGAACCCCTTTTGGTTCCAGGTAGAACCCTTTTAGGTTCCAGGTAGAACATTCTGTGGAAAGGATTCCACATGGAACCCAAATGATTCTTCTACCTGGAACCAAAACGGGCTCTTCAAAGGGTTCTCCTATGGGGACAGCTAAAGAACCATTTTAGGTTCTACAGTAGATAGCAGAGAGTCAGCAACACACTCGCCTCGCAACATTGGCATGAGATCTGGAACATTTTCAAGTTGCTGTAGCTAAAGGATTACTCTGTCATAAGTTTGTGCCCGATAAAGTTATTGTGTTGCAATATTACACACAGGGACTTACACAGCACTGCTTGTTAACGGGGAGAGGTGGTGAGGGAGGGGTAAGTCAAAGTATGGTTATAAGAGGCTTAGCTGTATTGTAAGTAAATACATTATCCCAGGAGCATTGTTAGTCACAAGCATTTCTAGTCACAGGGGAACAAGAAAACACAGAAACCTCTCAGTCACAACCCCTGGAGAGGGGGGGGGGGGGGGGAAGAGAGATTTTATTTATTTCACTTCTCTCACACCAGCCACTGCAAAAGCTAAATCTGTCAATCAAACACTGCTGAAACTATTTATGATGAGTCTCTCTTCTCTGTCACACACAAATGCTCAGATGACACACACACACACTATCATAACTGAGACTGTCAACAGCCAACACACATTATTTATATTTAATGCAGGGGTGAGAGTAGATAGGATCTGTGGGCCTAGTCTTTTAAAATGTATTACATTTTATTGTGGCATAAACACAACCAGTTTTGATGTCTTCATCTGATTGTCAAACAATCACTTCAAAGGACTCCTTTACTAGGCTACCCCGCGCACGTTCATCCATCCACTCTCAACATTTCCAGCATCCAAACAGTTGTGAATGGAAAGGCACATCTGTTACACAAAATACCAAAAACCTTAATGACATTTGGCAATTGTCATTGCGACAGAATTTATGCGTCCACTGCTGTCCGCGCGCGTCGCGGTTTCGGCCACTCATCTCTGCCTTGCCGAAATGTCAGTGTTCTCCTCGAACCACATCGCATTTGAGAGCGTAGGCTATACCGGTTTTCAAGTCCATTCACAAATTGTTCATGGCTCTAACATGCGGTAATGTTAAAAAGTGGCGTAGTAGACATTTTTCTTTAGATGTTTTTGTAACAGGCTCACGTTTTACCGGTACGACATACTCCCACTATATATTTTGTCGGGACGCCTTAACTGACCGTACGGCCTTGCTTACACCCGTAATTTATTAATGCAAAACTGAATGTACACAAACAGAGACACACAGGCACACAATATCTGTCTTCTGAAGCTAGGGTAAACATTAGTAGTAAAAGGAAGAGTATTTACAGTACTCAAACCTGGTCCTGGAGAGATACAGGATGTATAGGCGTTTGTTTCAGCCCAGCACTAACACACCTGATCCAACTAATGATCAATAAACACTTGATCAACCCTACTCTAGTCCTAGGTCCTGGCGTGTGGGGTGTTTTAGTTAGTAACACTCCTAATAGGGCTCCCGAGTGGCGCAGCCGTCTAAGGCACTGCATCTCAGTACTAGAGGCACCACAACAGGCCCTGGTTTGATTCCAGGCTGTATCGTAACCGTGATTGTGAGTCCCACAGGCCGGCGCACAATTGGCCCAGCATCTTCCAGGTTTGACCATCATTGTAAATAAGAATTTGTTCTTAACTGACTTGCCTAATTAAATAAAGGTAAAAAAAAATATGAATAACAATAATAAACCCATGCAAGGTAAGGGTAGACACACATATAGGACACATAGATAGAGCATAAACAGTCATTAATCTGTTTACACCATCACATTACACACCTGGTCTTACACACAGTACTATATCTCCAGAGAGAGCGGCATTAAGTACATTATAGGTTATCTCTCTCGCTCTGTGTGTGTGTGTGTGTGTGTGTGTGTGTCATATTACCACTCCAGCAGATTACAGGCCCTATCAGTTACCTGTACACAATGGGAAAGAGTAGAGGTATTTTCCCACAGGTCCTATCTGAGTGTGGTGAGTGTGTGAGAGAGAGGGTGTGTGTGATCTTGGCTAGTAGCCTATGTGAATCTGACATATCTCTCCATGGACACTCAACTTCTGGCAGAACACAAAGACAATAGCAACACAATCCCCATGCCATCATCTAATTTTTAAGTGTACATTGCAAGGCAACTTGTAGCCTCAGCGTCCAGAAAGAAGCCCTATGTACAAGTCCAAATTACCTTCTTCCGAGGCTGCCATTTCATCATATTTGGAAACCACAGAAGTCCAGCATCAAAGTGTCACTCAGCCTGTGGAGGGGGCCTGAAAGTCAGTCATCATACCGCCCACCGAGCCTCAGGACTGCCGCCTAACCCCTCTCTGTCCTGCGGAGGACCGGGCTGACACCGGGGTTGTGGCGGCCACCTGGGGGTCTCCGTTAAAGCCCAAGTCAAAACGTACATCCAGGTCAGTCTACAGGGTGGCAGAGAGAAAGCGCGTGCTTCGGCTGAAACAGCGTCTAGTCCTCTTTGGATTCACTTTCGGGAGTTTAGGTTAAGAATTAAATTCAGGCTGATAGAAGTTTGATGTCTCGTTCTTATTTTTATGAATACATTTCCAATTATGATGTGTGACAGCCTTGCAGTCTTACATCCATCCAAACAGTTTATAGAACTTACTAATAGGTTAGCTATTGTGGATTTGTGGTCCGTTATTTTAACGCTGGGTAGTCTGTGAGTGGATGGGTGTAGTATGTAGGTACCACAACCCTGTAATAATGGCATACGTTTCGCAGTCAAGTGTCACATCTCCCTGGCTACAAAACTTGCGATGCAGAATTCCAACAGGAAGTAATTCCCCCAAAATAACTCCAGAAAACAGCGTGAGATAGCCTACATAGAAAAACGGAGAGAGGGCAAAATATGAGAGAGAGCCCGTCACTACAAGAGAAACTGTCCACTGTTTAAAAAATCCTTTAACTATATTTCCGGATATCGGTTGCTGGAATAACGTGGCTGGTGAGGCTATGTGCTGGAGACTGGAGCAGCGTAGGGGAACGAATTCCCTCCCAGGCGCGTGCGCTCCACTCCCGCTGTGTGTGTGCGTATGGAAAGACTGCGAGTGTGTGAAAGAGAGGTAGCTAGAGCTCGCACTCCACAGGGTCATAGAGCCGTCACCACTTATCAATGTTACGTTACAGATGCTCCAGCCTAGTCTCATAGACGAGACGTAACATAGAACACGTAAATATATGACACTCAAATTAGTATGTTATGTTTGGTAGGGTTATTAAGACAGAAGGTTACCTAAGAGTGGTTGGTCAATGTGGATGGGTCGGCATATATCGTGAATGTTTATCAACCCAAAGGTTGCGTGTTTGAATCTCATCACAGACAACTTCAGCTGATTAGCAACTTTGCAACTACGTACTAGTTTTTAGCTACTTTGCAACTATACTGCACAAAAATATACACGCAACATGTAAAGGGTTGCTCCCATGTTTCATGAGCTGAAATAAAAGATCCCAGAAATGTTCGATACACACAAAAAGTTTATTTTGCTTAAATTTTGTGCACAAATTTGTTTCCATTACATTTAGTGAGCATTTCTCATTTGCCAAGATAATCCATCCACCTGACAGGTGTGGCATATATCAAGAAGCTGATTAACCTCTTGAGACTAGGGGGCAGTATTTTGATGTTTGGATGAAAAACGTACCCAAATGAAACAGCCTATTTCTCAGGCCCAGAAGCTAGAATATGCATATAATTGGCAGATTAGGATAGAAAACACTCTAAAGTTTCCAAAACTGTCAAAATATTGTCTGTGAGTATAACAGAACTGATATTGCAGGCGAAAACATGAGGAAAATCCAACCAGGAAGTGCTGTTTTTCTGAAACGTCTCTGTTCCATTGCATGCCTTCCCGCCATTTAAAGGGTTATCAACCAGATTCCTTTCCCAATGGCTTCCACATGGTGTGCACAGTTTTTAGACATAGTTTCAGGCTTTTATTCTGAAAAAGGAGCGAGAATGATCACATCGCGTCAATGGATAGCTGGATGTCCTTAGATTTTTGCATGCGTGAGCAGCTTGGAGCAGACATTTTCTCTCTCCTATTGAAAAAGCTACCGTCCGGTTGAAATATTATCAATTATTTATTGTAAAAACAAGGATGAGGATTGATTATAAAAAACGTTTGACATGTTTCTACGAACTTTACGGATACTATTTGGAATTTTCATCTGCCCGTCTTGACCTAAACAAGCCTGTGGATTACTCAACAAAATGCGCCAACCAAATGGAGGTTTTTGGAAATAATCTTTATCGAACAAAACAAACATTTATTGTGTAACTGGGAGTCTCGTGAGTGCAAACCTCCGAAGATCATCAAAGGTAAGCGATGAATTTTTATTGCTTTTCTGACTTTCGTGACCAATCTACTTTGCAGCTAGCTGTTTGTAATGTTTTGTCTGCTGAGAGAGCTGTCCTAACATAAACGCTTGGTTTGCTTTCACTGAAAAGCTCTTTTGAAATCTGACATGCCAGGTGGATTAACAACAAACTAAGCTGTGTTTTGGTATATTGCACTTGTGAATTCATGAAAATGAAATAATTTTAGTAATTTAATTTGAATTTGGCGCTCTAGCAATTCAGCGGTTGTTGACAAAAATGATCCCGCTAAAGGGATCGGTGCGCCAAGAAGTTTTAAACAGAATGATCATTACACAGGTGCACCTTGTGCGGGGGACAATAAAAGGCCACTAAAATGTGCAGTTTTGTCACACAACACAATGCCACATATGTTTCAAGTTTTGAGGGAGCATGCAATTGGCACGCTGACTGCAGGAATGTCCACCAGAGCTGTTGCCAGAGACCCACCTGGACATCTGATGAAATTAAGCCCTTTTGTGGGGAAACTAAAATGTATGCACTCACTACTGTAAGTCACTCTGGATAAGAGCGTCTGCTAAATGACTCAAATGCAAATGTAAAATTAAAAACAAATTCTTATTGGATGGGCCTGGCTCTCCAGTGGGTGGGCCTGGCTCCCAAGTGGGTGGGCCTATGGCCTCCCAGACCCACCCATGACTGCGCTCCTGACCTGTCATGTGAAATCCATAGATTAGGGCCTATTGAATTTATTTCAATTGACTGATTTTGTTATGTGAACTGTAACTCAGTAACATTGTTGAAATTGTTGCGTTTATATTTTTGTTCAGTATAAATGGAGATTCTTGGATTTACATACAGAATAATAGAAAAGGCTCTGAGACCAGGTTGGATGCTTAGGTGCCAGTTATTTTCTTCCTAATGATCTCTCTCTGCCATACAATTTATGATGTGAGACAGTTTCCAAATTGTAGGCTTTGCACTGCTTTTTAAAAACTGTTCTGTTTCTGCCCCCACTTCCTTGAGGTAAAGAATACGTTGCTGTCAGTTGCACTGACATATTATTGCCTGCATGCACATGCACACATTTATGTGAAAGACAAATCTGTTTTGGTGAGCTACCGAGTCAATTTCCAAAAGGCAAGTTGTTTAAAACATTTTTGTTGTGCTATTCTTAGGTTTATCTGTTAAGACAGTTTATTCATAAAGCACTCACACCTGTGTCTGGTGCACATTGTCACAGACTTCATTGTAGTTGCTCACTGTATCTAGCTAATGTGGACAAGCTATCTAGCTAGTGTTGATTAGCTAGCTAGCCATTTGATGTATGACATTTTCTGGCCTGATAAGCAAACAACGCTAAAGACCTAACTAGCTAGTCAAACTTTGAGGGAACAGTTGTTCGGCAAAGTTGGGACCAGCGTTGCCTAACAGTTACATTTGAGTCAGGTTTAATTTTCACCTCTCAAAGAGCATGTTTACATACACACTAATAATTGAATATTCAACTGACTATGGCAGTAGGCCAAGTATGGCATTAGTCATGTAAACACCTTACTCTGTTAATCGGCGTACGGTCATAATCGAAGTAAGCATAGTCCGATTAAAACCCCTGAGCTATCTTTCAAATTATTAGACCATGTATACACCTTAATCAGATTTTTTCTAGTGTCTTTAATCTGCGCATGTGTCAGATGGGATTGTTTCGTCACACTAAACGTGTCACTCCAGCATGAAGTGATCGCGTGCGTTGATGTTCTTTGGATATGGTGGCGAGTGGCAAAAGTCAACACTTTTGGAGCGAAAACAAAATTCTGTTCATGTTAAATATCATAAAGGAAATGGACATTCTTAAGTTTTTAGACGGGCATAAACATCGGAACGGCGACATGTTCAATAAAGTCTCGGCTAAAATGAGAGAGGGCGGCTTCGTCAGGACAGTGGAACAAATGAGCTTTTGTTGGAAGGCATTAAAACAGGGTTTCTTCAAAGCTAGGAAGCAAAACAACAGCAGTGAATCCAATCCAGTGAAATGTTCACTGAGATGTTGGGGCATCGCCCACTGTCAACAACAGAGAAGGGTTAGACATTGGCTTTGAGGATCAAACCATTGACATCCTTTATTTAAAGGAAAAGAACGAGCTGATCCTAACAAGCTGATCCTGTTATAGGCCTATTTCTGTTTTCTCTGTTGATCAAAAGTATTGGAAAAACATGTCAATAATCAACTGACTGGCTTTCTTTATGTCTATAGTATTCTCTCTGGTATTCTCTCTGGTTTCCGCTCAGGTTATGGATGTGTCACTGCAACCTTAAAGGTCCTCAATGATGTCACCATTTCCCTTGATTCTAAGCAATTTTGTGCTGCTATTTTTATTGACTTGGCCCAAGCTTTTGATACGGTAAACCATTCCATTCTTGTGGGCCGGCTAAGGATTATTGGTGTCTCTGAGGGTCTTTGTTTGCCAACTACCTCTCTCAAAGAGTGCAGTGTATAATGTCAGAATTTCTGCTGTCTCAGCCACTGCCTGTCACCAAGGGTGTACCCCAAGGCTCGATCCTAAGCCCCACTCTCTTCTTAATTTACATCAACAACATATAGCGCAGGCAGTAGGAAGCTTTCTCATGCATTTATATGCAGATGATACAGTCTTATACTCAGCTGGCCCCTCCCTGGATTTTGTGGTAAAAACACTTTACAACAAAGCTTTCTTAGTGTCCAACAAGCTTTCTCTGCCCTGTGGTTTGGTAAGAAGAATACCCCTCTCCCCACAGGTGTGATTACTACCGCTGAGGGTTTAGAGCTTGAGGTAGTCACCTCATACGAGTACCCTGGGAGTATGGCTAGACGATACATTGTCCTTCTCTCAGCACATATCAAAGCTGCAGGCTAAAGTTAAATCTAGACTTGGTTTCCTCTATCGTAATCGCTCCTCTTTCACCCCAGCTGCCAAACTAACCCTGATTCAGATGACCATCCTACCCATGCTAGATTACAGAGATGTAATTTATAGATTGGCAGGTAAGGGTGCTCTCGAGCGGCTAGATGTTCTTTACCATTCGTCCATCAGATTTGCCACCAATGTTCCTTATATGACACATCACTGCACTCTATACTCTTCTGTAAACTGGTCATCTCTGTATACCTGTCGCAAGACCCATTGGTTGATGCTTATTTATAAAACCCTCTTAGGCCTCACTCCCCCCTATCTGAGATATATACTGCAGCCCTCATCCTCCACATACAACACCTGTTCTGCCAGTCACATTCTGGTAAAGGTCCCCAAAGCACACACATCCTTAGGTCACCCGCCTTTTCAGTTTGCTGCAGCTATCGACTGGAACAAGCTGTAACAAACACTCAAACTGGACAGTTTTATCTCAATTTCTTCATTCAAAGACTCATTCATGGACACTCTTACTGACAGTTGTGGATGCTTTGCATGATTTATTGTTGTCTCTACCTTCTTGCCCTTTGTGCTGTTGTCTGTGGCCAATAATGTTTGTACCATGTTTTGTGCTGCTACCATGTTGTTCTGCTGCCATGTTGCGTTGCTACCATGTTGTTGTCATGTGTTGCTGCCATGCTATGATGTTGTTTTAGGTCTCTCTTTATGTAGTGTTGTGTTGTCTCTCTTGTCTTGATTTTTGATTTGTGTGTTTTGTCCTGTATTTTTATTTAATTTATTTTTAATCACGGCCCCCGTCCCCGCAGTAGGCCTTTTGCTTTTGGTAGGCCGTCATTGTAAATAATAATTTGTTCTTAACTGACTTGCCAAGTTAAATAAAGGTTAAATTAAATTAAATTAAAATAAATGAGGAAGGATGAGACACCATCAATACCCTCAGGTATGTTGGCTTGCAAATGATAGGCTAAGTTAGCTAGCTAATGTAGTTTCTGATGTAGCTAGCTTGTTTAACATTAGGTATTAAATCACAGCCAATGCCAGCTAGCTTCATTAGGCTAACCAGGTTGATATAAACTCACTTTAGCTACCTGTTGGCTAGGGAAAGTAATGTTAAAGCCATCTAGCTAACTATCCCTGATGGATTGCCAACACATACTATGGAGGTGGCCATAGTATATGGTGGTAAGCCATGTTACAGTGCTAGTAGATAAATTTAGATAAATTTAGAAAGGTAGCTATCAAACTAACATACCAATCAAGCCAGCTAGCAGCAAGCTAGCTAATGCACTATGTTTTTTGTTTTGCACAGGCTGCTGGCTAGTCAGGTAGGAGCTGGCTTACCTAGCTAACTTGCTAATGACGGAAACATTTTCTGCAATGGTAGCAATAGTTTGCTTGCTATCTGCAGTTATGCAGCCTAGTTAGCTAGTTAACTTAGTTTCCATCTTGGTGTTGTTCTTTCTTTCTGAGAAACAGGTGATTCAACAGGTGATTCCGATTAATCTGTGATTGATCAAGGACAGGACTCAGAGAGGCCTGCCAAAACAACATCACAGCCAGATACATATGGTATGTGTTTCAGCAAATAATTTTATTATAGGTTATAATCATATAAGATCTTTTAAAAACGAATATGGTCTATTTCTCTGCAGTGTCAGGTGTGACGTCAAAGAGAAGAAGAGGTAACTCGGCAATGGCTAACTGGTCTTCTCAACACCAGACCTTTTTGGAGGGAATGGCAGCAGAAAAAGACATGGCTGGAGGCGCAGATAGTGCAGAGCCAGGGGAGGGAGGAGTGGCTCATCTCTTTGATTGTGGAGTCCAATGCACATACCACAGAGCATCTCCAGAAACACGTTTCCTGAGGACCAGCCCCCTGCCAGCCCTGAGGAGGAACGCCTGTGGGACCCTTTGGAGGGAGAAGCAGCCCAAAAAGAGGGTTAAAGAGGAGGCTACATAGGACAAATCTCATGGGAAACCCCCCAGGCTCCAACACCCCAAACACACTTCAAGGGGCCTACACACTGTGTGCCGCCGCCACATCCAGAAGCTGGGCTTGTCCTACCTGGAGTGTGAGTGTAAGTTGTGTGTGGGGTGTGTGTCTGAGCACGCAGGCCACAGTTTCTGCTCTGTGAAGAAGGATGCTACCCAGAGGGAGGAGCTCAGAACAACACTAACTGTCACGCCTGCCTCCGCTCCCCCTCTCTGGTGCTCGAGGGCGCCAGGCGGCCCATCATTACGCACACCTGTCACCATCGGTATGTGGATCAGCGCTTCATCACTTATTGATTGCCTCCCCTATATCGGTCTATTCCTCAGTTTCCTCCCCATGTCAGCATTAATGTCATTTTGTTCCCCCTGTCCAGATGCTGTTCTTGTTTTGTTTCATGTCCGTTTATTCATTTCATCTTCACTCCCTGTACTTGCTTCTTGTCTCCCAGCGTCTGTCCTTACACTAAATGAGCCTACAGGATAAAATGGCTTTCGTTGACAAGACAAAACCCCGCAGGGAAAAAAATGGCATCTCACATCGGGGCGCAGGCCCAGAAAACAAAGATGAAAGATGAATTTGAGAGGCTGCATCTCTTCCTGAGAAAAGGAGAGGCAGTGAGGATAGCCAAGCTGAGGGAGGAAGAGCAGAAGAAGAGTAAAAGGATGAGCGAGAAATTGGAAGAGATTAGTAAAGTGACGTCATCGCTGTCCAACAGAATCAGGGAAGTGGAAAAGAAGCAGTTGGGCGATGACACTACATTCCCGCAGAGCTACAAGACCTAACCCTTGCAGAGGACGAAGAGAGTCTTCCAGACAACCCAGAGAGGTTGTTAATCAGAGACGTCCTGGGCTCAGAGGGATTAACAGCTGGGAGGTCGATGTGGGTACAATGGAGGGTACTGTGAAGAGTGGTTGGTAGGGGTGGGATTGGTAGCCAGGGAGACAACTATGAGGATAACATTTTGTCTGTAGGAGTGATGGAAGGTGAACCAATGACAATGGAAGAGAAGCCAGACAAGAACAGGGTTCAGCTGGACCGGGACAAAGGAGAGGTGTCCTTCTATGATCGTAACCATATGACCTCCAGACCTTTAACCAAACATTTACAGAACAGGTGTATCTATACTTCTATGCCGGTTTGTAGAACAAGGAACCGCTGGATATTCTACCAATGGAGGTTTCTATAAACCATGCCAAATAATAGAGTGTACCTTAAGGGTGTAACGGTACATTCATTCGTACTGAAAGGTTGGACCTCAGGTTCGGTCCACACTGTGAACACGAATGAATACATGAAAAAAGATATTCACAAAATGAAAGCACAAGGCCTATAGGCAGTGGCGGATTTAGGTATAGGCGACATGGGCATCCGCCCAGTGCGGCATCTTGCCGGGGGCGGCAAGGGGCGCCCGCACCCCAACATTTGGCGATCGGTTTTGTATCGCTCGTTCGCACGTCACGTCAATAATATCATGTCACCATGTGGGACTCTGGGTCAATTAACCTTGTCGGAGTGGGCGCCCTAATTCTAGTTTGTGAGCAAGGCAGGCTACTGCCTGGGAAGGTCTCCCACTCAGAAGTACGAGATGGGAGGGGGGTGGAGGTAGGTTGACCTCAGGTATCCCCACTGGAAGCCCGAGGTAGGGGGAGTTGGGGAATCTATCAAATAGCAGACCTCTAACTTTGTACAGTACTAATGCAATTAGTCAAATCAGTCACGAAATGCTACCAAATAAACCACAATTCATTCATAAATCACAGACATATTGTTGCATTTATTTCTGGTTTGCACACCACCAAGGTGAATTGGTTCAGTCTTGGCTCTTGGTTGACAGTGTTGGGGGATGGGTAATGTATTGATGCTCGAGTGCCAAATCAACACAAATTTGTTTCTATTTGTCTTTGGTACTTGTCTTATTATTGTATATATTTTTATATAGTTTTAAAATGTCATGATTATTTATTTATGTTGTTCCAGATGTCTGAATAAAAATGTTTTAGTGCAGAATGGTGATTATAATTTTTGGGGCGGGGGGGGGTCGCTGAAGGGAGCCATACAAGCTAGAACCGCCACTGCCTATAGGCTATGCCTACACAACGCTGTAGGCCTATGCCTCTTGAGTAAATGTAAGATGAAACAAACAAAAAAACATTTCAGGCTATTCCATTAAAACAACTAGAGACAATGCACACATTGTAACAAAAAATGTTCAATCTTAATTGCCGCATTTCAAACTGTCCTTTTGTGAGGCGCAGCCGGGAACCAGTTCTGACTGGTCAATAAACCAGAATTGGAGGATCCTTAATAATCATTTAAATCTCCAGTTTGGAGACATTTTGGGTACCAAGTAAATTACAACGTTAACAGATTGTCACCACGCTCAACAAGAATAGCCTATGCATCTGCCAACACCTCAGACATGTTGACAGATTTAGGCCGACATCACCCCAGTATACCGGAGCAAGACGGAAACGCAAAGAAACAACAATCCCAACATCTTCTCCCCTCTGCATTGAAGCAGCCCTTGGCATCTGATCTGACTGGGCCAAAAAATTATAAGAGCGATAGGTAGGCTATGTTTTCATGTTTTACCCTCTTTGGTTTAAAGCAGCGGATGTGCGCCTATTCTCGGTGGTTGAGAATAAGGGGTTTCAGCTCGAGACACTTTACGACCTTCCCTCTTGCACCCATTTCTGCAAACAGGTAGTACCCACTCTATATAAGGAAACCAAAGCCTAAGTTTTCAATGAATTGTCCCTGTGTTGCGCTTACTTAACAGTGACAGCCAATCACATTAACCCGGAAGTGGGAGATGTACCGTGCTACAGACACGCCCCCCCTTTAAGAGAATCACAAATGCGCATCTGCCACTGAAGGAGGCAGTGTCATGGAGCGTTCGTAAGCCACGTGGGAATTTACCACATACCACTGGGGGAAAAAATCCACTTGAATAGTGGTAATTAATAGTGTGAAACTCATCTATCATCCTAAGCACACACTTCTCCCACATGGTGACCCTGACATCACCTACTAAGTAAATGGCCTCTATAACAGCATTCTAGGCAGTTAAATGCAACAACAAAACACAAAAGGAAATCTACAGTATTAATGTGGTTTTTGCACTCAAATTTTTTTGTTGCAAGCATTGTAGTAGTACTTTAAGTTTACAGTTGACACAGTTTTGTTGGCCATTAGCCAATTTGCGTTTCTCAATGTGTTCAAATGACATGAATGCATCCCAACTGATATTTAAGACTTCACAACTGGTAAAAGCCCACCTCCCACATGGTTACAAATGCAGCATCGGTAGTGGACACTTGAGAGGCCCAACATAACAATCCGGTAACAACAGTGCCATTGGTTACATTGTTCACTTGAAATACTTTTGACATTTTAAAGTTAAGTATCTGTTTTAACTTTACAAGATAGATCATTAAAGCTTTCAATGTCAAATGTTTCCGGAGCAAAAAATGATTTCAAATGACGATCACGGCATAAAGTAACAAAAGAGATGTTGTTGTTGAAATCGAAAGACCAGTAAACAAACATGTCACACTTTCAAGAAGGGCATTCTCGAAAGTATAAAGGTAGTTGTAAAGGTAGCAAATGTTTAAAAAGGGGAAATCTGGGATGAATACCTCAGTCCTTGAAGAATATAACAAATGCCTCATGAGCTTAGTCCAACGGTTTACCCCCACCAGACCCCAAAATATAAGCTTGTTTTATTCCATTATTTGTAAACAATGTAATTGTAAAGAAACACTGTATATCTTCTAAACATGGTTAAAACTACCATTTCGATGGCATGGATGGTCAGTCCTTGCAGCCATAGCCCTGTCATTAAAGGGGTTTACATTCCTCCAGCCCCATCCCTCAGCTGTTAACCCCAAAAAGTATTGGTTTTGAGAATTCCAGATGGCCCCTTTTAATGTAACAGGAAACAGCGTGTGTGTGTAGAACTAAGAGAACATCATTTGTATAAGCCTATTGCTTCCCCCTACCCAGTCAACTCTATCAGGGGGGAAGAAACTAGGGGTTGGTTAGGCCAAATGTCCTCGAATATAGTAAAACAAAAAATCCACCCGCAGACAGGCTACATACCCAACGCCCAACAGTTGTGAATCATCAGTTTAACATAATCTGTCCTGCAAGGTCATTAGATTTGACTTTTCAACCCCCTCAGGGTCCATTTGGTAGAGCCCAGAGGGGGTTGAGGTGGTTTTGGTATTGGATCAGAACAATCCGTCTTCATAATGGGGGAGGAGGGGGAGCCATTCAAGAGGGCCAGGGGGAAAGACAAGCAGCTGTTATTCTTAGAAACACACAGATGACTTGTTGTGTCTCTTGTCGTATAGTGTGTGTGTGTGTGCACGCGTTGCCACGTGTGTGTGTGTGTGATCTGCGGATAGTGGCTCTGTTTCTGAGATAGGTGACACACATTCACAAACAGCTTTCATTATACCCTACGGGCTCCTAGCACCATGTCAACCATCACACACTCACACGCAACACACATCCTCTCTCACATACAATGCATGCAACACACATCCTTTCTCACATACAATATGGGCCTGGCTAACTGCCTTGATCCCCAGCAATATTGTCATAATGTTATCCTCAGCTCCCCTTTCAAACAGCCTGATTGGCCAACCCCTGCGCTGACAGACACAATCCCTCTCTCCCCTTTCCTCTCTTAGTCCTGTTCTATCAACCACATGGTTCCTTCACTCTATTCTTTTTCTGTGTCGTTTTATTTAGCTTTTACAACACCGCTTGTGTTCAAAAGCTCTTTGATCATTCTTACACACACACATACATACACACACGCACACACACAATCGTGTGTGGTGTGTCCTCGCTAAGATGGGAAAGCTGTGGGAGACAGGGAGCCCGTAGCTAGGGCTAGTAGGAGATTGATGTGAAGAAGAAATGCCAGCTTGAGGGGCAAACACATGTACACACACACACACTCATCTGTGGTGTAAAGCTGTGGTCTGATAGGAGCTGTCAGCGCGTGAAGAGAAGCCCTGGGTGGGACGGACAGAACGGGACAGCCCAAAAAGAGAGGGAGAATGAGGGGGACGTAAAAAGAGGTTAGCCTGTAGACGTGGACACAAGAGAGAGAATTTGCTGGCACATAGCAACATCATATACCAGCTAGGATACTGTAGAGTTCAAACACACACACACACACACACATCATGACAGGTACACTACATGACCAAGAGTATCTGGACACCTGCTCGTCGAACATCTAATTCCAAAATCATGGGCCTTAACGTGGAATTGGTCCACCCCCCCAGGCCGTAAACAACAGTGCAATTTTTAGGCAGAAAATAGGTATTAGATGAACAATAGATAAGTAAGGAAATAAGAAAATAACAGTAAAAAGACAGTGAATAATAACAGTAGCGAGGCGATATACAGACACCGGTTAGTCGGGCTAATTGAGGTAGTATGTACATGTAGGTATGGTTAAAGTGACTATGCATATATGATAAACAGAGAGTAGCAGTAGCGTAAAAGAGGGTTTGGCGGGTGGTGGGTGGCGGGACACAATGCAGATAGTCCGGGTAGCCAATGTGCGGGGGGGCACTGGTTAGTCGGGCTAATTGAGGTAATATGTACATGAATGTATAGTTAAAGTGACTATGCATATATGATAAACAGAGAGTAGCAGCAGTGTAAAGAGGGGTTGAGGAAGGGGGCACACCATGCAAATAGTCCGGGTAACCATTTGATTACCTGTTCAGCAGTCTTATGGCTTGGGAGTAAAAACTGTTGAGAAGCCTTTTGGTCCTGGACTTGGCACTCCAGTACCACTTTCCATGCGGTAGTAGAGAGAACAGTCTATGACTGGGGTGGCTGGGGTCTTTGACCATTTTTAGGGCCTTCCTCTGTAGAGGTCCTGGATGGCAGGCAGCTTAGCCCCAGTGATGTACAGGGCCATACACACTACCCTCTATAGTGCCTTGCGGTTGGAGGCCAAGCAGTTGCCGTACCAGGCAGTGATGCAACCAGTCATGATCCTCTCGATGTTGCAGCTGTAGAACCTTTTGAGGATCTGAGGATCCATGCCAAATCTTTTTAGTTTCCTGAGGGGAAATAGGCGTTTGTCGTGCCCTCTTTACGAATGTCTTAGTGTGTTTGGACCATTCTAGTTTGTTGGTGATGTGGATGCCAAGGAACTTGAAGCTCTCAACCTGCTCCACAACAGCCCCGTCGATGAGAATGGGGGCGTGCTCGGTCCTCCTTTTCCTGTAGTCCACAATCATCTCCTTAGTCTTGGTTACGTTGAGGGATAGGTTGTTATTCTGGCACCACCCGGCCAGGTCTCTGACCTCCTCCCTATAGGCTGTCTCGTCATGGTCGGTGATCAGGCCTACCACTGTTGGGTCGTCTGCAAACTTAATGATGATGTTGGAGTCGTACCGGGCCACGCAGTCGTGGGTGAACAGGGAGTACAGGAGGGGACTGAGCACACACTTCTGAGGGGCTCCAGTGTTGAGGATCTGCGTGGCAGTTGTGTTGGTACCTACCCTCACCAACCGGGTGGAGGCAGCCCGTCAGGAAGTATAGGATCCAGTTGCAGAGGGAGGTGTTTAGTCCCAGGATCCTTAGCTTAGTGATGGGCTTTGAGGGCACTATGTTGTTGAACTCTGAGCTGTATTCAATGAATAGCATTCTCACGTAGGTGTTCCTTTTATCCAGGTGGGAAAGGGCAGTGTGGAGTGCAATAGAGATGGCATAATCTGTGGATATGTTTGGGAGGTATGCAAATTGGAGTGGGTCTAGGGTTTCTGGGATGAGGGTGTTAATGTGAGCCTTTCAAAGCACTTCAGGGCTACGTACGTGAGTGCTACGGGTCTGTAGTCATTTAGGCAGGTTGCCTTTGTGTTGTTGGGCACAGGGACTTTGATGGTCTGCTTGAAACATGTTGGTATTGTCACACCTTCCGCCGAAGTCGGTTCCTCTCCTTGTTCGAGCGGCATTCGGCGGTCGACGCCGCCGGTCTTCTAGCCATCGCCTATCCACCTTTCATTTTCCATTTGTTTTGTCTTGTCTTCCTGCACACCTGGTTTACATCTCCTACTAATTAACATGTGTATTTAACCCTCTGTTCCCTCCATGTCTGTGTGGGGTATTGTTTATTGTCAAGGTTGGCACGCTTCTGGCTGGTTTGCGCCGGGTTTTGTTTTATACCCGTGCTTTGTGGCAGCCGGTACTTTGTACTTGGGTTTTGTACTTTGTGCTGCCTCACTTGTTCTTTGGGCATGTGTGTCGTGACGCGGTGGCATTCTGTATCATGATTGCCTAAGTAAAGTGCTTTGTCCATTCATCCCTGCTCTCCTGCGCCTGACTTCCAGCTACACCCACCATTGACAGGTATTACAGACTCAATCAGGGACATGTTGAAAATGTCTGTGAATACACCTGCCAGTTGGTCAGCACATGCTCGGAGCACACGTCCTTGTAATCCGTAGATGTTGGAACATTGCGGCGGGGACAGCCACAAAAGCATTAGTGAGGTTGGGCACTGATGTTGGGCGATTAGGCCTGGCTCGCAGTCGGTGTTCCAATTCATCCCAAAGGTGTTCGATGGGGTTGAGGTCAGGGCTCTGTGCAGGCCAGTAAAGTTCTTCCACACCGATCTCGACAAACCTTTTCTGTATGGACCTCGCTTTGTGCACGGGGGGATTTTAATGCTTAAACAGGAAAATAATTGTCTAGAATGTCATTGTATGCTGTAGCGTTAAGATTTTCCTTCACTGGAACTAAGTGGCCTAGACCGAACCATGAAAAACAGCCCCAGACCATTATTCCTTCTTCACCAAACTTTACAGTTGGCACTGTGCATTGGGGCAGGTAGCGTTCTCCTGGCATCCGCCAAACCCAGATTCATCTGTCGGACTGCCAGATGGTGAAGTGTTATTCATCACTCCAGAGAATACATTTCCACTGCTCCAGAGTCCAATGGCGGCGAGCTTTACACCACACCACCCGAAGCTTGGCATTGTGCATGGTGATCTTCCTCTTGTGTGCGGCTGCTCGGCCATGGAAATCCATTTCATGAAGCTCCCAACAAACAGTTATTGTGCTGACATTGGTTCCAGCGTCAGTTTGGAACTCAGTAGTGAGTGTTGCAACCGTGGATAGACAATTTTGCTTCTTGTTGCTCCTAGACATTTCCACCTCACAATAACAACACTTACAGTTGGCCGAGGCAGCTCTAGCAGGCGCATCCACTAATATGAAGGGGTGTCCACATACTTTTGTATATATAGTGTATTAATGTGACAGTCAGATACTGCACTGACAGAAACAAAATAACTTGTCTCACTGCAGATCACTCTGGTTCCTTCTCTCTCTCTCTCTCTCTCTAGCAGTGTATTTCACACCCCACTTTCCACTCCTCCACCAATCAAACACACACACATCATCTTGGCAAGTCTTCAGAGAGTGTATACCAGTGATGTTGAACTATTAATGGTGTCATGGCTGCTTGTAGTGATGTACACACTCGCAGGGTGTGTGTGTATGTACACGGTCCAAACAGAAGATGAAAGGCTGATGACTCAGAAGAACACAGCGCAGAAGATCAAGACTGGGGATTGTGATGATGTGTGTGTGATGTAATGGTGGTGTAAATGGTAACAGAAAAAGGTGACTGGCTGGCTGGTTGTCTCACTCTCTCTCTCGATGCATGAAATAAAACAGTGTTTGTTGGAAGAGAAATCCACATTACAAAGGAGAGGGGGAGAGGAGAGGATAAGACAGGATGAGAGGGGAGAGGAGAGGATAAGACAGGATGAGAGGAGAAAGGAGAGGATAAGACAGGATGAGAGGAGAAAGGAGAGGATAAGACAGGATGAGAGGGGAAAGGAGAGGATAAGACAGGATGAGAGGGGAGAGGAGAGGATAAGAGGGGAGAGGGGAGGATAAGACAGGATGAGAGGGGAGGATAAGACAGGATGAGAGGGGAGAGGAGAGGATAAGACAGGATGAGAGGGGAAAGGAGAGGATAAGACAGGATGAGAGGGGAAAGGAGAGGATAAGACAGGATGAGAGGGGAGAGGAGAGGATAAGAGGGGAGAGGGGAGGATAAGACAGGATGAGAGGGGAGAGGAGAGGATAAGACAGGATGAGAGGGGAAAGGAGAGGATAAGACAGGATGAGAGGGGAAAGGAGAGGATAAGACAGGATGAGAGGGGAGAGGAGAGGATAAGACCGGATGAGAGGGGAGAGGAGAGGATAAGAGGGGAGAGGAGAGGATAAGACAGGATGAGAGGGGAGGATAAGACAGGATGAGAGGATAAAACAGGATGAGAGGGAAGATGAGAGGATAAGAGTGGAGAGGAGGGGATAAGACAGGATGAGAGGGGAGGATAAGACAGGGTGAGAGGGGAGGACAAGACAGGATGAGAGGGAAGAGGAGAGAGGACAGTATAGAACCAGTACATGTACAGTACTCTATTCTTCAAAGTACAGTGGCTTGCGAAAGTATTCACCCCCCTTGGCACTTTTCCTATTTTGTTGGCTTACAACCTGGAGGGGGGGGGGGGGGGGGTGCGCCAAACATAGCGTTTTCCTTGATGGCCAAAAAGCTCAATTTTAGTCTCATCTGGCCAGAGTACCTTCTTCCATATGTTTAGGGAGTCTCCCTCATGCCTTTTGGCAAACACCAAACGTGTTTGTTTATTTTTCTCTTTAAGCAATGGCTTTTTTTTCTGGCCACTCTTCCATAAAGCCCAGCTCTGTGGAGTGTACGGCTTAAAGTGGTCCTATGGACAGATACTCCAGTCTCCGCTGTGGAGCTTTGCAGCTCCTTCAGGGTTATCTTTGGTCTCTTTGTTGCCTCTGATCAATGCCCTCCTTGCCTGGTCTGTGAGTTTTGGTGGGCGGCCCTCTCTTGGCAGGTTTGTTGTGGTGCCATATTCTTTCAATTTTTTTTATAATGGATTTAAATGGTGCTCCGTGGGATGTTCAAAGTTTTGATCTTTTTTTATAACCCAACCCTGATCTGTACTTCTCCACAACTTTGTCCCTGACCTGTTTGGAGAGCTCCTTGGTCTTCATGGTGCCTCTTGCTTGGTGGTGCCCCTTGCTTAGTGGTGTTGCAGACTCTGGGGCCTTTCAGAAGAGATGTATATATACTGAGATCATGTGACACTTAGATTGCACACAGGTGGACTTTATTTAACTAATTATGTGACTTCTGAAGGTAATTGGTTGCACCAGATCTTATTTAAGGGCTTCATAGCAAAGGGGGTGAATACATTTGCACACAACATTTTTTTTCTTCCCATTTATTTTTTTAAATATTTTTTTGAAATAAGTATTTGACTATTTTGTGTATGTTCATAACATGAAATCCAAATAAAATCAATTTAATTACAGGTTGTAATGCAACAAAATAGGAAAAATGCCAGGGGGGATGAATACTTTTGCAAGGCACTGTACACACACACACACACACACACACACACACACACACAGATCCCTGGTGTGTCTCAAGGCTGCGTGTTAGTATGTAACATGTAAAGCAGCAGTGCTCCAATAAGAAGTCTGGGACTGAAACACGACACATGACTGTTGACAATGTCCAAGGTGTTCATTCGGAACACAGGAGATTGCGTCAGCTGTGCGAAAGGTAGGGAGACATGCTTTCTGCTGCATTGACACAAATATGAAACATAAAAACTGTTTTAAGTGAGATGTAGGCAGATCTGAAGCCCGAAAAAGGAAATTCACACGAGCACCACAATGCCCACTTCAGCCATGCTCTTCTGAAGGTGGTGGTTGAAGTGAGTAGTAGAGCACTCCAGAAATGAAATATATCTGCATGCTTCAAGACCAGGTTAGCCCACTGAGCTAAAGCCTTGGCATTAACTCTGGCAGAAAAACACAAATCTCGAGGTAAAGATACTCATCACATGATCACAGCACCATTCTTGGTATTACAAGACAAGCAAGCCCAAAATATTCTACACCGGGTGTCTGCTGAGCTAGTTCGTAATGACAGGTGTGGTGGTGTATTCCGTTGGGCTGACAGAACTGGAGCCCCTGTGTGTGTGTGTGTGTGTGTGTGTGTGTGTGTGTGTGTGTGTGTGTGTGTGTGTGTGTGTGAGCTAGTAGCCAGATCCTAGCAGACAGAGAGAGAGACACAGACAGACAGACACAGACAGACAGGACAGGACAGACAGGACAGGACAGACAGACTCGTAATAACCCAATAGCTAGTTCATAATGACAGGTGTAGTGGTGTATTCCATTGAGCTGACAGAACTGTAGCCCTAGTTAGACAAGTTAGACAATAGCTTGTAGGGAGAGAGAGAGAGAAAAACCTGGCTTCTCTCTGCTGCCAATCTCTCTCTCTCACACTCACACACGCACACACACACACGCACACACACACACACAGCTACGGACGACTGGGGGTTGATCTTAAATCTCTGTCCAACAAACTCTCACAGTCTCACTTCAGAATCCAACGTTTGTCCATAAACGTCACATTTCGAAAGTTACGTTTAGGCATTCATTCAGAATGGTTAAGGTAAGGGTTAAGGTTTGGGATAGGGTCAAATAAAAGTGCCGATGAGTGGGATTGACAAGCGACCCTCGGCGCTGGAACTCGCAGCTTACACCCATCCATCCATAGAGCTCGAGCAAACCACAGGCCTACTTGATGGTTATAGCGCAAACAGTTGTGGCCGGTTTTTATGTAATCTCCCGACGTCATGGGTACCTGGACGGACGTTGAATTTCGTCTTGGATCTTTAGCGACCTGGCTGCCCAGCCTAATCAATAATGCAGTGTGTGTGTGTGTGATATTTGTTTATGCTTGTGGCTGGTGCCAACCTCATAGTTCTTTCATGAATACGGTTAACTGCATGGAGCTTTTCCAAGAACAAAAACACACACACCACAAGGCGCACGCGTGCGCGCACACACACGCGCATTAGAATGAAAATGTGATGACAGAATGAAAATTTGTTGCACACATCTCGAGCCACCAAATCCATCTCTGCCAAGGTGTCTTTAGCCGCTCTGAGGTGTGTTGGCTGCAGTGAGCACTACAACAGCTTGACTGGGAGTGCCTGATTCTAGGTACTAGTGCTTTTGAGTGTGTGTGTGTGTGTGTGTGTGTGTGTGTGTGTGCGACGTGTCTTCAATTAACTTGAACAGATCTACAGGATTTCAACTAGGTGGGGGAACATGTATGGGGGAACATGTATGAACATGTATGGGGGAACATGTATGGGGGAACATGTATGGGGGAAAAACATGTGTTACCACCACACTGTAACTGAACAGGAGAAAAGATACCTGCTGGAATGGATGAATGAGATGATACACCCTGAGGGTTGAGAGGAGAGGACAGGGTAGTACAAAAATCCACAGACTGAACAGACACACAGAGTAGAGACAAGCTGTGATAGTTAATGCCATACTATTATGTGTGTGTGTGTGTGTGTTTGTGTGTGTGTTTTAGCAGCTAGTAAACAGATCTCAGCAGACAGACAGACAGACAAACTCGTAATAACCCAAGGCAAACAAAACACATTCGACGGTACCTCTTCCCCAAACACTCCAAATACTCCCAAACAGTAAACACAATTACAGAGGCTCATCTGTTTGGCAGAAACCCCAGTCTAGCCTGGAATCTAGCCTGGCAACTCTCAGTGCCATCTCCATATGTGCCACCAACTGGCTGTATGGTGTGTGTGTGTGTGAGAGAGTGAGTGAGTGAGTGAGTGAGTGAGTGAGTGAGTGAGTGAGTGAGTGAGTGAGTGAGTGAGTGAGTGAGTGAGTGAGTGAGTGAGTGAGTGAGAGAGAGGAATTAGACAGAAATGAAAGCATTATTGGATTGAACATTCTGCGTTTTTCCCGATCAGATATGGTCAATGCCGCACTTTATCTCAAATTCAGATATGACTTTTCGATCAATTAATTATTAAGAGATTCAAGAGAAACTTGAAAGACTTAAGAGAAACCCCCCCCAGACGATGTTGGAGATCCGTTAAACCAATTAAATAGTTCCCTAACGGGTAGCTAAACGGGAAGACAAAAAGTAGTGCAGACACATTCCACCAATATGCATGACTACTACTACAGTCTTGGATTTTCTCTGACACTTTCTGTTGTTACTGTGATATTAGAGAAAGGGAGTGTGTGTGTGTGTGTGTCAAATCAAAATGTATATGTCATGTGTATATGTTATATGTATATGTGATATGTATATGTTATAGCGGGTAAAGCGAAATGCTTGCGTGTGTGTGTGTAAGTACATGTAAGCATGTGTTGTGTTAGCTAGCCAAACGTGACCTTCAGATGTTCCCCAAGGAAACACAAAGATGGGGGACATATACCCCCCATACGACAGTCAGACAGTAATATACTGGAGGTGTGTGTGTGTGCAAGCATGTGCAGTAGCAAGATATTAACTATTTCATATAACCATGGCAAAAAGCATGGAAACATTAAATGATCCCTTTCCTAGAGTAGTGGTTACTCCGAATAGAAGTACTATTTTCTGATACATTATTTATTTTGTGTTATTTGGCCAGATATGATCCTTATGTTACTAGCGGTGGTGTCCCTCCCGACACCCCCCCCCCTTTCTTTCTCCCTCACACCATTTTTCTCTCTCTCTCTATCCTCTCTTAATCACCCATGTCTCTCACCAAGCCAAAACATCAGGACCTCAACCCTCAAGCCCCCCCCACACACACACACATCTCTCCCACTCCACTCTCTCCCTACTGTCTATTCCAGACTTTCGTGTGGCTAAACTACACATTCTAAATATCGCCAAGTACAAACGTTGAAAATGTCTCCACAGCCGTTTGTGTGTAGAGACCTGCATATTTCCAATAATTATCAGCTACCAACAGCTGATTCCTCTGATCTGACGCAAATGGGCTGAAGAGTGTGTGCGTGTCAATGTGTGTTAGCCCTGAGGGGACAGTGGTGATCTATATCGCCAGTGTAGGAGATAGAATGGTGTCCTTGACTTTAGATTGATCCTAGGACTGTCCCCGACTAAAAAAAATATTTGTAGACCAAGAGTCGTCCATTCTTTTTAAACTTGTATTTTTCCATATATAGACATATCCTACGTATGTATTTTAACCAAATCAACTATATGCACTGAGCATGTCTGATTCTTTAAGGGAACTGTTTGATGAAATAATTAAGACAAACAAATGTGTCTCTCTCTCTCTCTCTCTCTCTCTGCTACCGAAATCCCTCTTTTGTTTAGGAAAAACATTCCCTGTTCATTCCCTGTTGGTCATAGCAAACTCAGAACACCGTAACACATGACAGCAAAAATGGATAACCTCAAAACAGGGGAATGTTTACTAATTGCTCAGAAGTTAAAGGGGAAGTCAAATGAATAAATTTGACCCGTTGTGGAAAATAACGAAGATCAAGAAAATGAAGGTAAGGCCTCCTTGCATATGATATGTGCCAAACAGGTGCTGTTAGATTTCAGATTTCAATATAATTTTTCTGACCCGTTTGGAACAATGTAAACAACGGTAAATTAATGATAAGCTTACCAGAGATTCCGTTTTTTTGTAAAGCCTTCATTACGGCAAAAACGTGAATGCAATTTCAGAAATGGAACGTTTTTATTTATTCAGTGGCTAAGTTGTTATTTTATTTGAAAACTAAAATGCTTGAAAGGCATTTCAAATCATGACTGCCTTCTATGCTGCGTGATGACATGAACAAATGAATGATTGATTGATACAGTAGCCTATATAACTATTGAAATATACTGTAGGCTTAAGTAAGTTACAATACTAAGACTAAACAGGACACGCTCTCAGGCCTACAGCTCGCTGGTGGTTATATAAGGCTGCTATACTAAGCCTACTAATGATAATGACATTTCTTATTATTATAATGATGATGATCATAGTAATAATAGTAATAATAACAATAAGAAGGAGATCAAGGAAAAAGGGGGATATTATTATTATTAGACATATCATTTTTCTGACAATTTGGAAAAGTGTAAACAACCCTAAATAAATTATACATAATATCAGAGGCTGGAATAACAAAACAAAAGTGTAAAGCCTTTAAAAACAGCAGAATTTGTGAAATTATGAGGCTTGACTATTGATTACAGATGTAATTAAGTTTATATATATATATATATATATATATTTATACCCGAAAGCTAGACCACAACACTGATAGTCTCATACACTATGTATACAAAAGTATTTGTTCAAATGTGTGTATTGTGAAGTAGAAACATCTAGGAGCAACAATGGCTCAGCCGCGAAGTGGTAGGCCACACAAGCTAACAAGCTTTACTACCCTTCTGGTCCCCACAAGGATAGTAAAACCAAAAACAGACAGGCGAACAGACACACAAACACACACAGCACAGGGCCCCTCATACTCCTTCCCTTTAATTACCCATCATATGTCATTGTTCATTAATCCTTGCCTGGAAATAGACTCACACACCCAGTTATTAGCGGCTACATACTGATCTCTCTCTCTCCCCCCCTCTTCCCCTCTCTCTATTATGGCAGCACCAGCACCAATCTCCTCTTAGAAGAACACAGATTCTTATTCCAGAAGCTTCCCGGAAAAGGCTGAGGTACCGGGGGAATTCCCAAATCCACCACAGAGAACAGAATTCCAAAACAGAGAATATGGGACACTGGCTGCATTCCTCTGGGCTGCTGAAATGGGAACGCTGGGAAAAGCTGCTGTAGAGAGACTGGTGTACAACTGGGCTTATGGTCAGGATTAAAACTAAAGCCCAAACCCTTTCCAGCTGACAATACATTCAGAAGTGTAAACCCTCTCACACTCTGTATGAAGGCCACTGAAACACAAACGTTATAATTATCCAACATAACCACCGTTTAATAACAACTTGCATTCCACATCGCGTTCTCTTCCGGTTTGACTCTCTCTTTCACATGTATTCACCTCTCTCCTCACGTCTCCTTTTTCCCCAAACCCCCCCCCCTTAATGACCAATCCATCCCTCTCTCCAAATGTCTCCTTCCTCCACACTGCCACTCTACAAAGGAACCCAACTGTGTGAGTGGGAGAGAAAGAGAGAAAGGTGGGCAGAGAGGAGGGATTGGGGTGCTTCGCTGAGAAAGCAGAGTTGGTAGGCTCTGGCTGTGTGTGAGCAGATGTCTCTGTGTGTGTGTGTGTGTGTGTGTGTGTGTGTGCGCAAGTGTGTAAGAATATCTCCCAATTAATAACAACCAATTAAGCCCACTATAGTGCTAGCCCGCACTGAGGCTCATTAGAGGGGTGCGTGTGTGTGCGTGTGACAGCAGGAATTAGATGCTGATGATGTGCGCTTTTCATCACGTTATCACACTCTCACGGATGAGAGGCTGCAAACTGTCATCATCTGGTGTTGGTCTTTTAATAGGAGAGGAGAAGGAGAGGATGCTGTTTTTCATTAAGTGTTCTGTTGCATGTGGAACTAAATGTTTAGGAGTGCGTGATTTTAAAAAAAAAAAAACAGCAAGCATACAACTAACGACCAATCATATGCATTTAGGCCTACACCAATTCAATGCCCATAACTGTTTTATTCAAAGCCTGTATTGTGTACTCTTGACCTGAAACAGTGGATTGGGATTTAGAATTATTTGCATGAATGGTGCATTTTGTGGGTTTTATATACAGGATTATATTTGATGTTTGATTGTGTGTCATGTGAGAAAGGGATTTCTGTACATGACGCAATACTCCCCTCTGGTGTTTATGATGCAACATCACTACCCAACCTAAATAGTTGTGGTGTTTTGATGTTTGTGGGTCTGAAAGCTGCTTCAAAAAGGTGAAAGCTACACGGGAACATGTCCAACCAAACACACTCCCAGAGTTTTTGTCTCACGAGGCAGACCTTTCAGGGTACATATGGGCCTTCATATGTAAATCTGTAGTGACAGACTGACCACTTCAAAGCCTTTCATAGGGACCATGACTGAATTAAAGAGCTGAACATGGTATGGTTTGGAGAGCTTAACAACTCAGAGAGAGAGAGAGAGAGAGAGAGAGAGAGAGAGAGAGATTTCCAGAACAACAGAGCCAGGGTTAGTGCCAGGGTTGGTGAGAAAGGACCAGTATAGACAGAAAAGTCAGTCAATAATCCATCAGAAAGAGCCTTTTTTTCAAACTGCATGGTCTTTCTAAGCTCCATCCATCTGTCCATTGAAATCAAGAGGCATATAAGGTTTAAGTTGGGCTACTTAGTTTCTCACCACTGTGAACCCTGGGTGCTCAATGCACCTGTAAGTGAAAAAGCCTCTTTCAATATGCCAATCTGCCTAGCAACAACTATACAGAAACTCAGTGAAGGCTGAAAGAGGAGAGGGTAACTCCCATACAGCAAAGAGCTCCAGACAGAAAACAGGAAGGTTGTATGGGAGAAAAACACTCCAAGGCTTTTCACTCCTGCGACACGGCTCCATCTAAATGACAAAGAGACAAAGACCAGTTAAAGCGGAGCACGAAACACACCGACAAAAGGAGAGAAAGACGAGAAAAAACAAGAAAAACAACGTCTGTGCGCCTTACACACACACACAACACACACACCTCTATTCACTATGCTTTTGTGCCCCTGCTTCTGTTTTTCCTGTTGCCTCTCAGCTCCCATATCCAACTCTACCATGTGTGTGTGTGTGTGTGTGTGTGTGTGTGTGTGTGTGTGTGTGTGTGCCTGCTGTGCCAACACAGAAGTCGACAGGGGTGCAGCGGATTGGCGACCGGAGGAAGGGAGGCTGACAGAAAGCGGGAAGAAAATACAAGAGAGCAGAAGGAAAGGAAAAGAGAGGGAGGCCAGGCTGAGGTAAGCAACGTTCTCAGAGTGGTAGTTCATTACACCTGACCTTCACACTGACCCACAGAGAATACAGCAGCAGGACCACTGCTACGACACACACACCCAGAAGCAGCTTCCGTCTATTCTCCTCAGTATAGAGAGGGGAAGTGGAGTGGAGCTGGCCCAGACCCAGAGAGAGAGAGATAACAGAGCCAGCCTGGAAAAGACTTTCTAGGTTCTGACTCCTTACAAAGACCACTCACTCGCTCACTCTCTCTTTCTCTCTCTCTCTCTCATTTGTTTAGCGGCTGTATGTGCTAGTATAGACTTGAATAAAGCCAGTCCTACCTTGGGCCATTTGGGGTTAAGCAGGCGGGCTTTGAGGGCATCGTCCAGGGCGGTCTGGTACTGTCCCAGGTGGAGAAGGGCCGCAGAGCGGTTACTGTACAGGATGCAGTTCTGAGGGTCAGCAGACAGGGCCTCCCCGTAGAGCTGCACTGCCAGGCTGTACTGCCCCCGTTGGCATGCCTGGTTACTGCGACGTACTGCCTCCAGAAACTCTGCCTTAGAAAGGATTGTTGGCCCGGGAGGGATGCAAGGATGAGGGTCTGTCTGGCAGAGAGGGGGAGGGATGGGGCGAGCAGAGGTAGAGGACGAAGAGGAGGAAGAATGAGGGTTGGTGGCGCGGGTAGAAGAGCGAGGGCCGAAGAGTGAGAACTGAGATGGAGAGGGAGGAGGAAGAAGAGAAATGTGGGGAAGAGTGGTCAGTTATCTTTTCATTCAATCAGACTCAAAATTTTATAGTCCAGAGAACCATGTTGATAAACATCTGAGATTCTAATCTGTTCCACCAAAACATTAAAGCAATATTTATATCTGCATTTGATATTGTGTGTGTGTGTGTGTTTAACTACTCTTGTGGGTCAGGTTTAGGTTTTAGGGAAAAAGGTTAGGGTAATATTTTTGAATGGTACTAAATTGTGTGTCCCCACAAGGTTATCTGTACAAGACTGTGTGAGTGTACGTTGAGGTTAGCCCTCTGTTGCCTCAACTTAGAAAAGCTGCTTCCCTCCCTGATCTGCTGTTGCCAGATTTGTCCTTTCAGAATGACTTACACCAAGGCTGTCATTATCGCTCTCTCTCTCTCACACACACACACACACACACACACACTCCCAGTGGCTTTCTCTGTCCAAACAGCTGATTGGAGCACTAACTCACACAGTAGGAAGTTTCCACTGAGAATACAGAGAGAGAGAGAGAGAGAGAGAGAGAGAGAGAGAGAGAGAGAGAGAGAGAGAGAGAGAGACAGAGAGAGAGACAGAAAGAGACAGAGACAGAGTGAGCGAGAGAAGCTTTTCAACCTGTGTATACAGCCAATAGGCTTGTATGCATTAGTCAAAACTGTTTTGTTGGAACAGTAGTACAAGAACACCCTCTTCACGAGCACACACACTCACATGCATACACACTTACGCACACACACACACACACACCACTTCCATGTCCTTTCCTCCCCCTCCCAGCTCAGGTCAGCAGGGAGAAACACATTCCTGAGAGAATGAAACCAGGGACCTCCTCTGACAAAGAGAGCGAGAGAGACACAGTAAAGATTCAACCACCACGTGCTCTTTGTCACCCAAGTAACATACCACCTGTAGAAAAGAATGTTACATTTGTATCTTGTCTTATTATTAAAGTAATACTGTAACATGGCCTCTTTTATTTTCCACTAAATTGCTATGAAATGCAATGTGCTACATACTAGCCCGGTATGGGCTGAATAGCTGCGTCACTTGGACACAACATCAAACGCATCATCAAAGCGCTTTGGTTGATGTTGATAGGTTAGCCAGCCTATAATGCAGCTAGATATATAGTCTCTGCTTTGTAAAATAAACTGTTTTTTTTGGGGTCATTGAGTTATATTTACCCTTTCTTTCTTCGGTCGATGTTTCTCCATACTGTCCTAGTTTTATACTCAGCGGCAGCTACTTAAAACTTTCATCCCATGCAGTCCGCTTCCCAAACAGGACAGAGAAACAGTGCGATCTCACACAACAATGTAGTAGGAAGGAACTCCAACCATTCTGTTTTCATGGACCTCAAAAAAGCGAACAATCATGCGATATTCCCACTCTACCGGTCGCGAACTAACTAAAGTTATTTCTCAGAAAGTGCGCCATGTTGTCAAATCCGTTTTTCCCCGAGTAACGGAATTTGTGGCCGGTGGAGGCGTGTCTCGGTAGGCTCGAGCTCCACGGATGCAGCTCCAGTCGGTCTCCAGGTCTCAGTTACTCGTGGTGACATCAGAGAGGGGTTGAGTTACCTAGCAGTTATTCATTCCACTGTGGAGCTGTGGGTATTGTTCCTACAGCATTTTGGTAATAGATCATTACTTTCTGCAACCCTCTTGGTAAATAAACATACACAAGGTGCAGTTTACTCAAAAGTCGATTGCACAATGGCCTTGAATCAAAGGATGATAAACAAATGAAGAAGAAATCTAGAAAAAGACAAAACAGACAACATCCCCTCTGCATTTCAGTAACTTATTCTGGTTATGCCTTATTTTGGGGTACATTTAAGAAATTGGTAAAATGTCAATGACATAATGAATAAAAACAGGACATCCAAACATTGTTTGTATTTGACAACAATACGTTTTCTTATACTAGTAACATCAATGTACAACTTACAGTGGTTAAGTTATAGTCATGAATGCTGCGTACAGACAGTGGTTGAAAATAAACCGTTTTGTACACTATAGCCTTGATATTTACGCACCGGACATGAAACATGGTCTTCCCTCCACAACAGCCCCTGACACTACTCTCACTATTTACTGTACAACTACCATGTTAGTATTCATATGCCCTGGGTGAGGAAATATATGTATTTGTACATCTCTTTTTGACCTGCACTGTTGGAGCTCGGGGGCTTAAGAACTTCACTGTACCCTGTGCATATGACTAATAAACGAATTGAATCAAATCAAATAAATGGTGTGCCTAAATAGAGCAGGCAACACTACATCACATTGGCACTGCATCGCCGACTAAAGCATATTGTTTGCGCTTCCTGGTCTAGTGCACGTTGGGTTTTGTCATCCTGAGGCGGAGCTTGTGTAGTCCTTGGTGTTGGGCCCGTCGGTTGGCCCTCCTGACATGTTGTCCAGGGCCCTAAAGATTGGCTCCTCGATGTCTCCACCAGTCTTCCTCTGCTGCTCAAGCAGAGTGGGAGAGGGTTTTACCAGAGCAGCTGAACAGCTGTAGGCAAGGAGACAGACGGTTACAAACTCCTGTGTGTGCGTGCCGTGCGAGAGAGACAGCATGTGTGCAGTGTGTGTGTGTGTGTCTGTGAGTGTGTAGTGTCCCGACCGTGTCCCCTGTGTGCAGTCCTGTGGCTGTACTGTGAAACACGACAGAGAGACGTGCTCCAGCAAGACAGACTGAACCCCAGACAACTCCTTCTGTTGAACTAGACCCTCGGACAGTCGAGAGTGGACAGAAGAAGAGAACATATTGGGGTGAGCTCCAGACAGACACTTAAGCACACTCCCACTGCTGCCCAACTGATCTACAGTACTTCTACTGCCATATGTTTCATCAAACATTAAGCGACAACTGCTAACACAACTAGTAGGGCTGTCCTTCACTGTCTGACCCTGTACACACAATGTGTTTAAATGTGACAGGATGTGACAAATATTATTGTACGGGACAGCTGAAGTTACTGGGCCTGACGGTCCACTCTGACCCCCTGTGGTGAGGTCTACTGGAGCAGCACTGGAGGGAGTGTGGGGGTGGGAACATAAGGAGAGGTGAAGGTGGAGGAGGAGTAGGAGATGGGGGTGGTGTTGTCAACCATGCTGTCCTCCTCTAGGTCAGGGTCCGGGTGGGTGGAGTTTGAAAGGGTGGAAGGATGGACCGCAGCATACAGAGACAGCTCATCCTGTTGACAGCTGCAACGGAGAGGAATGGGTTAAGATCAGACTCTATTCCAGTTGACATTGTATGTTGCATGAAGCACTTCGTGAAGAAACGTGAGTGAGGTAGTCGTCGTCGCTCACATGCCAAACCAGTTCCTCTGAGAGCACTATGGTCGGTGGGAGAAGCCAAAGCAGTTCCTCTGAGAACACTGTGGTCGGTGGGAGAAGCCAAAGCAGTTCCTCTGAGACCACTGTGGTCGGTGGGAGAAGCCAAAGCAGTTCCTCTGAGAGCACTGTGGTCGGTGGGAGAAGCCAAAGCAGTTCCTCTGAGAGCACTGTGGTCGGTGGGAGAAGCCAAAGCAGTTCCTCTGAGACCACTGTGGTCGGTGGGAGAAGCCAAAGCAGTTCCTCTGAGAGCACTGTGGTCGGTGGGAGAAGCCAAAGCAGTTCCTCTGAGAGCACTGTGGTCGGTGGGAGAAGCCAAAGCAGTTCCTCTGAGAGCACTGTGGTCGGTGGGAGAAGCCAAAAGCAGTTCCTCTGAGAGCACTGTGGTCGGTGGGAGAAGCCAAAGCAGTTCCTCTGAGAGCACTGTGGTCGGTGGGAGAAGCCAAAAGCAGTTCCTCTGAGAGCACTGTGGTCGGTGGGAGTCATAGCAGTTCAACTTCAGCAGTTTAAAGAAGGTTTATATCCCACCACGTCTGATATGCATTAACATTTGAGTCATTTAGCAGACGCTCTTATCCAGAGCCACTTACACAGTGCATTCATCTTAAGATAGCTATCAAAACCACATATCACAGGCATAGAAAGTACATTGTTTCCTCAATAACTAGCTATCAGTAGATTCAGAGCTAGATGTGCAAGTGCTTTCAATACTGTCCTCAGCCCCCAGCAAACACCTGTGGAACCTCTACACAACAACACAAATGTTAACACAATAATAGCCTGAACTGTATCATTATATAAGTATAATTATATATATATATATTATATAAGGCTTATGTGAATACAGAGAAGGAAAAAAAGAAGGAAGGTATTTTCAGAGAAAAGGCAGAAGCTTCCTAATGAGATTCACGGTAACAGAATTCGGCTCAAACTAATTCAATGTGTCATTGAACCAATTTCACTTTATGGCAGCAAGATGCGAGGTTCACTTGCTAAACAAGATTTAACCCAATTGGACAAACACCCAATTGAAACCCTGTATGCAGAGTTCTGTAAGAATGTCCTACATGTCCAGAGGAAAACTACAAACAATGCATGCAGGGCAGAATTAGGCCAATATCCACTAATAATAAAAACTCAAAAAAGTGCAATTAAGTTTTGGAACTAAAATACAGTGACCCCCTCTCATATCATTACCACGCCCTGCAATGCCAAGAGCTGAGCAAAGAAAAGAGTCCCCTCATCCAGCTGGTCCTGCAGCTGAGTTCACAAACCTGTCCTAATAACACACTGAAGCCTCAGGACCAGAATATCCAGTCAATCAGAATAAACCAAATTACAAGACAGTCAAAACAAAACTACATTACTTATTGAGAAACACAAGCACAAGCACAGAGTAAAATGCAGTGCTATCTGGCCCTAAATTGACAGTACACCGTGGCTAACTATTTAACCATGGTTACTGATCAAAACCTTAGAAAAAAACCTTCACAAAGTACAGGCTCGGTGAGCACAGCCTTGCCATTGAGAAGGGTAGACACAGGAAAACCTGGCTCCCTGTAGAGCAGGTATTCCCGAACTGGGCTACGCGCAATGTCGTTGAGCTTTGCGGGGGTACGCCAAATCAAAATGGGATTTTCCAACGGGTCTATACATTTGGGTGAGGTTTTTTTCTCGCCTGAGTGGCTTCGTTTCACTGCCAAAAATTAAATGAAACCATCTAGTGTTCAGCGAAATAACAACACAATGTCAAATACAGGTAGCCTAGTCAAATAAATTCCACAAAAAAAATTGAAATGGTGGAAAGACCATTAACGGGGAAGAGCTCCGTCCCATTTGGGAGAGTCCCTGTAATCCTAGATTCAGATAATTCAGGCGAAAAAAACATCACCCAGATTGGCCAGCTGCTGCTCATTCCGTTTGCTTGAAAATTGATAAATGGTTAAAAAAAAGTGAGGCCTGCGTCCATAGAGACATACCAGCTCTACTGGTAGTACTGCTACTACCAGCAGTACTACACCTGCCCCTTTCGACTACACAAGTTGTTCTGCTTCCACGAGCACATCCAATGCTAACATCAGTAAGTCTACATTTGTTGTTAGCCCAGCTAGCATGGACACTTAAGGAATCTGATGCAGCCAAAGAGCTACTGCCCCCTTACCCTGGAAAGCACCCAACAACAGACATGGATGTTGGACCATCGAAGAGGCACAAATATGATGAGAAATACATTGATTTGGGGTTCACTTATTTTGGGAGTAGTGCTTTTCCTCAGCCACAATGTTTTATATATGTGCAAAAGTACTATCTCACAACTCAATGAAACCTTCACTCTTGTGCAGGCATTTAGAACCAAGAAATGCCAATTTGAAAAATAAGCCACAGGAGTTTTTTTGAGCGTGAATTGAGACGACTTGAGTATAAGACACGTATAAAAGTAACATATACCGTTAATAAGAAGGGGCTAGAAGCGTCTTATATGGTGAGCTACAGAGTGGCTAGGACAGGCAAGCCACATACTATTGTGGAGGACTTACTTCTTCCTGCTGCCGCGGATATGACTGGGACAATGCTGGGGGAAAAGGCCAAAAAAACGATACAGACAATTCCTTCATCAAACAACACTGTTTCACGACGCATCAGTGACATGGCAGGAGATGTTTTGAAACAATTACTGCTTCGCATACAAGCCAGTGAATTATATGCATTACAGCTGGATGAGTCAACAGACGTGGCGGGCCTGGCACAGCTCCTGGTATATGTCTGTTACGTTTATGGGGGGTTCAATTAAGGAAGACATCCTCTTCTGCAAACCACTGGAAACAGGACAACAGGAGAGGATATTTTTAAAGTACTGGACAGCTTTGTGACATCAAATGGACTTTGGTGGTCAAGATGTGTTGGTATCTGAACTGATGGCGCAAAAGCCATGACAGGGAGACATAGTGGAGTGGTAACGCACATGCAAGCAGTTGCTCCCGATGCCACTTGGGTACACTGCAGCTTCCACCGAGAGGCTCTTACTGCCATGGGAATGTCTGATAGCTTGAAAGATGTTTTGGACACTGCAGTGAAAATGGTTAACTTTGTTAAAGCAAGGCCCCTGAACTCTCATGTATTTTCTGCACTTTGCAATGATATGGGCAGCGACCAGGCAACGCTTTTAAAACATACAGAAGTGTGCTGGTTATCAAGGGGCAAAGTATTGGCACGTTTTATTACTGAACATAATTTTACTTGTCTGACCGCTTGCATGATGACCAATTTCTCACATGACTGGCCAATCTGGGTGATGTTTTTTCTCGCCTGAATTATCTGAATCTAGGATTACAGGGACTCTCCCAAACTATATTCAATGTGCGGGACAAAATTGAGGCTATGATTAAGAAGTTGGAGCTCTTCCCTGTCTGCATTACCAAGGACAACACACAGGTCTTTCCACCATTTCAATTTTTTTTGTGTGCAAATGAACTCAAGCTTACGGACAACATCAAATGTGGTATAGCGAAGCACCTGAGTGAGTTGGATGCGCAATTATGTAGTTACTTTCCCGAAACTGATGACACAAACAACTGGATTCATTATCCCTTTCATGCCCTGCCTTCAGTCCACTTACCGATATCTGAAAACAGAGCCTCATCGAAATTGCAACAAGCGGTTCTGTGAAAATACAATTTAATCAGAAGCCACTGCCAGATTTCTGGATTGGGCTGCGCTCAGAGTATCCTGCCTTGGCAAATCGTGCTGTTAAGACACTGATGCCATTTGCAACCACGTACCTATGTGAGAGTGGATTCTCGGCCCTCACTAGCATGAAAACTAAATACAGGCACATACTGTGTGTGGAAAAAGACTGAGACTCTCTCCAATACAACCCAACGTTGCAGAGTTATGTGCATATTTTCAAGCACACCCTTCTCATTAACTTGTGGTGAGTTACTCACATGGTTTTATATGTAAAATGGTTAAATAAAGAGCAAAATGATTGATTATTATATATTATTATTTGTGCCCTTGTCCTATAAGAGCTCTTTGTCACTTCCCACGAGCCGGGTTGTGACAAAAACTCGCACTCATTCTTATGTTTAATAAATGTATGGTATAGTGTGTGGCAGGTTTACAATGATGTCAAAAAAAACAACATTTAAGAGTGCGTTTTTGTTGAAGACTCCACAGTTGGCCTCGAATGACAGGATGGTGTCCTGACACTGGTCATGCTCCCTGCAGCAAAGTCTGTCTGTGCAAACACACCTGTCACAGGAAGACAGGCAAGAGATAGTCAGCAACAGCCGCAACAACAACAAGAGACCAGGTTAGGTTAACTGACATTTTGTGAAGCAAAACAGGGGAAAAACTAATGGGCACATGAATTATCATCATCAATCACATTCTAGTTTTAATACCTCATACAATTATAAACTAGATAATATTATTCAAAGGGGAACCAAATCTGAGAAGGGAACATGTTGGATACAACACCAACCACCTACCTAAATCCTCATAGGTTGCCACCTTGTTCACTGAGCTGCACCAAAGTGTTCCAGGCATGATGAAACCACGTTTTGGTGCACCTGGGTCACCAACCTGGAACTATCACCACCGTCTCCGAGAGGATTCTGGAATGCCGATGACCTGGCATCATAACCATCCTCCTCATCAACAACGCCCAGTGCCTCCTGTCCACCCTTGTCTTTGTGTGTATCTCAGAGGCTTCTTCAACGGCTGCGCGCAGGGTAACCGTTCGAGAGCTAACGGAAGCACACAGAGTTTACAGTACAACAGTGGACTTACATTAAACCGTTTACCAGGACGGTCAGAAAACTGGGGGAGGAGGAGGGGTGATGGGTTTGATTGTTATGTCGGAGGAAGCTGTGTCTTGTTGGATGTAATTATAGTCCAGAACCTTAAAAAAGGGTTCCGTATAGCACCCAAAAGGGACCGCTATCGTTACAAGACAAAAAAAGTATTTTACACTGCATAGATTATAGAACCATTTGTTTTTATTGTGTAGAAGAAATGGTGCTATATATGGAACGAAAAAGGGTTCTACGGATCTCTTCACATGCAGTGCATTCGCAAAGTATTCAGACCCCTTCCCTTTTTCTATTTTTTTTTTACCTTACAGCGTTGTTCTAAAATGTATTAAAATAAAAAAACATTTCCTCATCAATACACACAAAACCCCATAATGATAAATCGAAAACAGGTTTTTTATAATTTTGCTAATTTATTAAAAATAAAAACAGAATTACCTTACCCTTTGCTATGAGACTCGAAATTGAGCTCAGGTGCATCCTGTTTCCATTGATCATCCTTGAGATGTTTTTACAACTTGATTGGAGTCCACCTGTGGTAATTCAATTGATTGGACATGATTTGGATAGGCGCACACCTGTCTATACAAAGTTGACAGTGCATGTCAGAGAAAAAAACAAGCCATTAGGTCGAAGGAATTGTCCGTAGAGCTCCTAGACAGGATTCTGAGCAATCAGGGGAGAAGGGCCTTGGTCAGGGAGGTGACCAAGAACCCAATGGTCACTTTGACAGAGTTCCAGAGTTCCTCTGTGGAGATAGGAGAACCTTCCAGAGGGACAACCATCTCTGCAGCACTCCACCAATCAGGTCTTTATTGTAGAGTGGCCAGACGGAAGCCACTCCTCAGTAAAAGGCACATGACAGCCCACTTTCCAAAATGCATCTAAAGGACTCTCAGACAATGAGAAACAAGATTTTCTGGTCTGATGAAACCAGGATTGAACACTTTGGCCTTAATGCCAAGCGTCACGTCTGGAGGAAACCTGGTACTATCCCTAAGGTGAAGCATGGTGGTGGCAGCATCATGCTGTGGGGATGTTTTTCAGTGGCAGGGACTGGGAGATTAGTCAGGTTTGAGGGAACGATGAACAGAGCAAAGTACAGAGAGATCCTTGATGGAAACCTGCTCCAGAGCGCTCAGGACCTCAGAATGGGGCAAAGGTTCATCTTCCAACAGGACAATGACCCTAAGCACTCAGCTAAGACAACGCAGGATGGGCTTCGGGACATGTCTCTGAATATCCTTGAGTGGCCCAACCAGAGTCAGGACTTGAACCCGATCGAACTTCTCTGGTGAAACCTGAAAATAGCTGTTCAGCGACGCTCCCCATCCAACTTGACAGAGCTTGAGAGGATCTGCAGAGAAGTATGAGAGAAACTCCCCAAATGCAGGTGTGCCAAGCCTGTAGCATCATATACCAAGAAGACTCGAGGCTGTAATCCCTGCCAAAGGTGCTTCAACAAAGTGCTGAGTAAAGGGTCTGAATACTTATGTAAATGTGATATTTCATAATTTTTTCTTTTTAATACATTTGTAAACAATTCCAAAAACCTGTTTTTGCTTTGTCATTATGGGGTAGTGTGTGTAGATTGATGAGAAAAAATAAGCGATGTAATCAATTTTAGAATAAAGTTGTTACCTAACAAAATGTTGAAAAAGTCAAGAGGTCTGAATATTTTCTGAATGCACTGTATGGCCTACAAAAAGGTTCTACTGTATATAGAACACAAAGCACCCTTTTTTTGCAGTGGGTGATGGTATAGCTCCTGAGTGGCGCAGCGGTCTAAGGTGCTCCATCTCAGTGCTGGTGGTGTCACTACAGACACCCTGGTTCGAATCCAGTCTATATCACAGCTGGCCGTGATTGGGAGTTCCATAGGGCGACGCACAATTGGCCCAGTGTTGGCTGGTATAGGCCGTCATTGTAAATAAGAAATTCTTATTAACTGACTTGCCTAGTAAAATAAATAAGCCTATACTGCAAGGTGGACAGTGGAGTTCAAGTCTAAAGTGACAGATGTCTGGGCCAACAGGTCCATTGAAGAAGAGATTCAAAACTGTTTTACCTTTATTTAGTTAAGAACATATTCTTATTTACAATGACAGCCTACCGGGGAACAGTGGGTTAACTGCCTTGTTCAGGGGAAGAAAAAACAGATGTTTACCTTGTCAGCTTGGGGATTCAATCCAGCAACCTTTCGGTTACTGGCCCAACACTCTAACCACTAGGCTACCTGCCACCCGTAATAATAGGTCTATCAAGAGAGCCAAAGTCCACCTGTCTCCCACTGCTTGTCTACTCAGACCGCTGGTTCTCAAACCTCACCTGATTCACAACCTCACCTGATTCACAACCTCACCTGATTCACAACCTCACCTGATTCACAACTTCACCTAATTCACAACCTCACCTGGTTCACAAAAACATCCTTCCATGTCACAGATGCTGCTATAAAATGAGGGAATTTCACAGAATGTTTATGCATTAATCCTTTGCATGCTCTATCCCAAGAGTGTGAGTATGAACAGTGGCAGAAGGCAAATACTGTACACAATATGTATGTAGTATAGCCACAAAACATCTGCAACTTTAGTCTGTACTTGAAAATACATTTCATATTCAAGTTCATTACAACAGACCTTTACAGTTTTCATATTTTATTTGACTTTATATTGCATTACTGTTTAACATATGCTATCAGAGATGATTTCACATTTGAGAATGTCTAGCAATCAAACCTACTACAGATCAATGTATACGTCACATGATCAAGACAGGGCTCACGCTCAGCATGTATTTTGTGCGCATTTGTTATCTGTCTGTCACAGTAAAATGCAGCGCAGTGCAATATGACCATGTCGACAGAATTGTTTAGTATTTCATCAGGCTTGGAGTAATTTCTTTGTTCTCCGCGAGAGAGAGAGCTAGAGAGAGAAAGAGAGACAGACAGAGATAGAGAGATAAAGAGACAGACAGTGATAAAGAGCTAGAGAGAGAGAGAGAGAGAGAGAGAGAGAGAGAGAGAGAGAGAGATAGAGAGAGACAGTGATAGAGAGACAGACAGTGATAGAGAGACAGACAGATAGAGAGAGAGACAGACAGAGACAGAGAGAGAGAGACAGACAGTGATAGAGAGACAGACAGTGATATAGAGACAGACAGTGATATAGAGACAGAGATAGAGAGACAGAGAGACAGACAGAGAGAGAGAGACAGGCAGTGATAGAGAGACAGACAGTGATATAGAGACAGACAGAGATAGAGAGACAGAGAGACAGACAGTGATAGAAAGACAGACAGTGATATAGAGACAGACAGAGATAGAGAGACAGAGAGATAGACAGAAATAGAGAGACAGACAGAAATAGAGAGACAGACATATAGAGACAGACAGAGATAGAGAGACAGATAGAGAGACAGACATATAGAGAGAGAGAGAGAGAAATAGAGAGACAGACAGAGATAGAGAGACAGACAGATAGAGAGACAGACAGATAGAGAGAGACAGACAGTTATATAGAGACAGACAGAGATAGAGAGACAGACAGATAGAGAGAGAGAGAAATAGAGAGACAGACAGAGATAGAGAGACAGACAGATAGAGAGACAGACAGAAATAGAGAGACAGACAGTTATATAGAGACAGACAGAGATAGAGAGACAGACAGAGATAGAGAGACAGACAGAGAGAGAGACAGACAGTGATAGACAGACAGACAGTGATATAGAGACAGACAGAGATAGAGAGACAGACAGAGATAGATAGAGAAAGAAATAGAGAGCAATATCTAAATCAGTGCATTCCAGGTTTCTATGATATCCCATGGTTCTTAGGCGAGCTAATGCTTCAATAACATGACATGTTATCAACATAAACAGCTAATACTAACTATGTAAACATCTTCATACATAAATAACATCAATATATGTTCCGTAACATCCATCATATCCTCCTTTTAACAAACTGTTTGTACATACAGTACCACTTGAAGATTATGCTTTGTCAGAGAAAACCCTAGTACCCTGCAGTTACGGTATAGAAGTATAGAACACAGATTATGACCATGTCATGAGAGCACAGTATAGAAGTATAGAACACAGATTATGACCATGTCATAAGGGCACAGTATAGAAGCATAGAACACAGATTATGACCATGTTCTTAGAGCAAAGTATAGAAGTATAGAATACAGATTATGACCATGTCATGAGAGCACAGTATAGAAGTATAGAACACAGATTATGACCATGTCATAAGAGCACAGTATAGAAGTATAGAACACAGATTATGACCATGTCATAAGGGCACAGTATAGAAGCATAGAACACAGATTATGACCATGTTCTTAGAGCAAAGTATAGAAGTATAGAATACAAATTATGACCATGTCATGAGAGCACAGTATAGAAGTATAGAACACAGATTATGACCATGCCATAAGAGCACAGTATAGAAGTATAGAACACAGATTATGACCATGTCATAAGAGCACAGTATAGAAGTATAGAACACAGATTATGACCATGCCATAACTCTGTACAGCACAATCCAGGGTGGGGGTCAGGGACAATGTCATCTACATAATGTAATCTATATAATGTGTTGCAGTTCTTTTTGTTTCACTGTAAACACTGTGTTGATGAGTACATGCATACAATAAGCATTCTGTCAGCACACGAAGAAAGAAGTTGTAAAAACAGAGGCCCTTAATTTGCTGCTAATTCAGGTTCACATTACTAAAAGTAGGAAGACCAAGAATGGAAGACAAAATAATATATTTGAGAGGAAGATAGAAACAGCCTGGGGTGGATGAATCTAGGGAGGAGGAGAAGAGGAAGAAGAGGTCGTGTCTTAGTCGTCCGTGTCTTTAACGGTGTTGTCATCTAGGAGGACGTGCCAGCGCTCGATCTTCTTGTCTTTGTTCTTCAGACATTCGTACCAGTGCTTCAGACACTCCCCCTTGGCTGTGATGCCCAGCTGGCACCCTCCTGAAGGGGAGAAGGTTTTTACTTTGAAGTCAGCTTTAAAAGTGCACAATATAGTTTGCTAAACATTGAAAGTACATTCATTCTGCCATCGTTACTGAACTCCCCAATGAAATCGTTGGATTTCTCAACTGACCAATGAAAATGCTGGATTTGCCCCATGTCAGATTCCCAACTCACCAATGAAATCATTGGATGTTCCCATGTCATAGTCCCAGACTGAGATGTCCAGGCTCTTCTTGGCCAGCTCACCATGTTTGATCTCATAGCTGAACTCCTGCAACACAACTTCAGCCATCACACTCCATGCTCAGTGCAAAGACCCAGACCGCCATCACACTCTGTATTAATAAAACAATGGCCTGGAACCTGATATTGTGTTGTTATTGATATATATGAGGGGACATTAACCTCGTTGAACTCTGGGTTCAGCGTCTTCTTTTTTATCTGAGTCTTGTTCTTGGCTTTCTTCCCCATGTCTGGTTTCAGGAAGCTGCAGGTCACAATCACAGGAGAGAGAATCAATCCACATTCAGTCAACCAACCAATCAATCTAGCCATCCGTCCATCCACCTGTCCATCCGTCCATCAAATGTTTAAGGCTGTAGGACAGGGTCATAGAAGAGGAAGGTGAACATCAGCAATCAAGGTAGTTATATATATATATATATATATATATATATATACAGTGGGGAGAACAAGTACTTGATACACTGCAGATTTTGCAGGTTTTCCTACTTACAAAGCATGTAGAGGTCTGTAATTTTTATCATAGGTACACTTCAACTGTGAGAGATGGAATCTAAAACAAAAATCCAGAGAATCACATTGTATGATTTTTAAGTAATTCATTTGCGTTTTATTGCATGACATAAGTATTTGATCACCTACCAACCAGTAAGAATTCCAGTCTTTCTTTAAGAAGCCCTCCTGTTCTCCACTCATTACCTGTATTAACTGCACCTGTTTGAACTCGTAACCTGTATAAAAGACACCTGTCCACACACTCAATCAAACAGACTCCAACCTCTCCACAATGGCCAAGACCAGAGAGCTGTGTAAGGACATCAGGGATAAAATGGTAGACCTGCACAAGGCTGAGATGGGCTACAGGACAATAGGCAAGCAGCTTGGTGAGAAGGCAACAACTGTTGGCGCAATTATTAGAAAATGAAAGAAGTTCAAGATAACGGACAATCACGCTCGGTCTGGGGCTCCATGCAAGATCTCACCTCGTGGGGCATCAATGATCATGAGGAAGGTGAGGGATCAGCCCAGAACTACACAGCAGGACCTGGTCAATGACCTGAAGAGAGCTGGGACCACAGTCGCAAAGAAAATCATTAGTATCACACTACGCCGTCATGGATTAAAATCCTGCAGCGCATGCAAGGTCCCCCTGCTCAAGCCAGCGCATGTCCAGGCCCGTCTGAAGTTTGCCAATGACCATCTGGATGATCCAGAGGAGGAATGGGAGAAGGTCATGTGATCTGATGAGACAAAAATAGAGCTATTGGTCTAAACTCCACTCGCCGTGTTTGGAGGAAGAATAAGGATGAGTACAACCCCAAGAACACCATCCCAACCGTGAAGCATGGTGGTGGAAACATCATTCTTTGGGGATGCTTTTCTGCAAAGGGGACAGGACGACTGCACCGTATTGAGGGGAGGATGGATGGGGCCATGTATCGCGAGATCTTGGCCAACAACCTCCTTCCCCCTGTAAGAGCATTGAAGATGGGTCGTGGCTGGGCCTTCCAGCATGACAATGACCCAAAGCACACAGCCAGGGCAACTAAGGAGTGGTTCCATAAGAAGCATCTCAAGGTCTTGGAGTGGCCTAGCCAGTCTCCAGACCTGAACCCAATAAAACATCGTTGGAGGGAGCTGAAAGTCTGTATTGCCCAGCGACAGCCCCGAAACCTGAAGGATCTGGATAAGGTCTGTATGGAGGAGTGGGCCGAAATCCCTGCTACAAGTGTGTGCAAACCTGGTCAAGAACTATGGGAAACGGGTGATCTCTGTAATTGCAAACAAAGGTTTCTGTACCAAATATTAAGTTCTGCTTTTCAGATGTATCAAATACTTATGTCGTGCAATAAAATCAAATTAATTACTTAAAATCATACAATGTGATTTTCTGGATTTTTGTTTTAGATTCCGTCTCTCACAGTTGAAGTGTACCTATGATAAAAAATGTACAGACCTCTACATGCTTTGTAAGTAGGAAAACCTGCAAAATCGGGAGTGTATCAAATACTTGTTCTCCCCACTGTATATATATATATATATATATATATACAGTGGGGCAAAAAACTATTTAGTCAGCCACCAATTGTGCAAGTTCTCCCACTTAAAAAGATGAGAGAGGCCTGTAATTTTCATCATAGGTACACTTCAACTATGACAGACAAAGTGAGGGAAAAAAATCCAGAAAATCACATTGTAGGATTTTTTATGAATTTATTTGCAAATTATGGTGGAAGATAAGTATTTGGTCAATAACAAAAGTTTATCTCAATACTTTGTTATATACCCTTTGTTGGCAATGACAGAGGTCAAACATTTTGACAGAGGTCAAACATCTTCACAAGGTTTTCACACACTGTTGCTGGTATTTTGGCCCATTCCTCCAAGCAGATCTCCTCTAGAGCAGTGATGTTTTGGGCCTGTTGCTGGGCAACATGGACTTTCAACTCCCTCCAAAGATTTTCTATGGGGTTGAGATCTGGAGACTGGCTAGGCCACTCCAGGACCTTGAAATGCTTCTTACGAAGCCACTCCTTCGTTGCCCAGGCGGTGTGTTTGGGATCATTGTCATGCTGAAAGACCCAGCCACGTTTCATCTTCAATGCCCTTGCTGATGGAAGGAGGTTTTCACTCAAAATCTCACAATACATGACCCCATTCATTTTTTCCTTTACACAGATCAGTTGTCCTGTTCCCTTTTTTGAAAACAGCCCCAAAGCATGATGTTTCCACCCCCATGCTTCACAGTAGGTATGGTGTTCTTTGGATGCAACTCAGCATTCTTTGTCCTCCAAACACGACGAGTTGAGTTAAAAAAAAAAGTTATGACATTCTCCCAATCTTCTTCTGGATCATCCAAATGCTCTCTAGCAAACGTCAGACGGGCCTGGACATGTACTGGCTTAAGCAGAGGGACACGTCTGGCACTGCAGGATTAGAGTCCCTGGCGGCGTAGTGTGTTACTGATGGTAGGCTTTTGTTACTTTGGTCCCAGCTCTCTGCAGGTCATTCATTAGGTCCCCCTGTGTGGTTCTGGGATTTTTGCTCACCGTTCTTGTGACAATTTTGACCCCACGGGGTGAGATCTTGCGTGGAGCCCCAGATCGAGGGAGATTATCAGTGGTCTTGTATGTCTTCCATTTCCTAATAATTGCTCCCACAGTTGATTTCTTGAAACCAAGCTGCTTACCTATTGCAGATTCAGTCTTCCCAGCCTGGTACAGGTCTACAATTTTGTTTCTGGTGTCCTTTGACAGATTTTTGGTCTTGGCCATAGTGGAGTTTGGAGTGTGACTGTTTGAGGTTGTGGACAGGTGTCTTTTATACTGATAACAAGTTCAAACAGGTGCCATTAATACAGGTAACGAGTGGAGGACAGAGGAGCCTCTTAAAGAAGAAATTACAGGTCTGTGAGAGCCAGAAATCTTGCTTGTTTGTAGGTGACTAAATACTTATTTTCCACCATAATTTGCAAATAAATTCATAAAAAATCCTACAATGTGATTTTCTGATTTTTTCTCTCATTTTGTCTGTCATAGTTGAAGTGTACCTATGATGAAAATTACAGGCCTCTCTCATATTTTTAAGTGGAAGAACTTGCACAATTAGTGGCTGACTAAATACTTGTTTGCCCCACTGTATATACAGACAGACAGACAGACAGACAGACAGACAGACAGACAGACAGACAGACAGACAGACAGACAGTGTAGCTAGATTAATAGAACACATACATCTTGACGAAGGGGTCTGAGTATCCATTAGAGTCCATAGCTGCCAGGTGAGCACATCGCACCACTCCCACTATCAGACGACCCTGCTGGGTACTGTAGGTTAGAGAGACCAGGATACGACCCCTCTCCTCTGCATCCTCCTTTACCTGTAGGACACACACACACACAGAAATGTACGCACACACGCACAGACAAGAAGATTTGCAAGTGGATTTACATCCACTACGAGAACATTTTTCTCATATAGATTAACATATCAAAGATTTATGACATGTACAGTATATATAATCCATGCATGTACTGTACAGTGCATTTTATTCTAAAATGGATGAAATTGTTTTTTTCCCTCATCAATCTACACTCAATACCCAATAATGACAAAGCAAAAACAGGTTTAGAAATGTTTGTGTTCCTCAGTATTTGGGAAGTTTCTCCCATTCTTCTCTGCAGATCCTCTCAAGCTCTGTCAGGTTGGATGGGGAGTGTCGCTGCACAGCTATTTTCAGGTCTCTCCAAAGATGTTCGATCGGGTTCAAGTCCGGGCTCTGGCTGGGCCGCGCAAGGACATTCAGAGACTTGTCCCGAAGCCACTCCTGCGCTGTCTTGGCTGTGTGCTTAGGGTTGTTGTCCTGTTGGAAGGTGAACCTTCGCCCCAGTCTGAGGTCCTGAGTGCTCTAGAGCAGGTTCTCTGTATTTGCTCCACTCATCTTTCCCTTGATCCTGACTAATCTCTCAGTCTCTGCTGCTGAAAAACATCCCTACAGCAAGATGGTGCCAGGTTTCCTCCAGACGTGATGCTTGGCATTCAGGCCAAAGAGTTCAATCTTGGTTTCATCATACCAGAGAATCTTGTTTCTCATGGTCTGAGAGTCCTTTAGGTGCCTTTTGGCAAACTCCAAGCGGGCTGTCATGTACCTTTTACTGAGGAGTGGCTTCCGTCTGGCCACTCTACCATAAAGGCCTTAGTGGTGGAGTGCTGCAGAGATGGTTGCCCTTCTGGAAGGTTCTCCCATCTCCACAGAGGAACTCTGGAGCTCTGTCAGAGTGACCATCGTGTTCTTGGTCACCTCCCTGATCAAGGCTGTTCTCCCCTGATTGCTCAGTTTGGCCAGGTGGCGAGTTTTTTAATATTGAGGAATATTTCACTTTCCCTGGTCATAGGAGTAACAACATGAATGAGGCAGAAATAATTCAGTGCGTCTTGAGTTTCGCCATCAGCTGGAAGACTGTGTCCCCTTTTCTCAGCGGAGGGAGGGAGAGTAGAGGGATGGTGAGTTGGGTGAGAGGCAGCCTCACTGATGTCCCCTCCCATCAGATGGAGACCATCAGTCCAATAAAATAAACTAATTATTATGCTCACTCAGCTGTACCTCACAAGTAATACAACAAATGATCTATTACCAGTGTGATCATATACTGAAAATGTTGACATTTCAAAATGGTCTGAGAAGAGCGACATTGGCAGGGCAATTAAAGCATAGCTAATGTGCAGTGGTAATGCATTGGGCCTATAGCCTACTGGACAAACCTCATTGCTACAGAACTGTTTTAATAGGTTAATAGGTTAATGTTGCGTCAGCTTCTGTTTTTTATTTATTTTTTATTTTAAATCTGAGTAGTAGATCTCAGCTTTCTTTTGGACTCAGAAAGTGATCTTGACTCAGAAAAGCTTGGTGACCACTGGACTAGGGAGTTTTTTTTAGGTTAAAATAAACGGAGTAGTGCTAAGCACAGGCAAAATCCCAGAGGAAAACCTGGTTCAGTCTGATTTCCAACAGACACTGGGAGACAAATTCACCTTTCAGTAGGACAATGGAGTTGATTACTGAGAAGACATCGCATGTTCCTGTGTGGCCTAGTTAAAGTTTGGACTTAAATTGGCTTGAACATCTATTGCAATACTTGAAAATGGCTATCTAGCAATGATTAACAGCCATCTTGACAGAGCTTGAATAATTTTTTAAACAATAATGTGCGAATATTGTACAATCCAGGTGTGCAAAGCTCTTAGAGAGCGTTGCCAAAGGTGATTCTAACATGTGTTGACTCAGGGGTGTGAATACGTACTGTATGTAAATGAGATATTTCTCTATTTCATTTTCAATCAACATATTTTGACTTTGTAATTATGGGGCATTGTGTATAGATGGGTGAGAATATGTGTTTATTTAATCCATTGTGATTTTAGGCTGTAACACAAAATGTGGAATAAGTCAATGGGTATGAATACCTTCTAATTGGCACTGTACGTGATGTCATCTGAGTTATGTAATGTGTGGCCAACTCTGGGTGCAAGGTATTCTGACAGTAAAACTAATTCCCTTCGGGAATATAGAACAGGGCCACAGGTCACAGTAGAAACAGAGATAAATATTATAAAGGTGGCTGGTGGCACCTTAACTGGGGAGGACGGGTTCATAATAATGGAATGAATGGAACGGTATTGACACATCACACACATGGTTTCCTTGTGTTTAATACCATTCGATTCACTTCAATCCAGTCACTATTATGAGCCGTCCTCCCCTCAACAGCCTCCTATCCTTGAAAGGTATTTAACTCGTGGAGACAACAATAGATAGCAAGGCAAGGAAGCCTAACGGGTGCAGAAAAAGTTCCTACTAAACTCAATGGAAATGAATAATACATATGATGTCAGCATTCAGCTACAATTTTGTTCCTTCGCCGGAGTTACAGGCGTAAATCTTAGGCGTGAACGTGAAGTGTGAATCCTGAGTGTAAATCCTGTCTCAGGTGAGTCCTACCTCCTCCTCGTAGAGAGCCATGCCCCGGGCTGAGCCTCCTGTTCCTGCCTTCTTCACCTGGGAGAGGGGGGGGGAAGCAAAGGGGGAGAGTGGGGGTGAAATCACTTATATCATGATTATTAACAGTTGCATCCACAATGCAAAGGTTACAACTGTCTCCGGACCTGGATGCGTGCCCTCACAGACACACACTGTTGTAGTTCCTACCTGGACCACCCTCTCTAGACACACACTGTTGTAGTTCCTACCTGGACCACCCTCTCTAGACACACACTGTTGTAGTTCCTACCCGGACCACCCTCTCTAGACACATACTGTTGTAGTTCCTACCCGGACCACCCTCTCTAGACACATACTGTTGTAGTTCTTACCTGGACCACCCTCTCCAGACACATACTGTTGTAGTTCCTACCTGGACCACCCTCTCTAGACACACACTGTTGTAGTTCCTACCCGGACCACCCTCTCTAGACACATACTGTTGTAGTTCCTACCCGGACCACCCTCTCTAGACACATACTGTTGTAGTTCTTACCTGGACCACCCTCTCCAGACACATACTGTTGTAGTTCCTACCTGGACCACCCTCTCTAGACACAAACTGTTGTAGTTCCTACCTGGACCACCCTCTCTAGACACAAACTGTTGTAGTTCCTACCTGGACCACCCTCTCTAGACACACACTGTTGTAGTTCCTACCTGGACCACCCTCTCTAGACACACACTGTTGTAGTTCCTACCTGGACCACCCTCTCCAGACACACACTGTTGTAGTTCCTACCTGGACCACCCTCTCTAGACACACACTGTTGTAGTTCCTACCTGGACCACCCTCTCTAGACACACACTGTTGTAGTTCCTACCTGGACCACCCTCTCTAGACACACACTGTTGTAGTTCCTACCTGGACCACCCTCTCCAGACACACACTGTTGTAGTTCCTACCTGGACCACCCTCTCTAGACACACCTGTTGTAGTTCCTACCTGGACCACCCTCTCTAGACACACACTGTTGTAGTTCCTACCTGGACCACCCTCTCTAGACACACACTGTTGTAGTTCCTACCTGGACCACCCTCTCCAGACACACACTGTTGTAGTTCCTACCTGGACCACCCTCTCTAGACACACACTGTTGTAGTTCCTACCTGGACCACCCTCTCTAGACACATACTGTTGTAGTTCCTACCTGGACCACCCTCTCTAGACACACACTGTTGTAGTTCCTACCTGGACCACTCTCTCTAGACACACACTGTTGTAGTTCCTACCTGGACCACTCTCTCTAGACACATACTGTTGTAAATCCTACCTGGACCACCCTCTCTAGACACAAACTGTTGTAGTTCCTACCTGGACCACCCTCTCTAGACACACACTGTTGTAGTTCCTACCTGGACCACCCTCTCTAGACACACACTGTTGTAGTTCCTACCTGGACCACCCTCTCTAGACACACACTGTTGTAGTTCCTACCTGGACCACCCTCTCTAGACACACACTGTTGTAGTTCCTACCTGGACCACCCTCTCTAGACACACACTGTTGTAGTTCCTACCTGGACCACCTACCTCCACCCTCTAGACACAAACTGTTGTAGTTCCTACCTGGACCACCCTCTCTAGACACAAACTGTTGTAGTTCCTACCTGGACCACCCTCTCTAGACACACACTGTTGTAGTTCCTACCTGGACCACCCTCTCTAGACACACACTGTTGTAGTTCCTACCTGGACCACCCTCTCCAGACACACTGTTGTAGTTCCTACCTGAACCACCCTCTCTAGACACACACTGTGTGTAGTTCCTACCTGGACCACCCTCTCTAGACACACACTGTTGTAGTTCCTACCTGGACCACCCTCTCTAGACTCACACTGTTGTAGTTCCTACCTGGACCACCCTCTCTAGACACACACTGTTGTAGTTCCTACCTGGACCACCCTCTCTAGACACACACTGTTGTAGTTCCTACCTGGACCACCCTCTCCAGACACACACTGTTGTAGTTCCTACCTGGACCACCCTCTCTAGACACACACTGTTGTAGTTTCTACCTGGACCACCCTCTCTAGACACATACTGTTGTAGTTCCTACCTGGACAACCCTCTCTAGACACACACTGTTGTAGTTTCTACCTGGACCACCCTCTCTAGACACACACTGTTGTAGTTCCTACCTGGACCACCCTCTCTAGACACATACTGTTGTAGTTCCTACCTGGACCACCCTCTCTAGACACACACTGTTGTAGTTCCTACCTGGACCACCCTCTCCAGACACACACTGTTGTAGTTTCTACCTGGACCACCCTCTCACACACTGTTGTAGTTTCTACACCACTGACACATACTGTTGTAGTTCCTACCTGGACCACCCTCTCTAGACACATACTGTTGTAGTTCCTACCTGGACAACCCTCTCTAGACACACACTGTTGTAGTTCCTACCTGGACCACCCTCTCTAGACACAAACTGTTGTAGTTCCTACCTGGACCACCCTCTCTAGACACACACTGTTGTAGTTCCTACCTGGACCACCCTCTCTAGACACACACTGTTGTAGTTCCTACCTGGACCACCCTCTCTAGACACACACTGTTGTAGTTCCTACCTGGACCACCCTCTCCAGACACACACTGTTGTAGTTCCTACCTGGACCACCCTCTCTAGACACACACTGTTGTAGTTCCTACCTGGACCACCCTCTCTAGACACACACTGTTGTAGTTCCTACCTGGACCACCCTCTCTAGACTCACACTGTTGTAGTTCCTACCTGGACCACCCTCTCTAGACACACACTGTTGTAGTTCCTACCTGGACCACCCTCTCTAGACACACACTGTTGTAGTTCCTACCTGGACCACCCTCTCCAGACACACACTGTTGTAGTTCCTACCTGAACCACCCTCTCTAGACACACACTGTTGTAGTTCCTACCTGGACCACCCTCTCTAGACACACACTGTTGTAGTTCCTACCTGGACCACCCTCTCTAGACTCACACTGTTGTAGTTCCTACCTGGACCACCCTCTCTAGACACACACTGTTGTAGTTCCTACCTGGACCACCCTCTCCAGACACACACTGTTGTAGTTCCTACCTGGACCACCCTCTCTAGACACACACTGTTGTAGTTCCTACCTGGACCACCCTCTCTAGACACACACTGTTGTAGTTCCTACCTGGACCACCCTCTCCAGACACACACTGTTGTAGTTCCTACCTGACCACCCTCTCTAGACACACACTGTTGTAGTTCCTACCTGGACCACCCTCTCTAGACACACACTGTTGTAGTTCCTACCTGGACCACCCTCTCTAGACTCACACTGTTGTAGTTCCTACCTGGACCACCCTCTCTAGACACACTGTTGTAGTTCCTACCTGGACCACCCTCTCTAGACACACACTGTTGTAGTTCCTACCTGGACCACCCTCTCCAGACACACACTGTTGTAGTTCCTACCTGGACCACCCTCTCTAGACACACACTGTTGTAGTTTCTACCTGGACCACCCTCTCTAGACACATACTGTTGTAGTTCCTACCTGGACAACCCTCTCTAGACACAGACACACACTGTTGTAGTTTCCTACCTGGACCACCCTCTCTAGACACACACTGTTGTAGTTCCTACCTGGACCACCCTCTCACATAGAGTTCCTACCTGGACCACTGTTGTAGTTCCTACCTGGACCACCCTCTCCAGACACACACTGTTGTAGTTCCTACCTGGACCACCCTCTCTAGACACACACTGTTGTAGTTTCTACCTGGACCACCCTCTCTAGACACATACTGTTGTAGTTCCTACCTGGACCACCCTCTCTAGACACACACTGTTGTAGTTCCTACCTGGACCACCCTCTCTAGACACAAACTGTTGTAGTTCCTACCTGGACCACCCTCTCCAGACACACACTGTTGTAGTTCCTACCTGGACCACCCTCTCTAGACACACACTGTTGTAGTTCCTACCTGGACCACCCTCTCTAGACACACACTGTTGTAGTTCCTACCTGGACCACCCTCTCCAGACACACACTGTTGTAGTTCCTACCTGGACCACCCTCTCTAGACACACACTGTTGTAGTTCCTACCTGGACCACCCTCTCTAGACACACACTGTTGTAGTTCCTACCTGGACCACCCTCTCTAGACACACACTGTTGTAGTTCCTACCTGGACCACCCTCTCTAGACACACACTGTTGTAGTTCCTACCTGGACCACCCTCTCTAGACACACACTGTTGTAGTTCCTACCTGGACCACCCTCCAGACACACACTGTTGTAGTTCCTACCTGGACCACCCTCTCTAGACACACACTGTTGTAGTTTCTACCTGGACCACCCTCTCTAGACACATACTGTTGTAGTTCCTACCTGGACCACTCTCTCTAGACACACACTGTTGTAGTTCCTATCTGGACCACCCTCTCTAGACACACACTGTTGTAGTTCCTACCTGGACCACCCTCTCCAGACACACACTGTTGTAGTTCCTACCTGGACCACCCTCTCCAGACACACACTGTTGTAGTTCCTACCTGGACCACCCTCTCCAGACACACACTGTTGTAGTTCCTACCTGGACCACCCTCTCTAGACCACCCTCTCTAGACACACACTGTTGTAGTTCCTACCTGGACCACCCTCTCTAGACACACACTGTTGTAGTTCCTACCTGGACCACCCTCTCCAGACACACACTGTTGTAGTTCCTACCTGGACCACCCTTTCTAGACACACACTGTTGTAGTTTCTACCTGGACCACCCTCTCTAGACACATACTGTTGTAGTTCCTACCTGGACCACTCTCTCTAGACACACACTGTTGTAGTTCCTACCTGGACCACCCTCTCTAGACACACACTGTTGTAGTTTCTACCTGGACCACCCTCTCTAGACACACACTGTTGTAGTTCCTACCTGGACCACCCTCTCTAGACACACACTGTTGTAGTTTCTACCTGGACCACCCTCTCTAGACACATACTGTTGTAGTTCCTACCTGGACCACCCTCTCTAGACACATACTGTTGTAGTTCCTACCTGGACCACCCTCTCTAGACACACACTGTTGTAGTTCCTACCTGGACCACCCTCTCCAGACACACACTGTTGTAGTTCCTACCTGGACCACCCTCTCCAGACACACACTGTTGTAGTTCCTACCTGGACCACCCTCTCCAGACACACACTGTAGTTCTTCTTCTGGTTGGCTTTGAGTTTCTTCAGAGCAACACGCGTCTCTCCGATGAACTCATTGTGCCCAAACTTGTCCATATCACTCACTGACAGCCTGGAAGCAGGAAGAGGAGTTATATTCTCTTTTTAAAATTTTTTTTTTTACATCGTTTTGTATCATCACCAAAGAGTTTTTATTCTCTTGGTTCCCTTTAGCCTAGGGAAATCTAACTGATGTAAATGGAGAGCCAGGGAACTAAACTAGGCCAATATCAACGTAAACGTTTTCATTTCAGATGACCCAGTGGGTGACACACATACAGAGGTGTTATGTGGTATGGGCGAGCCTGCCTGTATTTACCGCAGCGTTTTGCGCTGCATGTCGTCGTCAGTGATACCGTGGTACACCAGAGTCTCATTCCACACTGGGTTCAGAGTGCCCTTCAGTGTCTTAGTACGCAGCTTGTTAGACTGTGGAGACGGGGAGAGAGGAGAGGGGGGAACAGGGAGAGGGGGGAGAGAGAAATAGAGCAGAAGACAGGGAGACAGATGGAGAGGGAGAGAGAGACAGAGAGACCCCACAGAGCCCCACGACAGCAACACAATTAGTCCCAACCAAAATAATGAGAAAACAAAAAGATGATTACTTGACACGTTGGAAAGAATTAACAAGAAAACTGAGCAAACTAGAATGCTATTTGGCCCAGAGAGTACACAGTGGCAGAGTATCTGGCCACTGTGACTGACCCAAAATGAAGGAATGTACAGACTGAGTGAGCAAAGCCTCGTTATTGATAAAGGCCACCTATTTGCACATCATTACAACACTGTATATAGACATAATATGACATTTGAAATGTCTTTATTCTCTTGGAACTTCTGTGAGTGATACAAGTCTGTGTCAACAGGCAGCAGAAACAGGCCTACTACAACCAGAAGTGTTGGAAGTTACCTTACTGGCTCCAGGTAAGAGGTGCAGCTTGACGTAAGGGTCTGCTAGGCCATTAGAGTCCATCGGCTTTAGGCCCTGAGAGAGAGAGAGAGAGAGAGAGAGAGAGCAGAAGATTAGAAATAGAGAATATCAACCTAACGATGAACCATTCAAGCATGTCACTGAAGCTAGTGGTGTGTGTGTATACCTTTGCTTTGACTATATTGCAGTGCAGCGCGTTGTTCTCCTGTTCATAATGCAGAGTGAACTCCAGTAACCCCAGGGTGGCTGATGCGGACAGAACAAAAGAACATCATGCTCAGATTGGTTCCTACAACCAACACACACACACACACACACACAGAGAGAGAGACAGAGACAGAGAGACAGAGAGACAGAAAGACAGAGAGAGAGAGAGAGAGAGAGAGATACAGAGAGACAGAGAGACAGAGAGAGAGAGAGAGAGAGAGAGAGAGAGAGAGAGAGAGAGACAGAGAGAGAGAGAGAGAGAGAGAGAGAGAGAGAGAGACAGAGAGAGAGAGAGAGAGAGAGAGACAGAGACAGAGAGACAGAGAGACAGAGAGAGAGAATAACAGAATAGAGAGGAAGCGTGTATGTGTGTGCATTAGAATATGTGTTTCATATGGTTGGTCTACAATGTCCCTGCTTGGGAACCAAATTTCCCAGTGGGCTAATAAAGACTGATGGTGACTGTATGCACACGGTATGTAGAGGGTCGTGCTTAGTGACAAGGTAGAGGAAGTCATCAAATGTCTGAAGTGACTGAAATCAATAAAAAGGAACATGTGTTATCGAAGGACACACACTTACTGGATTCATCAGAGTCATATTCGTTGTCATCGTCCTCGACAGGAGCGGGGGCTGGGCGTGCTGCCAGGGTGGGTTTGGGGGCAGGAGTGGGTTTCTCCTCCCCGACTGGAGTTGGGGCTCTATCCTCCCTCTGGTGAGGGTGTCTGCTCTCCTCGGGCGCATGGGCTGAGGTAGAGAAACGCCGCTATTTAGTCAGTCTCAAGTAGTGAGTAGAAGGGATTATGCATCTGAGCGGTTGGCGGTAACAGGTAGGTAAACAAAATCAAAGCAGTTATTATCCATTGACTGCTTTTAGGGTGGGTAAGGAAAAACATGTCATTTTGTCATTTGGGCGAGCTGACCCTACAATCGTACCCTGTGGTGTGACTGAGTCAGCTGGAGCTGGCGTGTTCTCTCTCCCCCTGGCTGTGGGAGGTCTGGAGCCTAACTTAGACTGGTTCTTCACCATCTCTTCCTGCACCGCAACGCCCCCTAGTGTCTGAGCAGAGCTATACCCCTCTGGGTCCTGTTGCTCTGAGCTGGAGTATGGGGGCTCATCGGTGGGCTCTGAGACAAGATCGGAGAGAGGAAGATGACATGTTGAAATACCCAACAAGCTTTTGCATGTACCTCTCATGCAAATCCAACGAGTCGTGAAATCTTAATGCTTGTTTCCACTGCTCACCTTGGTTCTCTGTGTTGGAGCAGCAGTCACCCTGCTGCTCCTGCTGCTCTGTGCAGTTCTTTGCACCAGCGTCTGGCTGGTAGATGGGCTGGGTCTGGATATGGGCATAGGGCTGGGTACTGGGCTGGTGATGGGTGGGGTTCAGGGTACGGGGACTCTCTCTACCTGTCCCTCTGGGCCTGGAGATGGGCAGGGGAGCAGGGAGGACCTTCTGGGGTTGGCCCTTAAAGAACCACGCTCCAGAACGCTTCAACATCTAGACATGGAGAGAGAGATGGAGAGACAGAGAGAAAGAGAGGGAGAGGAAGAGATGTAGAGAGAGAGGGGGGAGGGGAGAGACAGAGAAAGAGAACATTTGATGGAGAGAGCGAGATTGAGATGGAGTGAGAGAGGAGGGGTAGCGTGCTTAGCAGATGAGTTATCTCACATTGGACTGACAGGTAGGGCCATTTAATTAAAGGTTCCCTGGGGAGCGGTTTCACCGAACACAGGGTCAGCACTAAACAATACTGTGAAACGGGGTGACTAAGCCAACCCAAAAAATAAAGTGCGAGTGTGATTAAGTCTGAACAGCTGAACCCTTCTCTCCTCCATACATTTTGATTGTGATGGGACAAACAAACAGTCTTTTCTAATTATTTATTAACATGAAGGCGTATTCGTGGAGTATACATTAAAACAACATTTGTTTTGGTCTTCAACCTATAGTTTCTCTATCATTCCACCCCTCCTTTCCTCTCTCCATCTCTCTCTCTCTATTTCCCCCTCCTCTCTCACCTCTTTGTGCTCGCTGCAGATCCTACAGACCCACACAGGACATGACGACGGGCTGTTGTTCTGAATCCCACACTTACTGCACATATGCTGCGAGCAGAAACACACACATACACACACTTACTTAAACCAGAGTTATTTTTATGATACACTCAATGAAAGAAAAGGTGCTATCTAGAACCTGAAAGGGTTCTTCGGCTCTACCAATAGGAGAACCCTTTGAAGAACCCTTTTTTGCTTCCAGGTAGAACCCTATTGGGTTCCGTGTAGAACCCTTTCCCCCCGGAGGGTTAAACATGGAACCCAAAAGAGTTCTACCTGGAACCAAAAAGGGTTCTACCTGGAACCAAAAGGGTTCTCCTATGGGGACAGCTAAAGAACCCTTTTGGAACCCCTTTTTTTCTGAGAGTGTAGGACAAATGTAGGCACAGTTTGGGAGCTAGACAAAGAGAGCGACAGAAAGGATTTAGGAGCACATACCAGACTACTGACAGAATCAGCTCTGCTCAAAGCAACATGAAGACCTACAGGACTTGGACCTCTGATAACTGTCCAGACTCTCTACATAGCTCTATTATGTGTGCTAGTTACCTTCTTGCAGTGGGAACAGAGTACGGAGTTGACTCCCTGCTGGCCAAACGTCTCTCCACACAGCAGACAGCGAGAGTGACCATCTCCACATGCTGTCTTCTTCATACTGTCCAACCTAGTGGCAAAACGCCTGCAGAACACGAACACGAACACGAACACACACACACACACACACACACACACACACACACACACAGTAAATACACGCAACACACACACACACAGTAAATACACGCAACACACGTCAGACTGCCAGACTCACCATCTGGCCATGCTGTCTTTTGTCCAGACAGGTCGCCAACCACATAGAGTGGAGAGATCAAACACACACACACAGTTTTGTCTCTTTCTCATTTTTGCCCCCCCCCCCTCTCTCTCTCTCTGTCTCACCCGATCCTCTCCTGCTCCATGGCCTCCATGGTCTCAGCCCGAGCCAGAACACTGTTGATGATCTCCTTCTCTTCGTCTGTTAGCTCCACTTCCTGAGGACCTCCTCCTCCATGGCCTCCACTGTGCCGGTGCATCCTGCTGACTGACCTGACAGACAGAGACAGGACACACACTTACAACGTCATACACACACACACATCAGGAGAGACACACCTGCACAGACACTTACAGACCTAACATGCACAAATCCAAGGACAAACACACATCAGAGGACACGGCACACTCAAATGTAGAAAAGTCAACTGTCGCCTCTGGAGTGATGTGTACTCTAGGTTCAATACTACCGAGTAGTACTCAGGGCTCAATACCCCGCTACTAGTAACTGAACATGCCTCTAGATGTTTTCACTGAACAGGCAACAGAGGCACACAACATTATCATCGGCTAGATTAGAACACTGTCGCGTAGGATACAGCAGGGGACCCCTCGCAGCAGGGGACCCCTCGCAGCAGGGGACGCCCCGCAGCAGGGGACCCCCGCAGACCCCTCGCAGCAGGGGACCCCCCAGGGGACGCCCCTGCCGAGCAGGGGGACCCCCAGCAGGGGACCCCGCCCGACCCCTCGCAGCAGGGGACCCCCGCAGCAGGGGACCCCAGCAGGGGACCCCCCGCAGCAGGGGACGCCCTGCCAGGGGGACCCCTCGCAGCAGCAGGGGACCCCCCAGCAGGGGACGCCCGACCCCTCGCAGCAGGGGACCCCTCGCCGACCCCTCGCAGCAGGGGACGCCCCGCCGACCCCTCGCAGCAGGGGACCCCCCCGACCCCTCGCAGCAGGGGACCCCCCGACCCCTCGCAGCAGGGGACCCCCGACCCCCGCCAGACCCCTCGCAGCAGGGGACCCCGCCCGACCCCTCGCAGCAGGGGACCCCCGCCAGCAGGGGGACGCCCGGCCGACCCCTCGCAGCAGGGGGACCCCCGCCGACCCCTCGCAGCAGGGGACCCCTCCCTCGCAGCAGGGGACCCCTCGCAGCAGGGGACCCCCGCCAGGGGACGACCCCCCTCGCAGCAGGGGACCCCCCCAGCAGGGGACGCCCTGCCCCCCTCGCAGCAGGGGACCCCCGCCGACCCCTCGCAGCAGGGGACCCCTCGCCGACCCCTCGCAGCAGGGGACGCCCCGCCGACCCCTCGCAGCAGGGGACCCCCCGCCCGACCCCCTCGCAGCAGGGGACCCCCGCAGCAGGGGACCCCCCGCCGACCCCTCGCAGCAGGGGACCCCCGCCCCCCTCGCAGCAGGGGGACCCCAGCACCCCTCGCAGCAGGGGACCCCCGCAGCAGGGGACCCCGCCGACCCCTCGCAGCAGGGGACCCCCGCCGACCCCCGCAGCAGGGGACCCCGCCCGACCCCTCGCAGCAGGGGACCCCCGCCGACCCCTCGCAGCAGGGGACCCCCGCCGACCCCGCAGCAGGGGACCCCCGCCCGACCCCTCGCAGCAGGGGACCCCTCGCCCGACCCCTCGCAGCAGGGGACCCCCATCGCCGACCCCTCGCAGCAGGGGACCCCGCCGACCCCTCGCAGCAGGGGACCCCCGCAGCAGGGGACCCCCGACCCTCGCAGCAGGGGGACCCCTCGCAGCAGGGGACCCCCGCAGCAGGGACGACCCCTCGCAGCAGGGGACCCCCGCCGACCCCCTCGCAGCAGGGGACCCCCCCACCCCTCGCAGCAGGGGACCCCCGCCCGACCCCTCGCAGCCCCCCGCAGCAGGGGACCCCCCCGACCCCTCGCAGCAGGGGACCCCCCGCCGACCCCTCGCAGCAGGGGACCCCTCGCAGCAGGGGACCCCCCGCCGACCCCTCGCAGCAGGGGACCCCTCGCCCGACCCCTCGCAGCAGGGGGACCCCCGCCCGACCCCTCGCAGCAGGGGACCCCCAGCCCCCCCTCGCAGCAGGGGACCCCGCAGCAGGGGACCCCCGCCGACCCCCGCAGCAGGGACCCCGCAGCAGGGGACCCCCGACCCCTCGCAGCAGGGGACCCCCCCCTCGCAGCCCCTCGCCAGGGGACCCCTCGCAGCAGGGGACCCCCGCCGACCCCCTCGCAGCAGGGGACCCCCCCCGCCGACCCCTCGCAGCAGGGGACCCCCCGCCGACCCCTCGCAGCAGGGGACCCCCCCGACCCCCTCGCAGCAGGGGACCCCCGCCGACCCCTCGCAGCAGGGGACCCCCGCCCGACCCCTCGCAGCACCCCCCCGCAGCAGGGGACCCCCCCCTCGCAGCAGGGGACCCCCCCCAGGGGAACCCCCCCTCGCAGCAGGGGACCCCCGGGGACCCCTCGCAGCAGGGGACCCCGCCGACCCTCGCAGCCCCCCGCCGACCCCTCGCAGCAGGGGACCCCCCCGACCCCTCGCAGCAGGGGACCCCCGCAGCAGGGGACCCCCGCCGACCCCTCGCAGCAGGGGACCCCCGCCGACCCCTCGCAGCAGGGGACCCCGCCCGACCCCTCGCAGCAGGGGACCCCCGCAGCAGGACCCCTCCCTCGCAGCAGGGGACCCCCGCCGACCCCTCGCAGCAGGGGACCCCCGCCCCCCCGCCGACCCAGGGGGGACCCCTCGCAGCAGGGGACCCCCGCCGACCCCTCGCAGCAGGGGACCCCCCCCCGACCCCTCGCAGCAGGGGACCCCCCACCCGACCCCTCGCAGCAGGGGACCCCCGCAGCAGGGGACCCCTCGCAGCAGGGGACCCCTCGCCGGGGACCCCCGCCGACCCCTCGCAGCAGGGGACCCGCAGCCCCCCCGCCGACCCCTCGCAGCAGGGGACCCCCCGCCGACCCCTCGCAGCAGGGGACCCCTCGCCGACCCCTCGCAGCAGGGGACGCCCCGCCGACCCCTCGCAGCAGGGGACCCCTCGCAGCAGGGGACCCCCCGCCGACCCCTCGCAGCAGGGGACCCCCGCCGACCCCTCGCAGCAGGGGACCCCCCCGCCCGACCCCTCGCAGCAGGGGGACCCCCCGACCCTCGCAGCAGGGGACCCCCCCGACCCCTCGCAGCAGGGGACCCCCCCGACCCCTCGCAGCAGGGGACCCCTCGCCGACCCCTCGCAGCAGGGGACCCCCCGCAGCCGGGGACCCCGACCCCTCGCAGCAGGGGACCCCTCGCAGCAGGGGCAGGGGACCCCCGCCGACCCCTCGCAGCAGGGGACCCCCGCCGACCCCTCGCAGCAGGGGACCCCCGCCGACCCCCTCGACCCCTCGCAGCAGGGGGGACCCCCGCCGACCCCCTCGCAGCAGGGGACCCCCCGCCGACCCCTCGCAGCAGGGGACCCCCGCCGACCCTCGCAGCAGGGGACCCCCCTCGCACCCCTCGCCGACCCCTCGCAGGGGGACCCCCGCAGCAGGGGACCCCTCGGGGACCCCCCCCGCAGCAGGGGACCCCGCCGACCCCTCGCAGCAGGGGGACCCCCGCCGACCCCTCGCAGCAGGGGACCCCCGCCGACCCCCTCGCAGCAGGGGACCCCCGCAGCAGGGGACCCCCCCCGACCCCTCGCAGCAGGGGACCCCCGCCGACCCCTCGCAGCAGGGGGACCCCCGCCCCCTCGCAGGGGACCCCCGCCGACCCCCTCGCAGGGGACCCCGACCCCCCCTCGCAGCAGGGGACCCCCCCTGCCGACCCCGCAGCAGGGGACCCCCCGCCGACCCCGCAGCAGGGGACCCCCGCACCCCTCGCAGCAGGGACCCCCGCCCGACCCCTCGCAGCAGGGGACCCCCGCCGACCCCTCGCAGCAGGGGACCCCCGCCGACCCCTCGCAGCAGGGGACGCCCCCGACCCCTCGCAGCAGGGGACCCCCCAGGGGACCCCTCGACCCCCTCGCAGCAGGGGACCCCCGCCGACCCCTCGCAGCAGGGGACCCCCCGCAGCAGGGGACGCCCCGCCGACCCCTCGCAGCAGGGGACCCCCCGCCGACCCCTCGCAGCAGGGGACCCCCGCCGACCCCTCGCAGCAGGGGACCCCCCTCGCCGACCCCTCGCAGCAGGGGACCCCCCGCCGACCCCTCGCAGCAGGGGACCCCGCAGCAGGGGACCCCCGCCCGACCCCTCGCAGCAGGGGACCCCTCGCCCGACCCTCGCAGCAGGGGACCCCCATCGACCCCTCGCAGCAGGGGACCCCCGCCGACCCCTCGCAGCAGGGGACCCCCCGCCGACCCCTCGCAGCAGGGCCGCAGCAGGGGACCCCCGCAGCAGGGGACCCCCGCCGACCCCTCGCAGCAGGGGACCCCCCAGCAGGGGACCCCCGCCGACCCCTCGCAGCAGGGGACCCCTCGCAGCAGGGGACCCCCTCGCAGCAGGGGACGCCCCGCCGACCCCTCGCAGCAGGGGACCCCCCGCCGACCCCTCGCAGCAGGGGACCCCCCGCCGACCCCTCGCAGCAGGGGACCCCCGCCGACCCCTCGCAGCAGGGGACCCCGCCAACCCCTCCCCCCCCCATCGACCCCTCGCAGCAGGGGACCCCCCCGACCCCTCGCAGCAGGGGACCCTCGCCCCCTCGCAGCAGGGGACCCCCGCCGACCCCTCGCAGCAGGGGACCCCCGCCGACCCCTCGCAGCAGGGGACCCCCGCCGACCCCTCGCAGCAGGGGACCCCCGCCGACCCCTCGCAGCAGGGGACCCCCCCCCCCGCCGACCCCTCGCAGCAGGGGACCCCCGCCGACCCCTCGCAGCAGGGGACCCCCGCCGACCCCTCGCAGCAGGGGACCCCCGCGACCCCCTCGCAGCAGGGGACCCCCGCCGACCCCTCGCAGCAGGGGACCCCCGCAGGGGACCCCCGCCCGACCCCTCGCAGCAGGGGACCCCCGCCGACCCCTCCCCCGCAGCAGCAGGGGACCCCCGCCGACCCCTCGCAGCAGGGGACCCCTCGCAGCAGGGGACCCCCATCGCAGCAGGGGACCCCCGCCGACCCCTCGCAGCAGGGGACCCCCGCCCCCCTCGCCAGGGGACCCCCGACCCCTCGCAGCAGGGGACCCCCCGCGACCCCTCGCAGCAGGGGACCCCCGCAGCAGGGGACCCCCGCCCCCCGACCCCTCGCAGCAGGGGACCCCCCTCGCAGCAGGGGACCCCCGCCCGACCCCTCGCAGCAGGGGACCCCCGCAGCAGGGGACCCCTCGCAGCAGGGGACCCCCGCCGACCCCTCGCCAGGGGACCCCTCCGCAGCAGGGGGACCCCCGCCCGACCCCTCGCAGCAGGGGACCCCCGCCGACCCCTCGCAGCAGGGGACCCCCGCCCGACCCCCCCTCGCAGCAGGGGACCCCCCGCCAGGGGACCCCCGCCGACCCCTCGCAGCAGCACCAGGGGACCCCCGCCGACCCCTCGCAGCAGGGGACCCCCCGCCGACCCCTCGCAGCAGGGGACCCCCATCCCCCTCGCAGCAGGGGACCCCCGCCGACCCCTCGCAGCAGGGGACCCCCGCCCGACCCCTCGCAGCAGGGGACCCCCGGGGACCCCCTCGCAGCAGGGGACCCCCGCCGACCCCTCGCAGCAGGGGACCCCCGACCCTCGCAGCCCCCTCGCCGACCCTCGCAGCAGGGGACCCCCCCGCCCCCCCGCCCCTCGCAGCAGGGGACCCCCGCCAGGGGGGACCTCGCAGCAGGGGACCCCGACCCCCGCCGCAGGGGACGCCCCATCGACCCCTCGCAGCAGGGGACCCCCGCCCGACCCCTCGCAGCAGGGGGACCCCCGCCGACCCCTCGCAGCAGGGGACCCCCTCGCAGCAGGGGACCCCCGCCCAGGGGACCCCTCGCAGCAGGGGACCCCCCCGACCCCTCGAGCCCCCTCAGCAGGGGACCCCCGGACCCCTCGCAGCAGGGGACCCCCCGCCGACCCCTCGCAGCAGGGGACCCCCGCCGACCCCTCGCAGCAGGGGACCCCGCCGACCCCTCGCAGCAGGGGACCCCTCGCAGCAGGGGACCCCCCGCCGACCCCTCGCAGCAGGGGACCCCCCGCCGACCCCTCGCAGCAGGGGACCCCCCGCCGACCCCTCGCAGCAGGGGACCCCTCGCAGCAGGGGACGCCCCGCCGACCCCTCGCAGTTTGGGAACTATTGCTTTAGATCAATGTTTCTCAATCCTGGCCCTACCACTACACACCTGATTCAAGTCAAAGGCTTGATGAGGAGTTGATTAGTTGAAGGAAGTGTGTGAGTGGTACAGTAGGGCAAAAACAAAAATGGCACCCTTTGGGTCCCAGGACCAGGATTGAGAAACAGGGGTCTAAACGACTATTGAGCAGACAGGACTGGTGCTACCCTGGTTTTGAACTGAAGAACTGCTGTACCAAATGTCTTGGGCTGGGAGAGGTAACAGAAATTAGTGGTAGGTGGGTACTTTGCTTCTGTAATAGTTGGGGAAACATTGGTACTGAACCCTGACCTGTTCACCGGACGTGCTGTTTCGACCCCCCCCTTCTCCCCTCTCTCTGCCGCACCTGCTGTCTCAACCTTTGAATGCTTGGCTATGAAAAGCCAACTGACATTTACTCCTGAGGTGTTGACCTGTTGCACCCTCTACAACCACTGTGATTATTATTTGACCCTGCTGGTCATCTATGAATGTTTGAACATTTTGAAGAACGATCTGGCCTTAATGGTCACGTTACTCTTATACTCTCCACCCAGCACAGCCAGAAGAGGACTGGCCAGCCCTCAGAGCCTGGTTCCTCTCCACTCAGCACAGCCAGAAGAGGACTGGCCAGCCCTCAGAGCCTGGTTCCTCTCTACCCAGCACAGCCAGAAGAGGACTGGCCAGCCCTCAGAGCCTGGTTCCTCTCTACCCAGCACAGCCAGAAGAGGAATGGCCAGCCCTCAGAGCCTGGTTCCTCTCTACCCAGCACAGCCAGAAGAGGACTGGCCAGCCCTCAGAGCCTGGTTCCTCTCTAGGTCTCTTCCTAGGTTCCTGTCTTTTTAGGGAGTTGTTCCTAGCCACCGTGCTTCTACATCTGCATTTCTTGCACTTTGGGGTTTTAGGCTGGGTATTTGTATAAACACTTTGTGACAACTGCTGATGTTAAAAGGGCTTTATAAATACATTTGATTGAATGATTGATACGGTGTGTGTTCATTTAAGTATACAGGATATCTACAATATAGCCATCAGCATAACTGATATCAAAGCATCACCAAGCTGTTTGCCCTGCCTCTTTTCCACTTTGTTAGCTCTCTCTCAATTCAATTTAAGGGCTTTTATTGGCATGGGAAACATATCTCTCTCTTTCTCGCTCTCGCGCTCACTCTCCCCCCCATCTCTCTCTTCAGCCCTTTCTATCCTTTCATAATGTTCTCTCCCTGATGATTGGAAATGTCAGGGGTTGCCGTGACAGCG